>NC_090942.1:201230806-201533836 GCF_040807025.1 Struthio camelus
AAAAGGCTGCAGCTATGCCTTGACATGACATGATTAGAGCCTACTTTAGTTGATACAAATTTACAAGAGAAGTTTAAAAAAAAAAAAACCACACCACTCTGCTACTGCAAGGACAAATTTATTAAACAGGCTCTAAAACACAGTCAAAGCATCTAGAAGAATAAGACACTTCTTTAAAGTCACCACACACAGACTTCTCAAAGGAAAACATCAGGGTCCTAAACAACACCTCTTGGCAGCTGTCCCCACTCTCCCTAAATTTCCTTTATGGTCCATCAGAAGACTAGGACTCCAGCAAGACAGCGCCCCCGAGCCAACTCCAGAAAGCCTTGGTGCAGTCGTCACCTATCCCAAGCATAATATTACCCTCCAATTAGTTTGCTACCAAGCTTTACCAGTTAGCCAAGCTCTTTCTCACTTAGACGCTTACACAGAGTATCATTAAGGAATACGTTAAGAGGCTCAGGCACATAGTTCATTCATACTCAGTGGTCTGCCTATCCTATCACCAGGACAGGTGCACTGTGCAAGGAAGAAGGCGTCTTCCAAATGCAGCTTTCCAATGCTGACTAAAATTATGTCAGGCACGATCCTATTAACGTAAGTGATTTGAATCAAGGCTCTGATTTCTTCAGTCATACCTGCGGCTCAAGAGGCAGTAAATATACTTCAGGACAATTAGTACTGTATCAAAAACGCTATAAAATAGATATCATACAGCATGAAGCTAGTACAAGGGGACTGGAACCTTATAAAGAACTCAAACACTTAGTAGCATGCTAGCAGGAGGCTGAGGATATATTTACATGTTACATTCATCTTGGCAGCAAAGGCAGCTCATGAGTTTCTCAGTTCACCACCTCCATCAACTACATAAACACAACTGGAGTGCTGCACTAGACAACAGCTGTCCTTGATGTACAGGATCACTGAATCTATCCTGTGATGAAGAAACTGCAGAAGCGACACTTACTCTTAACTCAGATCACTACAACGAACAACCTGCACAGGGACGCGGAGAGGACAGGAATTGCAGCACGGATGAGAATCTTGCACAGTTTTGGTGGTGAAATGAGATTAACCATGTAAGGATTTGTATTGATCGCTGGAATATATGTCAGGGTAGTTAAAGACAGACATCAAGACATAGCCAATATCAAGCAGCTTTATATCTTTGGGTTTTTTAAGTGAAATATTAAATAAAAACCAAGGATAAGCCAGAGAACACAGAGAGGGAATGAAAAGAGAAATGCTGAACTGTCCCACCACATGTTCTATATTTAAGATACACAGCTACGATGAAAAATACATTGCAGATGCATGCAACATGAGATATAAACAAAAATAAAATTTCAGCTCACTGTTAACACCCAAGCACTGCCTATTTATTGACATAACTGAATATACGCATTCCCTTTAGAATAGATTCCTTCCTTCCCGTAAAATCTTCATGAGGAAAGAAACCTCAACAAAAGTCATAATAAATAATTCTCACTTGTTACCTAGTATATCACTGACTCCTCTGCCAAGTGCCCCATTTGACTCATAGTCACTGACTAAACAACAGAAGGGCTGAACACTTTCCACAGGATAACACTGCAGAAAAGCAGAAAGTATAACACTCATGTCTGGTTAAAAATGTATAGCCAGCTGAGTTTTGTTTAAAATCAATGTTTTTAAACTTTCTAAACATGACTCCTAGAAAGGAGATGATATGCAAGCAATTTAATGAATGAGCTATCTGGCATACAGAGGATTACTTCAGAAATCCACAGGGGGAAAAACATACAGGATTTAATGCAAGGCATAACTTTTAGACAGATTGAGGATTAAAAATATCCAAATAGGCATTCTTCATCAAAATAGTGAAAAAAAGGACTTTACTTATTTGAAGGTCTGGTTTCTTACATGGGGGGAGGGTTTTTAAAATGTGGTTTCAGATACGGAGATCCAAAGCTTACTATTGTAGTTTGAATTAAAAATAGTAACTCTTATGCACACAAAAAAAAGAAGCATTTTAAATCTATAATACTGAATTGTCTTGTTCCCTTCATTCAGGGGACATAAAGCTGGAGTCTTTGAAGAGCACAACCATATGCCAATTATTAGTTAGGTCCCACTTGCAATCTTAGGTACTTCTGTAGTGGGACAAGGGGCTTTTGGAAGAACCTCTTCTGTAAAAGGGCCATAAATCAATTACTCAGAACCATGGGGCTTCTTGGTAGTCCCTTCTCAGCAGCTAAAGGGACTGAATCCAGGCTTGGGTAGAGCATCTGCACGGATGGTCTACCTTCCTAAACCTACTGGAAGAACAAAAAGGGGGAGCAGAAACAGTAGTCAGCGTGTCTAAAAGCAGTCAAATTTGGTCTAGTCTGACATCAACTTTCATGGATTGAGCAAGACAGCTAGAAAGTTCCTCACCGCTAGACTTGGCCTGTTCTAGATCTCAGGTTTAAACTCTGACATATCACAGTAGCAGGAGCTGCTATGTGTTCCTTTGCACTGCTTTCCAAGTGCTTTTTCATGCAAGATTCTGTTTCTCTTGTCCAGTTCAAGCTCCTCAGAGCTGTGGAGCTCTGAGGCTCCACAGACATGCAGAGATGAGGACTTAGCTAGGGCATACGTCATCCTTGGAGTGCAGAGAGCAGTCTGCCCTCTCCCTAAACTGTTCCAAGCCCTCAAAGGATTACTTCATACTCTGCACCTTTCAGAGAATCACTTTGCTGGTCAGACACTTGGTCACAGCATCCAGGGTGGCTGATCCACCAATTTCTTCCAAACTAGTTTAAGTATCCGCAATTTTTCCTTAAAACATAGGAAGACAATTTAGTGTAAAAATATCCAACTTCTGGAGCACCTGGCAACCTTTTTCTTCATTTTCACTCTTTAGATTATGGTAGAAACATTTACAGTTTGAGTATAGCATTCCTTAACTTTTAGATTGAGGAGATCTGTTTAAACTGGACACCAGAAGACAGCTAAACAGCTTGTGGAATCCACCAGAGGTTAAACTCTCAATCTCCAAAGATTCCACAATCTACAAAAGACAGCCCGCCAAGGCTATGAAACCATCCCATAAGACCCCTGGTATGCCAGATATTCCTGATGTTAAGCATACCAGCATTCATCAGCCCCCAGATGTCACCTCTTTGGTACCTCAGTGGTAAGGGACAAGGACAATACGCTCTTCCTTAACAGTCCGCACTAATTCTTTGCTGTGAATGAAGCCAAGTCTAACCATAACGCTATACCACAAACAGGAGCATCTTGCAGGTCTTTTACTAGACTAGTACCAATCGCAACAGGCAGGAAGTAGCTCTTTTACTTTATCAGCTTAGTTCTAAAAAGAAAGTATTCTCCAATCACTTACAAAAAAATAAACCTAATACCGCTAAGAAGGAACAATTTCAGCTGGGATGTCAATATTAAGATGTTTTCAAACACCTAAAATCTTTACTGGCAGTTATTTACTGTCCCTAAATCTTCACAGGTAAAAATCCAGACCTCACAGTATGAGTTTTCTGTGCTATAGCCTGCTCCTTCTGTCAATACAGCCAGCTTTCTTCTCCAGAGAACCTGTTGTATGTGTCTTTATGGAAAGGCAAAGAGTTCCCCCTAAGGGCCACACTCAGGGCCCAGAGATGTCTCCCTAGTGTTCTGCTTAAAAGAGCAGTGCTGGCTTTACACCACAGTGGAGATCCACTTGAGCGACAGCCCTGATGACGATCCTCTTCGGCAGTCTGCTTCTCTGTATTATCAGTTGTTGCCTCTCCATCCAAGTGAGGGCATTACATAGCACAGTTTGTCTGTTAATAAGGTTTTAGAACATGATCCCTAAAATCAAAAAGTCCCATGAAATTCTACTTTCTGGAGCATTCAGCTTCCTACCTTGCAGTTAGCAAATATTGCTGCAAAGCATGAACGTGCAGAGAGATGCTTGGTAGGCATAAGTACCCCAGCCAGAACGGAAAGCTGTGGGATCATTGCAGAAATGAGTCCAAGACTGGCTGGGAAAGACAAGAGCAGAAGCCTTTAAGTTTGAAATCCACCATTAAAGAAGTAATGGATATGGTGACATGAGTAACAGAAAACAGTTAGATATTAGCATACAAAGCAAACAGTAGATTTTTTTCCCCCACCAAAATTAAGATTTTGTTTAGATCAAACTCCTTCGTAAGTAGCAGTGGGTCACGCAGTTGGTTACCCACTGCTGCATAACATTGGAGAGAAGCGGCAGAACACAGGAAGCATGAAGCAGCACAAGACACAGAGCCCCACGGAAAAACATCATGACACGAACGCATGTTCCCCTAAAATGAGATCCCTCGCAAATAAGAACATCAAATGAAACGCAGAAGGCTGCAGAACGACTAAGAAACAAAATGAACAAATCCAAAAAGCAGAACCAATATTTATTTTTCATTTTTAAATATCGTCAGATGTATGAAGAAATGCAGCAGGAAAGGAGGTGGTAACGGTCTTACTACATTGTAACTTTCTTACCACCACCCTAGAAGACAGCCTGCTTCAACTCCATGGAATCAGGATTATGCAGATGGCTACAGGCCGCATCAGGAAAGCGGCTGTTCTCCCTTGCACGCCCCATCCAGGAGCGAGACATTTTTACACCTGCATTTGGCTAAAAGTTACTGCTCATATCACTCCCTGGCTAATTCTCCCATAGTCTGGAAATAAAAGAAGTGGAAAAAACAGAAAAGCATACAGACTTCAGCAACGTTTGGAAAACAGGAGCTAGAACCTTCATCCCAGCAGGCAGAAAAGTTTTCTGCACAAACCTTATAACGGCATTTATCACCAATATGAGTAAACAAGGGAAGAGATCAGAATAAGAAGTATTTTTTCTTCGTTTTAAAAAAAACAAACAATCTCTACTCATTACTTTTCCTCTTTTCTTTATATAAGTGCCTTCTAAAACACATTTTCCTTGATAAAGAAATCTCTGGAAATTCCCTCACTACATTTATTCTACAATTTTGTTAACAGTTTACATCATTATTTAGCACCAAAATTAGTAGAAGACACACTGGAAGACATCTGAAAAGTGTAGAAGTTCTTTGAAATTTTCAACCTGAAAAAGATCTTCATTGTTCTTAAACAGCCTTATGCATCATACTGATTAATCAGTAAAGAGCCACCACTTGTAAGATTGTATCCGAACAGAACAAAACGGGTAGTGCCTCATTAGAGTCAATCTATGCGGCTCAATTCAGGGCACTACTGTGTAGAGGAATAAGGTGGAGGGGGGAAGGGAGGGAGGGAGGAAGGAAGAGGAATCAAAGCATTTAACAGGTGAAATATTTGGGTATTTAATTTTTCTTTTTACGCCCTAGCTAGAGAGCTATTCTTGAAAGAGAAATTAGCCCGCTCTAATATTAACTACATGGTTCAAGTTCATCCTCATTTCTCAAGGTTTTTTTTCTTCCTACTACCGTTTTTAAAGGGCTAGATGAACCAGGTTTTTTGTTCATTTCTGTTGGGTCCTTTTTTATTACCAATATTTCTGCTTATTATAAGCCTGTTAAACTAAAGCCATTTTGCATGGATCTATGGCCTCAAGAGCCTCATTGAATGCAGTTCATGAAGATCAAACAAATCACAGAAATTCATGAGTATTTGAGGTGAAGTCCATTTCCTCTTTCAGTAAAATGACTGAAGTGGCTTCATAAGCCATGTATGCTGTTACCATAGATTTTACGGTTTTAATAAAACTCTGTTTTCATAAAGATGAATTTTAAAACTATTTCTGCTTTACACTCCTTAAAGTAGGAGAAGAACAGAAAAGAAACCTTGTGAACTTCATTATCCTAATCACCAAATCCCTCCAGGTTCTCTGATGCTTTCACATCAGCCTCAACCCCAATCAGTTCTCTTCCAAATACTAACCCATGAGATTAGATTTGCCCGTTCCCACTGAGTATCTTCATAATCTCAGTAAATTTAATTTTATCATTGAGGTTACTTGGTACCATTTTCACAACCCGCAGTATTTTCTATTCCATTATCCTCTTCAGTAGTGACAAAGCAGTCCAGGCTGGCATCAAAACCTTTGTGAGTGATTTTCATCTGAAAGCTAGTTTGCTTAAATGCCTAAAAGTCTGTACAAACTTTTAATCTTGCATTTCACTGATGACATTCATGGAAGATACATCACCCAACTACCAACATTAATACTGAGTCCTTATATTCCTCAGGATCCTCTATGTCTAATTATCTTTAAGAACGCACAGTCCAGAAGTGATTTCTTAACCTTTATAGTGTGACTGCCAAGGATTTTATTTTGGAGATTTTGGCATTTTTTTAAATTTTACTTCAGAAGTAAACAAAAGCGTTCTCTTCACGCAATTTTACTTCCTGGCAGGGTCTACAGACAGTATTGTTGAAAAGTTTGTGTAAAGGATATTTACTCCAGATTTCCAAGACAGCACTTGCAAATAATCAGATCCTTGATACAAATCCACGGATGGGGGAGGGAGAGTATTATGATTTAACCCAGAGTTAATTAGTAGGACAATTTTTTTTTAATAAAGAATCTTGTGCCTTCTGTACAAATTGTGAATAATCCACGTACACCAGTCATCCACGTCACCAGCAGGACCAAATGGAGATTTTCATTGACTACATATCCCTCAATACTACCAGCTAACTGCTAACATTTTAAACTTAGAAAAAGCTATCACAGCAAATGCTATTCTTTCATTCCCCACTTTAAGCATTTTTTGCAAGAATAAGTTTTTCAGGTGCCTGTTTCTCCCTATAGACCAGTATTTTAAGTACCCCAAATACCAGAGTAAGCAATTAGTTGCCTCAAATGCATTATTTAAAAAAGAGATTTAAAATAATGGGGAAAAAATTGGACATGACAACAAAGTCTAATGTTCCACCGATGGAAAGAACACCTAAAACGTCCACAACTCTCCTCACAGCTCAACTATTAATATGGTCCCATGTATGCTATCCTATTCTCCCTCAGCTTCTTGCCTATGTCCCTTCCTCAGTCTTCCAACCACTATAACAATATCCATTTTCAAATCCTGTTCCCAGTGCACATTTTATTCCTCTCGTACGTTTTAAAAAGGACAACAATGTGGATGATTTTCAGGAACTAAATGTAAACCTACACCATGTAAAGATGCAAGACATCCTGACTTTGGAAAAACAGCCTTTAAAAGTTGTTGAAACAGTGACAACTGGCTGCTAAAAGACTTATGCCTTCAAGAAATCCACACTATTTTGTCATTTGAAGAGCAAAAGCCACTCTTTTTACTATTATGCAGATAGGAGCGGAGGCACAGAACGTATCACAAGAAAGTCCCCAAGTATCCAGCGTAATACCATGCCTGCCCAGGTAGCTCAAAAGCCAGTGTGTGGCTTATGCTCGGGAGTGGAAGCAAGCAGCTATTTTGGTTACTGCTGACCACTCCGCTCTAGGGGAGGGAAGAGTTAGCAGCAAGTCTAGCATAGTTTCAGCTCTATCTCGTCCCATCTCTGTATCTGAGAGCAAAAGCTGCAGGATGCTTCAGAGCTCCACTCCCCAGGCAGGGCCAGAGAGACAGCTGCGACCTCCTGCTTCCTCTTTCTCCCTTGGTTTAACAGCTGCTCAGTGTTGGAGGAAGAGCAGCAGAGGAACAAACGGCTACAAAAAAGAAGGGAGGTTCAATTAAAAGTCTGAAAACTGCTGATATCAACCGTGCTAAGCTTTTGCTCAAAAACACAGGCACGCACAGTGCAGCTATGAGAATGCCAGCACAGGAACTTGTACCAAATTAAGAACTCGATGCTTTATCAAATCTTCAGCCATCTGTCACAAGTGATCTTGGTTTAAGTGTTCAGAAAGTTCCTTCTAGGCCCACTCTGTGACTAAAATGTGGTGAGGTGGTACAACCACCACAGTCATCTGGGCTGACCTCACGTATCACAGAGGCTATAAAATTTCTGGTAAATTCTGCATTGTGACCAATGAACTAAATCAGATTATCCAAGAAGTTATGGAACCTTATTTCAACTTTTTTTTTTTTAAAAGCTTTAAGTTAGCATTTCGTAAGGTAAGTACTGTGTCACCTGATCCCACATAATAAATTTTTCTTTTAACATACTGTAGATGCATACTGGCTTCTTATTTTAGCAGTCTTGTTACAGATTCCCACAGGAATTCTACTTTTTTTTTTGTTGTTTTTTAAGTTATTGCCCCAAAAGCTTTTAAAATTACATGTTTTCAAATTACTGAAAGCAGAAATAATGGTATTTTCACATAAATGACTGGCAGCACACTTCCTCTTTCACCAGTTTTACTCCTGCTATGCAGGTCTACTTTAGAAAAAACAAAAACTTCCAACCCAGTATCATTAATGATTTTCACTCTCCTTTGACACACAGCAAAGATTCAAGTGCAGCTCCCAGAATTGCAAACAATTAAGCTTTAATTTTCCTCCCTTTACATATTTGGGACATTCATACCAATGGAAACTACAATTGGCATCTAGAAATACTTGTCTGGACGTTTTACTAGTCCACTAACTATATACTTGATGTCTTAAAAACATTTTTTTTAAGTGACTTCCAGAAAGTGAGATTTATTCATGCCGCAGGCATACATGAAAGAAAACCGAAGGGAACAAAATGTTCCACTGAGTTCATTTTCAAGCATGACAGTAGCATACAGAGGCTCTGCCCTTGAGAGAGACTTCTGTTCAGGGGTAGCCCATTATCAGGTTAGCCTGTAAATATTAAAAAATCTGCATCAAAGCTACTATTTTAAAAGGGCATCTTGCAACTTTAAAGTGCACTCAAGAAAGGATAACTTAACCTATTACTAGTACAAGCCAACAGACTCATGTCCAAATGTTCAAAAAAACAAGTAATCATCAAGGCTTAGCAGGCAATGGTGGGGGAGGCATCTTTTCAGTAAAAGAGTCAGGGTAACAATAAGCAGTATCCATACAACAATGTTCGAACTAATGAGAATCACTGGAAAACTGAAGTTTTTTACAGTTTGGATCCCAAGACAACTTTCCAGATATAATCATACCAAAGACTAAAATAGTGATATCCTCAAAAAAAAAACCCAAACAAATAAAAGCAAACGCAAAATAAATAACCCGCTACCCACTAGGAGTAGCCCTCCACTAGTGTCACATTTTTGCTTTGTTCTTCATGCAGATAAATCATGGGTTATTTGTAAGAAAGAAGTTAGCTTGGATTATACAACTAATCAAAGCCCCTTCTCCATCAGTCTCCCTGCATCTCATCTTTACTGGTGAGTCTCCCCTTCTGATTTTGTTCAAGTAATAAACAACTAGTAATGGACATTACCATTTGAATAACGGCAAAATAGTACTGCAATTTGACAGATTTTTGGACAAGTGGGCAATGGGATTCCAGGGGCAAACAAAACTCTCTTCCCCACACCAGCTTCTTGCTATGTATAAAACTGAATTTGCCAGAAGGCAGGTCAGGACTTGTTCTTGTGAAAAAAACCCAAAACAGAGACTACTACACACAGCGGCACTGAAGTGGCAATGGGATCCCGTGCAATACCCATCCCCACAAACAAAAACCTCCCCCCAGCCTTTTTTAAAACTAGGCTCACTAAACTAAGATACAATTAAGTAGGCCAAAGACTAAACTTTCCAAGTTCCTGCAACAGAAACAATACACTTGATAAACATTTCTCTACCACATACTACTACTTCATTAAATGATACGGAGGAACTTACGAGAAATGAGTTTAACATTAAATATTGATACCAGATGCTCTTTTGAAGAAACAGGAAGCAAAATAAAAGATTAGCCAGAATTCAAACAAAAGTATATAAAAACACACACAAAAGCATGTTTTCAGACTGCACGATCCCTTGCAACTTACATTATTTGGTATTTCTTTCTGAATTCAGCGTTCTGAAGAGAACACTGATTTCACGCCTGGAAGTGATACTACGCTACCAACAGGAAATAATTTTCATTCTGAAGTGTAACTAGCCCTAGGGCAATGTATTGGTTGGTTACTAACAAAAGGTATTAAAAATATAGCAAGAGTGGGTAGAAACCATTACAAGCCCAGCTGAGTGATTTATGAAGTCTCTCTCTGGCTACTAAGAAACTCTCTGGCAGAGATGACACTGACAGGGAAGAGAGCTTCGCTTTCTCCTAAGCCTCTAGAGTATCAGTATCTGTTCCTGGATAAACTGCTGCCAAGTTCAAGCTTACACAATACAGCTAAAAACAAAAAAATATTCTTGGGGGGGGGGGGGGGGAGAAGGGGGGAAACAAGGCAGGCAGGCTAGGGAAGGATACCTGCAGCTACTTGATCTTTATGGGCCAGCTGCTCCATGAGTCATATGTTCTACTGCTCAAAATCACCAAAAGCTGTTACAGAAAAGCAAACATTCTAGCCCACAGAAAAACATCATATTCAAGCCTTCCAGATTTAACACTGTGAGAATTAAAGTCAGTAAATCCTGCATGCTTTGAACTACAAAACAGGACCAACACTTAATGGTACACCTATGGAAATGAGCAAAAATGCACTGAAGTCTTGTATTGTGTAAAACACTTAATATCATACAGATCAACTATTTCATAATAGGATTCAGTTGTTTTTTCCATTTTATCCTTCCCTACAATTTTGGTTACGTAAATATTTTGTTCAAAGCAGACTTAGAAGACTCAACAATACGCTTCTGACAAAAGAAAACTAGTTCTTCGAGCTTTATATTTCTGTCAAGTTTTAGTTGCAAGATTTCCCCCATCCATTTTAGTTTTAATTCCAGGAGGTTGAACTTCTTAAAGAGAATAAAACCACTTCCAATAAATCTCAGTTAACTTCACGGTTTTTATTCTCCAGATTCAACATCTACATTTCCTCCCCTATTTCTTCTCTTCCCAGTTAAATCTCCCTAAGATTCCTACCTGGTGCTAAAGCATGTTATTTTTCCCCGTTCTCATCCTACCCCTGTAACGGAAGGAACCTAAACTAACTTCTCTGGATATCCGAGACTGTTATATGCTGTATCCACAGATCTGTAATAAGGCATAAAGAAAACAGACCAACAAACCAAAGCTGTTCATTGTTTAGACAGCCATCTTTTACAAAACTTGCTTCAATATACTTTCTAATATCTCGTTTTCAAAGGCATTAACAACTATAGTTCTAACCAAACTAAATAAAATCGGGGGTGCTCAAACTACAGATTTATAGCCATTGGTTTTCCAGTTAATGATTATAACCACCATAAAATGAAGCCTTATTTGTTTATATTGAGTCTCAATATTTAAATTTAGCTTTGAAAGTTACTAAAAATTACTACAGACTGATTGTGTGCTCCTCCAGAGGCCAGTAACTTAGCTGAGGAAAACTCTTGCCATGCTATGATTAGCACTGAGGAGCTTAAGGGCTAACTGTGCTTGTTGTTTCAACCTTGACAACTAACTGTAATGACACGCCATTAAATTTAAGCTTCCAAAAGCATTTAACATTTGATTCTGCTGAAAATACAGTTTTACTACATGTTTTGAAAATAAAATCACTTTTTCTCCTTTTAGAAATCCATGATGATGCCAGACATATGCTTGTTTTCCAAACAACAACTGTTTAGAAGAAAGAATACTCCTTCTGATGTTCTTGCCAAAAATAACATTCTGTGGTTTAACGACATCTGATAATAGGCAGTTCACTGAGCTGAAAGGATAAGAGGGGTTTACGTTTGGCAAGAAATTTCATGTCTTACATCTACTTCCCTCCATTTTAAGTTTCTTTTGGGATTGTGACGGTGCACTGATGAATGTGGCAGGCAGAGTATTTTATAACCCTGAGCATTTCCAAAAAAAGCATTCATAGGTTTTAGCAGGAATTAGATGAAGCAGAAGTTTACCATAATGCATTTTTCCTAGGGGAGTACTAGGATAGAAAAGAAAGTTTGAAAGGGAAGTAAAAGAAGAATTCAGAAGAAATATATAGGAGAGAGTTTGCACCACGAGGAAGTGAAACAGAAATCCAAACGAAGAAACAACACAAAACAAGACTGCTTCTTTTTAAAATGTAGAACTGGGAGAAAAGGAGATTGTATTTGGAGTTTTCAGCTGCTGTTGCCACTGGCAACAAAAACATAACCTGCCCCCTAAATGTGCTTATTTCGCTGCTGCCTCCATAGTTTCAGATTAAAAGCAGAACGGGCAACATTCACAAAGATTGAACTGTATAAGTCATAACGCTATTGTTCTCTATATGTTTCAGTATGCTACAATTTAAGACAATAATTCAAGCTAGTAAAATATTTTACTTTATCCTTCATTAGTATTTCTGGAAACTAATTACTCACAGAAACAGTAACTGGACTGGTTTACTAAGTAATATAAAATATTTAGTTGTTGACATATCTTCTAAGACAACGAAAGTTCTGGAATTTTCCCTAAATACAGAATTTTAGTTAATGTTTTCCAGCAGGGTTGCAAATAGAGTAATGAATCCCATTGAACAGAATCCTGCCATTACATACTACGACACAAAAAGTCCTGAAGGCTGCCAAACCTGTTCTAGCATCAGGCCAGCTATGAGCGACCAAGAAAAAAATACATTATTCTACTTGACAGCAAGATGCAGATGGGTCTGAATTTAGAGGCCCTCAGAATTCACAGGATGGCAATCAGAATAATGGCATTGTAAAGCTTTACCTTCGCCAGTACTCTTAATACAGCATTGATCAACATGACAAACTTTAGAAAAACAAGGTCACAGTCCCAAAGATCTCACAGTAGCATTTCAGATGCAGCTATTTCAGGCTAATAAATATCCTGAAGATAAAAACCCAGCTGCTTGTTAGTCTGCCAAAATGAAATTTTTTGCTGCCACCAGTAGCGTAAATACATCATAGAAATTCAGCAGCTAAATAGGTCTGTCTTTACAGCATTATTAGCTTGAGGTATCACTCAGTGCTGCTCCTTATCCAGTCCACATACCTGTACAGAAATCCCTAGCCTGAGTCAAACGATCCTTGAAATTTCAAGATAGGTGGTTCCCCCAGACTAGGAGCTAAATCAGTGTTTGACAACATATACAACAGTCATAAAAGCTACAGTTCATGTGAGGACTAGAAGACTATACCCCACTGCATTCCCAGACTCTCCTCTGGAAGGCATTTGTATCTCATCACTTCAGCATACAGGTATTTCACGCTTGCCACACACAAGCTCACCAACTCTGTACTTGTCATAAAGCGGTTGCTGCGACGAAACTGGGCAAGATCATTAGGATCTGCAGGACGGAGAGCGTCACGTATGGGAGCGCAGAAGCAAGCTGGCTGAGCTGGAGGAAGACAGGATCCTCCGTCTAGGAAAAAACCCATCTGTAAGAAAAGCACTAGTTCCAACTCCTCCATAAGAAGAAAGGCGGGCAAAAAGCATGTGGTTTTCTCTATACCTACAGGTCTTCTTGTCTATGATAGGTTATCAAATACCTTTCTCCTATCACACAGCTGGATAACCTGAAATGGACCCTGAACCACTCGTACTACAGTGGCAAGAGGTCCTGTTTAAACATGGTTCACAGCCAACTACCACCCCATTTCAGCGCCCCAGTTGGCACGCACAGAGTTGGAAGTAGTTTCAGTATTCAAACTGTGTGCAAGCAAGCATTAATACAAGTTAGAAAACGCCTTCATACTCGCTATAAAGTTGAAACAATCAAATACAGGCTTCATATGAAGTGATGTGTTATCACCTCCACGCCTGCGGCTGTTGAAGCATTCAAAGCAGCAGTCAAATTTCAAAAAAACAAAAACAAAACAAACAGGATTTTCCCAGGAAATAGTTCTACAATAAGTCTCTGCTGCTATGAATTCCAGAGTCCAAAATTCCCTAGAAAACAAAGCAGCAAGCTCTAACTGCCATACAACTAAAAAGCCACATTCTCACTAAAGCCCAACTTTTAATTCAGAAGTTCAAATTCCTTCATTCACATGTAATGATGCAGAAGAACAACTCAAATGTTTCCAAAGGCAGTTTCAAGTTTCGAAACAAAGCAAAAGCTTCCCAGGCCTTTCCTTGTAGCACACCAGTCCCCAGTGGTGCTTGTTGCCCTGTGAGGAGAATCAAGTCCATGGCAGATGAATGTTTTTCCTCAGCATCATGGAATATTGACCTCTCCACAAAGGGATTAAAAATAAATAAGCATTAAAAAAAAAAAAATCAATAAACCAATCCCAAAATTCATTGGGAACACCATTAACATGCTCCGGAACATTACTTTGAACTAATATAAAGCAGTTGCCACCAGGAAAATACACAAGATTGCTGGGATCCATCAGCTAAAGAACTGAGAGCTCAGGTTACGAAGAAAGCACATGTCCTGCAATTTAGTTTTCCATGTCACAGGAATGCAGAAGAGACTGTGTTTTCACCTGCCCTGTCTTTTTTTCATAAGAAGAGTTATTGCATATAAGGGTTATGTACCGCTCGCTTGCTTTAAAAGGCCTCTCTGCTCAACTGCACACCACTGACCAAAAAACTACTGTCCTAACCAAACCACAGGGCATCAGAAGCAGAAAACAGAAAATAAGGGTTATTTAGCCCTTTTGTCAAATGTTTATCTTTCTAACCTCCAAAGGAAGATGTAGCAACAAGAAGAGCAGTTCTAGGCTGCAAGTGAAGTTACTGGAGAGGAACAAGCGTGCAACAGCTGCATATATCAATTACAACTGCAGGATAACTACAATTTACAAGTATTGTAACAAGTTGAAAAAATTAACACTTTAAAAAAACAAGTTAAAAAAGAACATTGAAATAAGGGGATGCTCAAACTTCTGCTGGCCATCTCAGCCATCAGCATCAGCACAAACAAGCTGCAGCCCCAGATTCATTTTGAACCCCAGCTTCTACCAACAGGCCCTGCCAGGGCTATCCTTCTCTATTCCCAGTGATAAACAGAAAACTGGTTAATCAGTCCATAGAAGAAAGTGCCTATGGTCACAGCTTATGTAACATTCTCCGTGCATTAATCATGACAGTGCTCCAATTACTCCCAACTTACGCTCATTTTTCTTTATGCACAGCCTTACACTATGTCCATTTTGCACTGGCAACTACACCCACATGAAACACTTTGATAGGATTAAATAGGCTTTTTGCAGCCTTCACTGATATGGTTCTTAGAAACTAAAACTGAACTATGAATACACGAACAATAAGAGAAAAATATTTTTACAGATTTTACCATAGGTAAATAAGTTTTTGTTACATTAACACACTGTACTGCTTCAGGGATCTCAGAAAACAACCTCACAATTCAAGGACGTAGAGACACAAGCATCCACTAGCTCTTCTGTTTGCCACGTCCTATTGCATGGCTATCTATACTAGACTTCTAAATACATGGCGTCTTCTCTTCATATACATTATATGCAGCACATAGAGACAGTTTGAACCGCAGCATTTAAGAAACCCTCACTGTCTTCAATTGGCCAAGTACACGTGGAAAAGCTAGTCTTAACTTGCTTGGAGTAAAACTGAACTTTCTTTTGTCAGGTATTCAGTTGCAGAAGTGAGGCCAGCTGACTATAGAGTAACCTCCTGCTGAAGACAACACTCCACTAACATCCATGATACTGGAAAGAGAAGATTCTAATATGTCCCAGATCAGAAACTTCTGATTTTCAAATTATTTTATCATCATCCATACTGCACACACTAAACAGTCAGTGAAACTCTAGCTTACCTCTAAAGGCCTGCCCAGTGATATTATGTAATACCTTTGACATTAAATAGCCACTGTTGGGGTACTTATTCCATCAATGACCACAGCACAGTTCTGGAAACCTCTGCCTCTAACTCTGTTCTCTACCAACACATTAAGAACATTAAACAGGCTTAATACACCATTAAGAAAGTAAGCTAATTTTACGCATAATACTGCTGTTGCACTAAAAGCACACTAATTACCCAGCAACTGAAAAGGACAAGAAAGTAAAGAAAACATTTCTGAACAAATGGTGCCAGCAACTGGTGGACACCAGCAGAAGAGGGCAAGCTCCTCGCTGATCCCCACAGAAATTCCAGCCCCACTGCTAGCGCTCCTAGCTATGCACTGTATTAATATGCACATTAAGGCCCAGTATTAAGCACCTGTGACCATCGTATTGCAATTCCACTCTACAGACTGACATGACAGAGCTCTATTAATTTTTATCACCTATCACCATGCCATACACTGTGTATAAGCCGCTAGCAGAGTCTCCTCAGGAAAGTGCACTACTACCTTCTCTGGGTGATGGGTTGCTACAAAAAAAAAAGATCATTTTGCATACCTTGTGTGTCATTGCTATATTCAAAAGTAACACATCTTAAATATATTACTTCATTTTTTTAATTCAAAATACAGTAAAATAAACTCTGAAAGAACAAAGACAGACAGGAGCAGAAGTAGCAGGTTACCATGCCAAGAAAATATGCCATCAGCCCAATTCTTAACAACCACATAGAAGTGTTCCTTGAATATGGAATCTCTTCAACAGGATTACAGTAGGACAACGTTAAGGGGCTTCTAGTCTTACCAACCTAGCTATAAGAATACACAAGACATCCTTCGAAGCATGGCCATTCAAACAGAACACTAAGTTAACAAGACATAGCAGCCTCTGCACCTTACTAGCATAGCCCCAGTCCGAACAGCAGTCTGTTTTAATATTAAACAGTTCAACAAACAGCTTAAACATAAACACAATACAATTAAATGTGCTCACAGATGAGCCAGGCAGGTGAAAACAGGACAACAGTACCTTAGAAAGACTGAAGGAACTAGTCTCAAGAAAAGGTTAAAGTTAAAAAAGAAAAAAAAATTACAGGAAAATATTTCAGTATTCTTTATCTACATTATCAAATATAGAACAATTGAAATTTCAAAAGTCTGAAAAATTATAGCCATCAGCAATACTTGTTACCAAGCTAGAGGAAAAATGATTCTATCAATTTCATTTACATCATGCATGAAATAGTATTTCCACTATTTACAATACACTTTCTTTCCCAGTTTTGAAGTTCTATCAGCAAACACCACAAGGCTGATAGAGGACTTGGGAGTCAGTGTAGTATCTAGAACTGTAAAGCAAACGCGCATTCAGAGACACAAGACATTTATGGACAGAAACTCATAATTACGGAAGCCAAATAAAACTTAACTCTGCTGTTACAACAGGAAACGTATAACCATGGCATAAGCTTCAAAAATTTGTCTCATTCGAACTTAATGGTGACGAATATTTATCATTAATGTGAAGGTATCTGTGCATACCACTGTGTAAGTGAATAATGCTCGGCATGTTCAAAGAGTGAAAGAAATTATCTTAAAGCTTCTGCATCAGTCTTCAGCAGTAGGGATCTGCAACAAAAGGTCACGCCAAGAAAAAAACAGTAAAATAGAGTTTTGATTTACAGAATTAGAAAACAAGTCAAGGCTATAATTCTCTGCACGTTTGAACATCTCTCTCTCTCCTTTTTTTGTTTTAATTTTCTTCCTCTTATCCTGGAGAAAAAAAAACACATTTAAGTCAACCTAAAATTTTGGCTTTGATAGATTAATGGAAGCTAAGGCTGCCTTAGCACAGACTACTCCTGTTTTTATCAACCGTGATAACTACAGATTATGAACTTAAAACAGATTCAAATTACCACTGAAATGTATACATACTTTATCTATGCCAGTTAACAGCATTTTAAATTTGCATCATATTCTGAAGACTATTATAAACTCTAAATATCTACAGAATGCAGGATTAATTCAAGAACTAAAGTAAAAATATTTGTATAATGGCCACATCCAAGACATAAAACTAATGATTAGCCAATTTCTAACTCAGCACTCAATAGTCTTCGTGCTGGTTCTTTCCAATACTTCTGATAAAAAACAAAAATCTTTTGCAACAGGAGTTGCAATTATGAATGATCAGAAGAAAACCTACACATTTTAAATATAATCTGCTTAGGAGTGTACAAACAATGAGGAAATATTCTGCTTTGCAATGTTTTTATGTTTGAGACAGATTGCCTTCCGAGTTTAAAAAACACCAACACAAATCAAGCTCAACTTGAATACCTCCCAATTTAAAACATAAAAGATGATTAACTCAGTTACAATATGCCTTCTCAAGTGGCTATTAACGGCTATTCAGAAAAATTGTTTTATGAGCTTGGTATAAAGATACCTAATAGAACCACACTTTGTCCTATATCTTGGTCCTTATGGCTTTAATTTGGCTGCCATGCATATCAACGACAAGAAAGAGATAGTATTTATAATCAACAGGTTTCTTTATAAATACTCCAAAAATCCTGTAAAAGAGTAAGAAAAATTCCAGCGAATAGAAAGGTCCATCAAAAAACCCAAACACATACAGTAATTGACTCTAGTCCCTTGGCAAACACCATTAGATATAAAAGAATACATTAAGTAACAATAGTTTAATGGCAGAATATTTCAGTATATGTCAAACAAACTGATTTATGAAGCTTGTAAAGGAAGAATATTTGTAAATCCCCCCCAAAAATAAGCTGGGGTTTGTTTTCAAAAAAACCAACTTAATGCGTAGCTACCACATTAGCAAGCCTTGAACAAAAAGTTCTCCAGCAACCTCATCTGCCAAAAATAAATAAATAAAACAAGCTGCAATCCTAGTTTACACTTTAAATGAGCACAAAGACTTCCATTTTGATCTTCAACTGTCTTTATAGACAAATTTCTTAATTTCTTCCCAAATGCTCTGTTCCTCCTTTTGGCAGAGAAGAAATGACTTCTATCAGCAGCTAAAAATGTTTCAGCACCTGAGTTTCAAATAGAGGGGGAAAAAAACCCCACTTCTTTCTCAAATAAAAAAAAAAATAATTAAATGCTGCATTTCAACATCTTGTATAATAGGGTGGTTTCTGAACTGTCAGATCTAGCAATTTCTAGCAATTTTTAAATAACAGTAAGTGTGAAGGAAACTATTCACAAGTTAAAGTAACTCAAATAAATCCAGTGTAACTTCATATTATTTTCATTATTACCTCTAAACATGCACTAAATTCTCAAGAGCAAACGTAAATACGACAGCAGCTCTACACAGAGCTCAGACTCAAGATGCCGCAGTTTAATTCCTCGCCCAGTCCCTGATTTTCTTTCACTACAGGTACTCTGTATCTGAGTCCTCCAAAGAGCTAAGAAATTAATACTCACCTTCTACCTCTTTTTCTGCCTGTTCTAATATAAGAATAAGCCCTTTGGGGCAGTTACTGTCTATGACCTGCACTGCTCGTGGTACAAGGAAGCTCCTGAATGCAAAACACAGCTGCACAGAACACTGGAAAACACATATTTGTAAGCTGATCCTATTAATGATCTTCACACATCCTTTAAACTGCAGAATTGGAACACGAGCATGAAAAAAACAACTTCTCCCAATCATTACTTCTGATCCAATCAGGGCTCCCCACCAGGACATCTTCCTGCTACTGAAGCAGTAAACAAAAGTTAGTATCTTTTACAGCAATCACCCACTGGATACACACAGCCTAATTATGAACTTACACTAGTAGTGTAATTCATCTGACCTATATCCTACAGCTCAATGTCCTATGCCACGAAAAAACCCACAGCTATGACCACGAGAAGCCCATATATCTTAATTGGTGCTGCGCGTGAATCAGGGAGGTACTGACCTTTGAAATAAGAAAGGCCAAAAACTTATATATCATACAATCTACTTCAGATTCAGGTTCAGTTAAAAGACCATATTAAGTAGACCCCAACTAAAAGACAGGCCTGCCAGAACAGAGTGCAATTAACTGAACTTCTACAACATTTCTTGCTCATTCTTTCCTAAAAGCAGTCAAGAGAGTTTTGGCAGATGGTGCGATAGGAGGGCTTGAAAGAACAAAGATTTAACTGCATGTATACTCTTTTTTTTTTTTTTTTTTTAAATCATGAGCTCCCCATGCAGAGCTCTCAAGACTGTTTCCTACTTCAGTTACTATGAATCACACTAAGGTCTAACTGCTCATGCAGGAAACTTAATCCAAAAAGGAAGATTTCTAAAGGCATGAAAGCTAGTTCACTATCCAGCTGTCACTGCTCTCATGAGTTAAACGCTCAGTCGCCATTAGCTCTTTTATGCATCTTCTCCAGAGTGTCTTGTGTACTCTAGCTCGGTTTGGTTTTTTAGGAATATTGTCCTGCTAATCAGTGTACACAAGAAACTTCAAAGCAACATGAGTAACATCTCTCATATGATGGCTTTTCTTCCTTTTTCCTCCACAGAGGAATATTGTTTGCAGAGACTACTATCCTTAGCTCATACAGAGGTACAGCTCATTCTTCAGTCAGAAGATACATGTTATATAAACCTGAGCTAAAGCAGTCACACCAAAGAGCCAACGGTTGGAAAATTCATGTTATCACTCCTAAAATCATAATCTTTCATTACAGGTTGTACAGACAAGGCATACACTGAAAAACAGAGCAGGTTTATGCTGTTATCAACTGTAGAACGTCGTAAGTGTTGAACTGCAGAAATCAAACATAAAGCTTGATAACTTACTCCTGCAATGAAAGTCCCTCTTTAAAAGCACAATCAATCTCTGACACATACATGTCTGTTTCTGACAAAAAATATTTCTGCAAAAATCTTCTTTTACTACTTCCATGGGCAAATAGAAAGATTAGCAAAGATTGTATTTCAGTAACTATTGTGCATAATCAAGACTATTGTTTCAGTAACTGTTTGATTAAAAAGTGTTTTCTATTTTTTCTTTATTTAAAGAAAATTGCTGTGGAAAAGAAGAAAGAGGACAGATTCAATCATATATTATGTACAACAAAACCTCTGCGTTCACCACCACATTCACTAACCACATTCACTTTTCCACTAGTCACAGAAACTCAAAACTAACCCTTCAGCAAGCAATAACAAAAGTTTGCTTTGAACAACTCATCTCAAAAATTCTGCTGGAAATAAATCTAGCTTCCATACTGCTCATGAGAAATATGGAAGTTGATGTTCTGGTCTCAAACTGAAGAGCTGCAGAGAGAACATCCTTTTTAGTGGACTTATTTAAGCCACTTTCTTGCAAAGTGACAATGACCTAGGGTCTTTAATTTAGTGTAGAAAGAGAATCGTCCTTCCAGCTTAGTACATTATCCTCCTCTAATGAGGAAATGCAAAATGACCTGTGACTGAACATAGTGCCTAACAAAACAATTCCTTGAGTCAAATATGAGGTTTAATCCTTGATTCGCAAAGTCTGCGAGCATTGTAACTTGTAGGTTTATGCTAACAGGTTTCCAACTGGGGTATTGTTCTCCATCATGTTAACCTCTATACATCAGAAGCGACACAACTGAACATCTGAAAAACAGATTACTGTGGTCTGGGAGACCATACTGGAGAACAAGAAATACAACCTGGTCTCATTACTTCATTCCCTTCTTCAAAAACATGCTATTAGCTGCCACGGGAAATATAGTATCAGGCAAGGTCAAAACAACAGTCAGCCTTGTATAATCATAATGTATTTTTTGATTCCCTGTACAAAACTTTATAAAAAAAAAAAAAAGCTAGCCTTACATGACATACAAGTCAAAATGACCTTCTTACCCTCAGGTTTAAAGTCTCTTGAAGTTTCTGGCTGCTTTCATAACTTGCCCCCATCTTTTTCTAAAGGAATACTTTCCCCTCATTGCCTGTAGCTTACAGAAAAAGCACAAAAAACTGCAGCTAGTCTATTCTCGCACAAAGTGCAAAAACTAAACCTTCTATCAAGCAATCTCAAAACTGCATCCAAAACCCATCACTCAAGTACACAGATTGCTGCTCAGACTGAAAATATCAGTCTCCCTTAGTTATCTGCAATGACTACTAAACTGCATCAAAAACTAGAAGAAAAAAAACCCACTTCTTAATCACTGTTCAGATTGCGTTGGGCATTCAGGAGTTGCGACAAATCCCTGCCTCTCCACGTCTGCAGTTACTCAAACCCCTGTTTTTTTTCTTTTTTTCCTGTGACATGTTCATGTAAAAAAGAAAAGGGAAAAACAACTGACAGAAATTTTTCTGCAAACACACGAGGAGGGGTTTAAAAAAAAAAAAAAAAGGCTAAAAAAGTTCCTGAGCTGTCAAGGACTTCCAGCGTCCTGTAAAGCCAAAGACGATTATTTTTCAGCACTTGAAGGCTACGGGACACCCGAGGAGACGCGCCGGTGTCACCCAGCGGTCGCGGGGCGGTAGGAGAGGGGCCACTCGCGGAGGGAAACACGCGTGAGGCGGCTGGGAGGCAGCCGCCCCGCCCGGGGGCCCACGGCCCACGCGCAGGATCGAGCAGCCGCCGCCAACCGCCTCTCCCCGCCCCGACATTTCCAACTTTGCGAAGCGGCCGCCTGACCCGGGCGGCGGCGTCGTTGTGCAACCGCCCCCCGAGGGAGACGGGGCGGCGGGGCCGCGCCCCCGCCCCCCACGCAGCCGAGGGCTCCACACAAAGCTCCCCCCGCCGATCCCCCCCCCCACCCCCGGCGGGCCGGGGCTCGCCGCCGCTCCACCCCGCAGCAGGGACCCGCGCCGCGGCCGCAGGGCACCAGCGCGGCCCTGAGGGGCTCCCGCCGGGCAGCGACGGGGATTATCGCCGGCGGCGGGCAGCGCTCAAGAGCGGCCAGCTCCCCTCAGCGCCCCTCCCGGCGGCCGCCGGGCGCTCAGGGAGGCAGGGGCCGCCGGGGCACCGACCCCCGGGCGCCGCCAGCCATGCGCGCTGCCCGCCGGCACCCACCTGGCGCCGCGCTGGCGCTCCCGCTCCCGCTCCGTCCCCGTCCCATCCCGCGCCGACCGCCGCCGCCGCCGCGCGGGCGCCTCGGCGGGCTACGCCTCCGCGCCCCGCTCCACCGCCCTCGCCCCGCCCCCTCGGCCGCCCTCGCCCCGCCCCCTCCCATCCCTTTTCCCTGTGCCAAGGGGGCGGGGCGAGGCCCGCCAATGGGAACCAGTATCTCTCCGCCAGCACTGCTGATCGGCGTGTAGAACGTCCAATAGAAAAGCCAGGAAGGAGGGGCGGGCTGTCAATCAACGGCCGCCAGCTGGGGTCCGTGAGAGGCCGTCTTGGCACGGGGGGAGGGAGCTGCCCGCGCCCCCGCTGGCCCTCAGTGCCGTCGCCGCCGCCGCCCCCGGATTCGCTCGGCCCGGCCCGGCCCGGCCCGGCCCGGCCCGGCCGCCGCGGCGCTGCCCGCCGCCGGCACCGACCCCTTCCCTCCAGCGCCCCGCGGCAGCAGCCGCCTCCCGCCCCTCCGGCTCTTCCCCCGACGCCACGTCGGCCCCTTCCAGCGCGCTTCTCTTCCCGCCGCACCGGCGGCGCCTCCGCTCCCGAAGAGGCGGCGCAGCGATGCAGCCGGGCCGCGGGGGCACCCCACCGGCCGCCCCCTGGCAAGTGCCTCTGCCCTCAGGCGGGCCCGTAGCCCCGGGGGGGCACAGCTGAGTGTCCGCTGGGCCCTCCTCAGCCCTGCCGCCCTGCCCCACACCCCGAGTGGGGTAGGGACACCCTCACACGCAGTCTCGCCCCGTGACAGGGGCCGTCTTGCGCCTCCCGCGTACCGCGGCCTGTTGTCCCACGGAGCTCTCCCACGGCAGCCCCTGCTCCGCGCAGAGGAGGCAGCCACAGCTGCCTTGGCCCAGCTCTAAGCAGGCATCCCACAGCACCTCGCTGGCCTCGCCCCGACAGCCGCGATCCCGCAGCTCCTTGCCTCACTGGCTTCCCCTCGACAGCAATGACTCTGCCCCTTGCCCACCCTTGCAACCCCGTTACTGAGGAACCCAGCTTCTGGTCACCAGGGCCCAGATAGGTTCACACGCACACATGCACACACGAGATCAGCCCGACTTGCTGGGTGAACAGTGGTGGGGGGCTGGAGGGTCTGGGGGCCTTTGCCCTGCCCAGGCAGATTGCACTGTGAGAGCGGCAGCTGCTGACATAGCCTGAACAATGTGCCCTGCCCTCCTGCGCCGAGGTTTCGTCCTTTGTGGTTATGCCTGTAACTGGGGCTTTTGTTTCTCCGCCGCAAACCCTTTTGAAAAAATAATTCGGACTTTATCACGTGAATACGATTTTGGAGGGGGGGGGGGAATGGAACAATTGCCAAATGAACTTCAGTGGCCCAGGGTGATTCAATAAGTAATCACAGCTGAAAATAGAGGTCATTGAACGCAATCTTAAGTCAATAAGTGCCCAGTCCTGTCTGGCAACTGCAAGTTTACTGAACTCAAGACCAACTGTACCACGGCCTCCATTCAGTTATGCACACTTTGCCTTATAGGAGAATAAAGCAAAGGCATAGGCTTGTTCACAATCACCTCCTTTTCACAAAAAAATCAATATTGATATTAATTTTAGAAAAATGATTTCTATTTAGGATACTAATATCAACAGTGCTAAGAAGCAGCAGTGGAAAACCACTGCTGTAATCATTCAAGGTTCATGGCAAAAAGCAATAAGTAGAGTGGTTTTCTTACACTGTTAAGTGCAGATGGTGACAGTTTTAAGATCACTAGCAAAGCAAACAGAAAATTAGAAATCATTAAGCAACACAAACCTAAAAGAAGGAAGCAACAGTCTTTTCTTCAATATAAGGGCCTGCTAGGACAAAAATCATAAGCAAGAATAGTCTCTGGGTTTTGAGGAAAAGCCATTCTAATCAAAAGGAGATTATTTTCCCTAACACGTATAGGTAGCAAGTCTCTCTTCAGACTTACAATCTCTCTTCAGAGACTGTAAAATAAAACTGATGGAAAATGACCTAGCATTATTAAAACACTGCTGCATTAATACTCATTCAGTAATACTTTTTCATACTGAAAATGAGATCTTGAGGTTTGAGAAATATTATTTTCAGACAGACCTATTACTACCAGTAATTTTTTTTTCTGCTCCATCGCTACAGGTGTCCTGTGTGATGCAATATATTAATGAACATTTATTTTGTTCTACCTGCTTTCCAATCTCTTGGATCCCTTCTCACCTTTATTTTTCTCCTCTGTATTCGTGACACTGTGACACCAATAGCTATTTTAACAATGTCTAAGTCGTGTAAAAATGGAACTCAGACAGAGTTTTTACTGCTATTTTGACCTTGTCTAAGAATTTGCAAATAAGGCAAATCTGCCAAACCATTTATATTTAATCTGCTTTAAGTTTACATTAAGGGACCAAAAAAAAGGTTGTTATCTGTAATGAATAATTCAATCAACTTTTGTCTTAACCGTTATTGTTTTTGAATGAAATCATGTCTTGGAAAACCAGTGGATTCGGAATTGGACTGACACATCAAGAAATGTCCAGGATTGATCTTTCTCCTATTAATTTCACTTGGACACAGAATCAGCTTTGAGAGGATAATGAAAATGCAGGGATATTGGAGACTGAAGTCAAGATGAATTAGCAGAAGTCAGCATAAAATTTTCATAATATCTGCTCATGCTATCACTGGCTTAGGTCAAATTTATAAGGACCTTCCTGTCTTGAATACTTAACTTCCCACCAAAAAAATACAACATAAGAAGAAATAGCATTTGGAAAGTCTATTACACATATTGTTGCTGACTCCTGAAGACCTGGCTTCATGATATGGAAATCTTTTTGTCTTTTAGGAAACACAGCATTGCTGAGTAATGTTAAAATAAATAGTCTTATGCGAAATGATTTACAATGCCACCGATAATCATTACAGCATCTCTGATTATTAATGGAACATTGATAGGTCCCTGAAGAGTTTCTTGCTGAATCAGCTTTTGAAATAAATTGCTTACTCTCCAGCCATAGCCGCACCCAATAAAAAAGGCCTCCATGTCTTAACTGAAGTAATTGATTTAGGCCCGTTAGAGGATACATGAAATGCACAACACAAGATCCTTTATGGGTTACTACGTTTCTGTTAATGGAGTTTCTTTTCCATTGCTGCATAACTAGTTAGCCTTCATAAGTCTATGCACGTATTTCTCATACTATTCATATTTTTAATATTATATTCATTATTGATATTTTCATACTATTGATATTTTTCAGGAATCTTTTCCTGAGACTATTAACTATTCCACTTTTTTTTTTGTTTTTCCTTTTAACACATATGTGTTGTTGGAATACTGAAAAACTAGCAAAATATATGAAACAAAGATGCAAGTAGATCCTCAAAGAAAACATTCAATGTAAGTTCAAAGAAGCATTCCGTGTAATCAATCTTGTGAAAAAAATGCAGAAAAACAAGAACAAAAGGAAGGCTAATGACTTTTCAAGACAGCTGCTTTCATCAACTAAACAAGAGTTGTAGTTCTGCCAATTAATAGTAAGGTCCATTAACCGTAAGTCATAAAAGGTATTTGCCATGTAAAACACTCATTTTTCTTTGCTGGCTCTGACACTTTGGTACAGCAGTATGTTAGGGTATCATCAGAAGGACTGGTGATCTGTAGCACGAGTGGACATAGATTCTCAATGATTTGACAACATTGTCAGTTGAAGAAGCTCCCTTTTAAAAAATAAACACACAAAAGACATTATTCCAAGTTCATGAGAATGTTAAAAAAAAAGAAATACAGAAAGTTGTAACTAGTAATGAGAGTGATGATTTAGCAGCTGTAGTATGAAGGGTACAGTAAGGACTAATAGGTTGAAGCTAAGTAAGGAAAAAGACTGAAGATCTAGTCTGAAAATGCAGAAAGGAAGGTAAACTCACAAAAATAGCTGGGACTCTGAGAACTGGATCGAGTGGTTCTCTGTTTCTCTCTGTTTCTTTTTTCTGCTGCATGCTCAAGGCTTTAGGTTTGCCATGGCTAATGAAGTTATCAGTCAAGTGAGTCAAAAACTACGGTATTGCCATTTTTTGAGGTTCAGAACAACCTTAGGAAGGTGCAGCAGGGAACTACAGGGATCAGAGATACCTTGGTTTATCCAGCAAGATTTTAGATCCAGACCCTTTTTCAAGATCTTGCAATGTCACAGCAGTGTCCAAGCTCTTTGGACATTAGCTACAGTCTATGGTATAAGATAGGGTGAAAGAAGAGTACTGAAAGAGAGAGCTGTGAGGGCAGAGTTAGCTATGTTAAAAGATTTTCCCTCTTTGTTTTTACTCAACTATAAAAAAATCACAATAGGTACCAATAACAAACGTTCATGGAATTGTTGGGACACACGTTCTATAGCAAGGAAACTTGGAGAGTACCATCAAAAATTAAAAAATATATGCCAGATGTGAAGGACTGTGTTTCAACCATAAAAGTATGCAAAACTCATCAGAAAAAGACTGTCATTGGAACATCTTAATTACTGACCTCAATGTCTTTCTCATAGGAATCAAATTCTAAACATGCATGATCATTTGTAGGATTACCATTGGATTACATTCTTCTCATGGCAGGGGACAAATGTGTGTATAAGCGGGCACAACATCTAGCAAAAACACTACCGAACTTTCCCTGGCCCAATGTAGGAGGCCCCTTAGGAGTCCTCTGATAAGCGCACATCCTGTTATATGACAGAAGAGCAGCGATGACACAAGCATGGGTGCTTTTCCAATAATAGTATAACACTGTTGATAAATATTCAACTTGTGAGTTGCTATAACCTCAACATCTTTTTCAGCAAAACTTCTGCCTAGTCAGCTCTTTCCCATCTTATATTAATGCACTTGATTTTTCCAGATTACATGCAGACCTTGCATTCTCCTTTTTGAAGTTCATCCTGTTTTCCAGACCAGCTGTCTCATTTGTCAAGATCATTTTGACTGCTACTCCACCAGGTTTGTGACATCTGCAAAAGTAATAAATATACTTTATATTTCATCATCTAGGTCACTGAAGAAAATGTTAAAAATTACCCAGCACAGCACACATCCCAGCCAGAATCTCAGCCAACCATTTTCCAGTGTAACAGCAAACCTTTGACAATTATTCTCTGATTACTGTTTTCCGACCAATTTTCTCCAGCTTGCTTGGAATGTCATCTAGTCAGGTTTTCTCCAGCTTGTTTATGTCATATAGCAATGTAAAACTCTTATTTATGCCAGCATTTTCAAGGGAACTGAAGTTAAACACTTTTGTATTGTTCATGTATTTGATATATTAAAGTTGATTACTTTTCTCTTGCATCTGGAAAATGACACATATTTGTACAAGAGACACAAAATGATGTTTTGAGAATTGCCAGTGAAAGAGCTGGGCAGTTCGGACACCAGGAAGCAAAGGTCAATTTGCATTCACATAAGACCGTTCAATTTTGAGCATGCAGTAAGTAATTGATATTTGAGTGTTTGCCCGCAAGACTGAGGATCAATATACATAGAGTGGAAGGCCCCCTCTCATCTCTTGTATGCCATATTATCATTCCCCTATGCTTCCTTGGTATACCTCAATAATGTATCTAGCAATAGTGTATTCATTGAAAATATTGGCTTAGAGATGCGCAATGAGTTAGTTGACCACGTTTTGCTCAGACTTCATAAGGAGTACGGACTGGTCAGTGATCTCTGTATAAGAGAGGGACTTCAGCTTTCTTCAGGGAGCTTCACTACTTCCCCCAGCCCTCTCAAACGGCTATATTACTCTAAATATTCTCTTCCACCATAAGCCCTCCAAAGGTTTCTTCCTTTGGCAGCTCCAGACACTATAGAGTGAACTCCTCTTTTGAGCAGCTCTGGTGAAAGAAGGTGCCTCAAATAGGGAAAGCTGAATAAAGATCAAGATTAACAGCAAAGCTATTTCCTGCTTCAGCAGTACCGTCGATTCTGTTTTGATCAAAAAACACACTAGATATTAATTTTGAACCATAATCAGAATGAAAGTTAGATATTCATCAAAGTATTAAAATAGTTGAAATGCTGTCAGTTTGAAAGAACAGCTTACTAAAAATAAAAGGAGATGAGATGGGTATTTGAAAACCAACCAACTTTTTTACAAGGCAAGGCTTTATGCATAATTAATATGCCACTGGGGGATTTTTCAGCAAATAAATATAAAGCTAAACTGTTCAATTAACAAGATATATTTCAGCTACTTGCTACTGCTTCTTCTAATAGGATACTCCTCTTCCCCAGCAGTCTGGAATGTTATTGAAATTAGCTAAGGGTGAGATGAAGCTGATGATAGTTTAAAATATAGAGCTTGAAAACAGAGAAAAGGGGGCTTATTTTCACAAATAAACACACTTTTAATCTTGAAATCACAGTCTTTCTTTGCAATGGAGTTGAGACTGCTATATTGCTCAGATTTGTTCTGTGACGTGTATTTTTAATTGTCCTTAACATAACTTTATCATTTATATTCTGTACCTTTTATACCGCTTTTTGGCTGAAGCTAATACAATTTAGCTATGTTTTACATTAGAAATCATTCTCTTCCTCAAAACACAATGCACATTTTAATATGAGGAGCTGAAAATAAATCACCGTGTTAGGTCTCTCTCTTGCACATTATATCCCAAGCCGCCCATTGACTGCAATTACACTTGTGTACTCACAGAGCATGAGGCATCAATCTCTTCAGATATCAGTCATGAGTTCAGTCCTGCTAACTGCAAAGCTCCCTTGCCCTTCTGTTATCTTAGGGCCTTTGGTCGAGCTACTTGTGGGATTAAAGTTTCACCAGTACTTTCCGGGTTGATATGCTCAACTCTTTGTAGGATTAATCTTTACATTAAAAAAACAGGAAAGACAACATCTTCTGTGGGTTTTAACTGTGCCTGAAAGCTGCACAGACGCCTACAGTCTTCAGGAAAGACGACTACATTCCTAACTCCATTCCCATATACAATTCACATTCATTTGCCCCAGTGCACAAGCAAACCCTACCCAAGTGCATTCAAAATGGAATAGGCAATAGGCTTTGCAGTGCACTCTAAGAATGCTCAGTGCATCAAAAGGAACAGGAGTGCAAAACCCCGTACGGTAATTAAGCTTTACTGGGAAATCAAGCATATGTCATATACAATATGCTGTCTCTTCTGCTTCCCTTCCCCCTCCTCCCCCTCCTATTTTGGGTAGAAAGGAATCCACAAATAGAGTAAAGGGAAGATTTTAAGAAAATCTTAACAGCAGATACTGCACTGTAGAAAAATCTGTTGTTTGGATAATAACATTAGAGAAGGAATCCTTAACTGATACAGGAGAGAAAGAACTAGCAACCTCAGCAGGACAGCACAAAACACCTGTCAAAATAAAGAAATCTTAGTTAATCCACAGAAAGGATGATTGGGAAGCTCTATGAGAGAAGCAGAGCAATAGAGCCCTTATGAAATGTAGATGCTCAGGGAGGCAAGGCGGAAGGGAGGAATAAAGGCTATCTGCTCATTTAGTTTTAACTGGAATCTGAGATGGCTGTCTTTCCTACCATACATCAAACTGACCTCCGGAACTCAGGAACCAAAACAGTTCAATACAGACTGTCTGCAGTTGTTTTTTTTGATTCTCCTTTTCAACTCGTGCCTCATGGGAAACCTTACCAAAAAAAAAAAAAATCAGTTTAGAAACAACTTTCATTATACAGCATATTTTCCTGATTATGAGGCACTTTAAGAACAAGAAAAAGCCATCTGCTGTAACTTGGCTGCTCTTTCCATTTTAGGTTAATCCACATTTCTGTTTTTTTCATCATCATTCCTAATTAAATCCTTCTCCAACACAAATTTAGATGGTTTTACAATTTTTATTCAAACCTTTGTATTCAATTCCAGTTCTCCTGGCAAAGAATCTGACAAATTCATCATCTCTTATATGAATTACTTCTGCCTAAACTTTCTACACATATACAATTTTCCATCTTTAAACCGATCTCTGGAGGAAAGGACTGCAAACTCCCACGTGACTAATAGCCCCAGCTTTGTGCTGGATGCTGAAGTACAAAGGCATCGTAGCATACCTTGAATCTTAAAAAAAACTGCTTGTACAGAGTTCCTGTGTGGAGCTTTCTGTTAACTTCTACTCTACATGTATAGGAGGCTACTGGAAGGAGCTGTCGCGTTCTGCTTTGTGCACTCAGAGCATTGCACCGTGCCCTGTCTCTTGGGGAGACATTTGATTTTTATTCTGCCTAGTTCTATCCATTGCCCCTTAATCTAACACAAAAGCATCTGCGCGGGGAGCAGTACGGCGGGAAGCACTTGCCCTGCAGTTCAACCACTGCCTCTCCTATTTCCGCCTTGTTAATGAACAGCGAAACAAAAAAACAAGCCGACAAGTCTGAGCTTCTTTTAGATATCACAGTGGGCACATGGCATGGCTTCTCCCAGGCATACTGATCGCTTTTACCACATTTATAGTACTCCCATAAATGCTTCTTGGAGCAGCTCCAGGCAATCGTAATTAATTCTCGGTGGGATGCTCATGGTGGTCACCCTGCATCCGAAAGGTCAGGACTTTGTCTGTGCCTTTACAACAGCAGTAAAAATTAAATACCCACTTTCCTCAAAGGTCATCATCAGCCGAATACACATAACGATCAGTCTCAGTCAGCTGCCTGGTCCCTGCTGTTTCTCATTATTTCTGCAGCTATCCTAAAAATTAAAAAGAAATACATAAACAAATGGAAACAGAAGCCATTTTCCGGTGTTGAGCTAATCCTCCGTCCGGTGCGAGCAAGTGACAAAGGCAAAACAGCAAAAGCGCCGTCGCCCCCGCCAACGCGCGCAGAGCCGTTCACCTGCGGGCGCTCCGGCTTTAATTAATCCCCCTGGCTTCTTAGGAGGGCTAAAAGAGGGACACCCAGGCTGGCACACATCTGTTGCGCAGGAGTTCAAGGTGAAAGCCCACGTAGCCCGCAGGAAAATGTCACTCCAGGATTTTCTCTCTTGACGGCGGCCACCGGCGCCTCAGCACCACGGACAGGGCGCGCCCCGCCCGCCGCCCGCCCGCCGCCGCCGGCGGGAAACGGCCGTCAGCGCGGCTGGCGGCGGCGCCTCACGGCGGCGGCAGGGCGGCCCTCTAATGGCGGCCGGCGGCCCCTCGCGGCGCCCCCCTCACGGCGGCCGCCGCCGCGCTGACGGCAGGCGCCTCCCCGGGCCAGGGCCGCCGCCGGCCGCGGGCCCCGCAGCGCGCCGCGAGCGTCAGCCGGCTTCCTGACGCGCGTCTTTCTCTCCTTTACAGCCAAGGCTCCGTTTTGTTCTCGTGCCCTTTGAAAAGGGCAATCTGAAATTCGTTTGGGGTTGTGCTTTGGTTTGATTTGCTTTGGTTCCCCCCCCCTCCCCCCTTAACGCTTCGCATCTTGCAGCCTGGCGGCTTGGCCAAGGGGGAGGAGGGAGGAGACGTGAACATGGGCAAAGCACAAAAATAAGGGAAAGACACAGGGCAGCGTGCACCCAGGCGAGGAAGGAGGCCTCAACGGGTGGCACGCGCGAAATAAAGCCCGTTCTGGGTCCGCTCAAACCGCCCAGCTGCTCACCGCTGCTGTCTCCGTGAGGGGCGAACTTCGGTAATCGAGCCGAGTTTTTCTTTCCGTTCCACTGGTGTAAAAGGAGGTACCTCGCTCGGTATCGCTGGGCTCCCTTTCCAGATCTGCATCAGCGCCAGACAGGTCGAATGTGACCCTGGTGACTTTATAAAGATTTTTTGCTTTTACGACAAAATGTTTGCTGCTTCTTTCGCTGTATTGTTCCCTTATCTGACAGATACTCGTTTCTTTCCCTAGCCCTGGAGAAAATCCTGCACGTGATTTTTCTCCTTTGAGAAGCCATGTAATTTTGCATGTAGATGTCAAGTCCCGTTGTTCAGCACAGGGAATACCAGCCTCGAGGCCAGGAGACCCAAGGTGGCTGAAACAAACGCAAAGAGTCTCCAAAGATGGTCAGATATTGGGTGTCATTATACTGCTAATTTCCCTTTGGAGGGTCTCCATCTCTGCTCATAGGCCTTTCACAAACCCCTCCGAAGTCTTCATCCCAGCTTCACTCTCCTTACCTGAATCTCTGCCTCATTCTCTGCTACCCTGTCGTCTCTTACATATGTACCGTCTTTCTCAGTTTGTTTTTTCTATTTAGTTATCCTGCACCCCGATTAATCCAGCCAAGGAACAGAAAATTATCATGCCTATCAAGCTTTTTCCTCACTGCCTCACTGCAGCCAGGAATTCATGGAGCCAAACTAAGGTGAAAAACGTCACATTCTTCGTGATATGTTCAAGGCCTCTCTCTTTATGTTTGACTCATCTCGACTGCAAGTCACTGTGCCAAGGATTGCCTCCGAACGGCACGAGCTCCATAGATCTTTGGCTGCTAAAGAAGTACAAATGAGAAGAAATTATCTCTCTTCAACTTACACACAAGATAATTTCATTTTCTATCGAACAGTTATCTTTTAAGAGATGTAGGCAGATGAAGGGCTCTGACTGGCGTTTATTATAGGAAGTGTAACAACTGTTGTGATGCACCCCTCCTACTCTGCTCTATGTGTCTATTGATTCCCATCATATAATTAAATCGTGAACTCTGAAAGGGAAAGGCATCTTTCCTTTCAAGTACTGTACAATGTCTAGCCCACCAAGGGCTTCAGAGCCTTCTGATCCCTCTCAGGACCTCTGGTAACACTCCAGTGCAAATAGTAACAGAGAATACTGCAATGCAAATAGTATCGGAGGAGCATCTGCCTGCTCCCTTTCCCAGAGACTCCAAGCTAGCTTAATGCAGGAGATCTTATGTATCCAATAATATAATAGCCCGAGTGGCAGATCATTACAGTGCTATTGTGCCCTGCCAGAAGTGTTGTTATGGATATAACAGACTGAACCGGTTATTAATCGTCTCAAAGCATTTTCACATGAGCACAAATATAAATCACAGCATTCCATCCAGTTGGTAATTACATTCTGCCCCAATGAATTCTTTCTGAAATTTCTACCAATAATAGTATTTTTCACTTCCAGTCCTAAACTTTGTGCTTCATTGCTGTGCACTGTTAAATAGCAGATAGAGTTCTCTTCTGAGGTGATCAGTTTCCTTTTACGGAAATTCAGAGGTACAGAGAGCTGCATTATATACTTCATGTAGCTATCAGAGAACTCTATAAAGCCCTTTTTTTATATTAAATTATGTGTAAGTGCTAAATTGTCTTATTCTAAAGAAAATGCATTAATGCCATTTAACAATTGAGCTCTTAAGGCAGCCTTTTTGAAAGCCAAAATAGTAAACATTGGCTCCTAAGTCGTATTTATCCCATGATGTCATCAAAGCCAAAAGCAGGCATGAAAGGGGGAAAATACTCTAATTTCCTCTTAATGCACCTTTCACAATTTCCACACAATTTGTAGATTTCTGAATATAAAATAACAATGCCATTTGCAACTGGCTATTTATTATTTATTATACACAGCTATGTAACTGTGCATTCCCTTATAATACATGAAGGGAGCTTTCAATTAGCAAAGCGTGGAAGATTTGGCCCTTTAGACAGTCACACTTGAGAACATTTGAAAAGCAATTTCTTGCTGAACCACCGTTTCTAAAGACCTGCACTGTTATTCATAGCTGCAATTTAGGATTTGTTCCTCTGAGAGAGCAATTTTATTTTATCCTCTGACCACAGTAAAGTTTCAACAGCTTAGTGTCCAAATGAAAATGACATATTGGATCATGCCACGTTGGTGGCATTGGGTATCATATCCCTATGCCCCTTATTCTGAAAAAAAAAATCACTTGCCAATACCTTACATAAGCCCCAATGCACTTTTTAAGAAAACTTCCAAAGACAGAAAATATGCAACATCTTTTTAAAACAATATCACAGTCTTGAAATTATGTATGGCACCTGATATCATCAGTTGCGCAGCTATTTTTGAAAGCCTCTCTGGTTCAGCAGCAAACTAAAGAGATAAGCAAACATATACAGGGATCCGCATCGTTGCTTGGAAACAATCAGTTTGGGAATGGCATAATCGTATTACCCTAAAGAAGACCAAAATATTAATAGACTTCATGAAATTCAGATGCAAACTCTTCCTCTCGAATTAAATTTTGCTATACATTTATAATGGGTTTCCTCTTTTTTTCTTCTTCCCCACCAAAAGGCATGCATAAATGCCTCATGGTATCCCAGCAAATGAAAAATGATGTGCTAAACCTTTATTGATTTATTTGGCATTCCCATAGACTCCCTACTCCCAAAACATATGCATTCAATTATGTACTTCATGTTTGCATTATGAAAAATAGATTACATTCAAAAGAGAAGATGGAAGAGCTTAAACGATTGTTAATAGAATACAGAGGCCCAGATTATTCAAGCTGGGCTTGGCATGCAAGTGCGACTGGGAACACAGGAGGGATGCTCACAACCACACAATTTTAGGCAACTCCGTTAGCATGTCTAATTAGACTTTGGCTATACTGAGTGGAGAGACACCAGCTTCTCCCAAAACTGAGCCTAAGCAGGAGTCTAGCTTATTGTCCTACTCTTTCTCCGCTGATTGCAGATGTAGCCTAGCTAGCTAAAAAGATGACTGAAGAGAGTAGAGAAGCCTCAGGCCTACTCTGATTTATTTTCAGCTGTTTCAGAGGCAATTTGGCACCTGGGATTGCTACAGCATAGGGAAACCCTAAGTATATGCTGAGGCGGCCAGTCTGGATGGTGCTGGTGTACAGCCCAGTTCACCACCTCTGAGATTTAGTTAGTTCTAGCTAAAATTCTGGCTAAATTTCCAGCTCTGAGGTCGTGCAAAGCATCAAGAAAGAAATGGAAGAGGAAGTGTCAAGTAGCATTCTGTAGCTAGAACTTGGAGTTCCACTTTTGGAAAAGTACTTAAACACACCCTTAAATCCATCCTTATTCAGAGGAGCTTTCAAGTACAGGCAGAAATCCCACTGGCTTCAGTGAAGCAGAAGCATATGTAAAGTATAACACACACTTAAATGGTTTCCTAATAAGAATGCCTTCTGAATCATGGTCATGGTTGCTGGTTTAAATTCAGCCAAGGATGATAGTCATCTAATCTTACTATCTAACGAGTGTGAGTGTGAAATTAGGTTATTGGCCATGTGCTGCACCCTCTAGACAGATATCAGTATCGGAACCATGATAACAACCCAAATTAATTTCATACCTGACCAGTAGAAAGGCCAAGGACTGGAACAACCTTACAGACAGATCTGCATTTTCACCTCAGGATACCTTTTTTGAGGCAGTTTGGCACACACAGGGCACGAATAATGCACAGACCCCTACGAATGTTGCCAGATCTTAATTCCATTCTCTTGCCAAGCAAGCCTGTGCTTTTAAGGGGTACAATATTTCTATTAGAAGGATGAAATGTAAAATTACGAATGGGAGATGATTCTCAAAAGAGACATAGCCAACAGAAAGCTTCATGCCAGTTGCTTAAAAAGCCTTTGAAAGTTTTCCAAGAAAGCACACAGAAGCACAGATTCCTTCTACCAGTTTAGCTTTGTAATTGTCTTCCCTTTCAATAGCTATTTTTGTCTTCAGAAGAATGGCTGCCCCCTAGGTCCCCTCTCCCTGCCAGCATCCTTGAGAAAGGGCTGAATAGAGCTTCCCTTTCCTCCCCATGGACATGGCAGGGCTGTATTACAGGTTGCCGTGGGCAGAGGCGTGAGATGGACTTGCCCACAGTGCCTGAAAGGACTTCCAGCATCTCTAGCACAAAGCAGTAGCAATGAAGTCCAGCTCTCGGAGGGGCAGCACAGCTGACTGCTGAAACCTGGAGTGGTCCTGGAGCGTTTGACAATTTCTGCTTTGCCAATGTGACTCTCAGGAAGTTTAACTTATTCTGTCAGCTGAGCACCTACATTACCAGCTGACTAAAGAAAATATTTGTGTCTCAGACAGCCCCTCTAAGTATTCTGTTTTAATGAGACAGGTTCCTGCAAGTAATTTGAATTAAAGATCACATGCTAAACCCAAACACAAGTTCCCAGAGTTTCTCAGAAGCCTTCTTTTCATGTGTGCAACATTTGTTCCCAGCCAGTGTTGCAGATCCAATGAATTTTGAATGTCACATTTTGATCAGAATTTTTCTGACCTCCTTTGCTGCCATTTCTGTGCACTTTACAGAGAAGCTAGTCTGATCTGAATTCTCTGAGAGTGTCCTAGAGACTTTTACTTCTTTATTAACTATTCTGCTGGTGGACTAGACCTCTTGGGCACTTATTTTTCCACTTCTAGAAGTCTAATGGCCCGTGGTACATCTGCTATCCTCACTCCTACATCCAAGCAGCTAGCTGCTTCAGAAATGCAGATCGATGGGCAAAAAGATAATAACCTTTTCTCAGTTGTGTTTCCTGAACTGCTTTATCTGTTAGAAAATCTTGTCTTTCTTCCCCCTTCAGCATTCGAATGACTAGTCAGCTTCTCCTTCCTTCCTCTTTGGATTTTTTGTGTATACCTAACACACTTTCATTTTAGAAATGGAAATGTTATTATTATGCTACTGTTAGCTTACTATATTATATCCATGTGGTATGCAACTGTTTGTGCACCAAACTGGTCCTGATAAGCACCTTCTGCCGTGGAGAGGTTAATGCAGCATGAGAGCGATGATTTCAAAGTCGCTCTACACCCATCTTTATACCACTTCCTTCTCTAGCTTGTCACAGCCAAAATCTGCGAGGGCCTTTCTACCCTGCAGATGCGGGATCACCTTCCAGTGGTCCATCCCATATAAGTGTGAGGAGTTAAGTAGTCTTTCCACCCCACATGTGATCTGAGCTCTTTTCTCTGCTCACCCTTCAAAGGAGTCAGGATTTGGGATGACCATGAATGCAATTCACATGGAAATGTCTACAATCGTTGCAGCCTACACTTTGGAAATCCTGGGCAAATATGGGGAGCAGAGGGAAAAGGCTGACATCAGCAAGGCGACTCAGAAAAGACAGCAGCCAGGAGCCCACTTGAGTGAGAAGGGGAAAAGCCCAGGAAACGAGCCTGGTATTACCAAGTTAAAAATCTGCCTTGCCACTAAGGATCGAGGCAGCAGAATGTGGCAAAAAGCAAGCGTCTATATACCAGTGAGGTAACAGCTCGGGGAGGGACTGTATCACAAAGGAGGATGAAGTTGAGGATGAAGAGTGAGGCACATGCACTAAGCTTTCCTGAGAGGATTAAACGTTTCAAGTACCACCACATGTAGCCCTGCAGCACGGTAAATGCAGTATTGTCAACTGCTAGTAGCAGACCACAGGCTTTCTACTGAGTTTATGAGGCCTCAGGACTAAGGTTCATCAGGCTTACTTTATCTGAACTTGTCTGAATCCACTTGGAACTTTGTTTTCGCTTGTTTATCCATATTGGCAATTTTTCTGATGACCAGTGGCTATGCCTAATTTGTTTTACTTTTGCTTATATTTGTATGGTACAACCGTAATGTTTACATTGATAGTCACAACAAACCGTTATTTTCCTCAGAATGACATATTTATGACTAACAGTTATGTAGCACAGAGGAATACAGGGCTGACGTGCTAGTGGTGGTCCTGAACGTCGGGACATAGCGCACAGCACAGAGGAGTGCAGACATGGGATGATAAAAGAAGGGCACAGGCTGACACGACAGACTCGAGGGCTATGAACAACTTACCAATGGTCAGCTAAAGAAACACCGATCTGGGAGCTGGACAAAGCATATTCTAGGAGTAGCAAAGAGAGCAAAGAACAAGTATCTAAAATATGTAATACATACCATATTATAGGAAATTCAGATGTAAAGTGGAACCACAAACGAAGGTGTAAAGCATATAAGCAAACATATAAAGTTGACTCCACCTGGATCCTAGAGAGAGAAAGAAGAAACCATCAGCATTATACTCTTTCTGGCAAACGACTTGGGGATCCTGGTAACACTTCACTTACACTGAAGTCATCCATGTTAGGACCAAGAGCAGTGGAAGGCGTTGCATAGCACTGGAAAAGGGGCTAGATACTACAAGTGTGTGTTTAATCATTTTAGCTGTAATATTATTACTAAGACTTCTTCTTTAACAGTATTCTTTGCTTTTTTTTCTTTATTTTTCTGTAATATTTAGACCTGAACTAATGAAAAATTTTCATTGGATTGTTAAGATTTCAATTATACTAGCAATAAATTCTTAGCTCTGTGCTTAAAGTGTATTTCCTTTTTGCCCATCACAAGATTTTGAGCTTGAATCATGTAATAAATCCATGATGATCTGGGGACTCAGACAATTTCAGATTTGTCTCTGCTAACAATTATGTTCACCAGACACCTGAAGGCACTGACATTATCGCTGTTCTACCAGAGCAATGCGAGTAAGAGAAGGAAAGAGACACTTAGCAGTCGTAGAGCATCCATTACGTTCACTCACCCAGAGAAGCACCTTAACTGAGAGCCTACATAACCGCTATTAGTATAAAGGATTGCCAGCTCCTGCCAGAAGCATTACTCTTTCACATGACTCTGCAGTGTATGCGGGTGACTCCCATTGACTATTACCAGCCCTATGCTGATGTGTTTTAACGTGCACTTCCTGCTTTTCCGAGTTTCGCATATGACAGAAGTAGGTTTTGAAAAGCCTGAGATAGCCCCTAGCATCCTTGTTTCTGCACTATGACAAAGTGACTGAGCACTTTCTGAAGACAGTCTTCAGCCAAGCATCAAAGAGCACGAGAAAACCCCAGCTGGTATTGGTATTGGAGGATCCAGTTTCTTCCCCGCAGAGGCAAAGACAGTTCTTAACTATGCTGATTTGTATAGTTATTTTGCCTGAGGAAAGTCATTTAAAGCAGGTACAGCATCACCAAGAAATGCAGCCAGTGGCCTGGACTTTGAAAGGGATTTGAGCACCTAGACGGAAGTATAACCTTACCGAAACTGCCCCACGCTCCTTGAGATACTCCTCCCTCTACTACTAAGTCTTTTGAGTTGCTTTTCCCCTGATTATTTCAGCACTTCTGACATTTGCTGAGAAATTTCCAGACCTTTGCTGAAATGAATGAATGTGGAAGACAAAATTCCAGCATCTCCTTCTGTAATCATCTAGATAATCCACTGGATTTCCAAAGCTGTTACCTGCAAATCACACTTAATCTCAGGAGCTCCAGTGGGAATTCAGTGCCTCTGAAAGTCCAGCTGTGAAAAATCAACAAGCTACAGACAATCAGGAGAAGATAACAGTAAATGAAATGAAAGAGTAACTCTGATAGATACAGTATCCCCTAGAGAAGAGGATGCAAAGTCTATCATCTGCCACATAGATTTTTGGTTGCTTTGAAAAAATGTAATTATTAATTTTTTAAAAAAGTTTTCATTAGCAAATTAGCCTAAATCCTTTTCAGAAGTGAAACAAAGCTGAATTTGAATGAGGAAAGGATGGTTGTTGGCCACAGAGGAGCCAACCCCCTGTGCACAGTGTAAATGCCTCTATGTTGTATATATATTTTACTTGTGTTTCCCATCTTTATGTCTGCCCTTTCATTTAAGGTTGCATGTTCAAATAGTTCACAGCTGCAGAAAGAACATTGCAGACAGTCTATAATTTGCTGCCAAACATGATTCTGAAGAGGTTTGCAATTTGTGATAATGGTATTGTTACTTCAATTCTTTTCTTGCAGATCATCCTTCAAGACATGTAATACTTTACAAAGATTTCTGTGTTTATCACTGTTAGCCCTGCAAGCAAGAGATTACAGTAAGAATATTTAAAATTTTATTACTACAGCTCTTTTTTATGTCGCTAGCGGTAGTAGATACAAGGTATGAGTGGGAAGTGCCAGGAAAAATCATTTCATTTCTATTAGGCAACAAATAAAGTACGCACGTTTAATACAATTTGATATAATAAACCCTCAGTGCAATTAGTCCTTAGATTAGTAATTTTATAATCCAGCTGTTCAGCAGTGACTCAAACCTGTTGTTTGCCATCTTTTAAATAACTATATAAGCTGTTTTAGTGAGGAAAATGTAGATATGTGATTCATTGTCTCACAATGTACTTTTCCTTTCCAGGTCTCAAAGCTTTGTCCTGAGAAAGCTGTCTGGAGATGATTTGGATTAAATGGGCAGTCTTTACCCAAAGCAGTCTAAGGCTCAGCTAACAGTGTATAGTCTTTTTCAGCGCCGAATAAATTCAGAAAGTGTACCCTCACAACAAAAGCCATTTCTCTGCTAAAGAATTTGCACTTCACTGCTTTCCCAGGCAAGATACACATTGCCTCTTATCTCTGAGGAGGGATGGGGGTATGCAAAGAGCATCATCACATTTTGCAGATAGTATTCAAAGCGAAGGGGTTTGCTGTTTCTTTAGGCTAGATGCTGAAGCCTGCTTCTAATTACCACAATGGTCAAATCCAGCTAGGATTCAGATCTGCCAGATCCAAGGTTTTCTGTTAATTCATTTTGATTTGTGATATTGGTCTTACTGAGTTTTCCCATCAATGACTCCTTCCATAAGCATTATTTTGTGTCATCAAAGGCCTCTTGAGGAAGGAGGAGCACTCAGCTATGCTACAAGGCGATTATTCACAGACCGTACGCAATTGCTCAGGATCTGTGAAATTGTACTCGGCTCCCAGATTGTTCATGTACTTCTGGAACGTATCAGTACCCAATATGTCATCTGGAGTGTTATATTCAAATGGTTACGATTTTCCTCTTTTGCGCTATAGTTTTTGCTTGCTTCTTTTCCCTAACAGCAATACACTTTTCCTCTATAGAAATAATTTCCAATCCTTCCCATTTTTCTTGTACTATGGAAATACACTATTTCCTTTTTGAAGAGCCTAATATATGATTTTATCCTTTGGCTTTAAAAATACACTTTATACTGTAACCTGAACTCCACTGCCTTATATCCCATGTCTTTCTTCTAATCTTAGTGCTAAGACAAAGAGAGGGTCATACAAGCTAAACCACTCATCTGACCTCATGGAGAACTTCGATGCAAAATGGTAGATAGTGGGTGGTACTCTTAAACATGGCTTTTGTTCATCAGATGAAAGCTTCTGCTAACTCTTGTAACAAGTATCAAAAGAAACAGAGCTCTTGAGAGGCCACAGTGGTAGAATCTGTATTAGCTGGTGAAACAGAAACAGCAGTAGGAATGATTTACTTTTGCTGCCAATTAATAGCTATATTTAGCTGAACAACAGGACATAGGACAATAAAGACTTGTAGTGTACTGATTTCTTTGAGTGGGATGAACTTAGACTGGGCAATAAGGTTGCTTGACATAACATTTGTGAACTTGGCTTTCTTTATCAAGAATGATTTTGGTAAGATATTGTAAAGTCAATGTGACCCTAAGGATGTTAAGTGCAGAAATGATATAATTACAAGAGCGTTCATAGTTAATCAATATTATAAAAACCTTCCACATGCTTTTCCGGACAGATTGTTTTATACATATGTAGGATTAAATAAATATACAGATGAGAAAGTCTCATTTAGAAAAAGTCATATTTGCAGAACAATTCTTTGGCTGAAAAATTCTTTCAAAATGTATTGCCATCTTGTTTTGCAAGGCCAAGAAGTTCAACAGCATAAAAAAGAGAAACTGAGAGCAAGACTGTGAAAGTGCTTAAGACTTTGTGAGAGTACTTAAAAAAACTAGTAGCAGAAAATCCTTGCTTTGCTTTGTGAGTTCTTAAAGAAACCTGCAACCTCTTTCAATAATTTTAGTGTGACTGGCCAGGAATAAATCCAGCAAAATGTTACCCAGGCCTTATCTCATTGCAATGTAACAGAAGTAAGAAGTGTCCTCTGAGTGTTTTTTTTCCCTTTTATTATTAATATTTACATGTAAAAGTAATTTCATGAATACAATATACTTTACTGTACTTCTAACATATCCTGAAAATATAACTTTATTTGGTTTCTTTAGGATATGGTGGTCACAGTCTTCTCAGTTCTGTGGCACATGCAGCCAAGCGTACCTCAAACATCTCTGGCCAGCTAGCTCTGTTTCATCAGCCTCTATATTCTGGCTATTGCCAGTCCTTCTTCAACTTGGAAAGATCTCAGCAGCAGCAGGGAACTACAGAAGAAATCGTGGAACCTACAAGAAAAAAACATGTCACCAAAAAAAAAAAATTGCTGCAGAATAATTACCGTTCTTTCTTTCCTGGTTGCGTGACCGGCCACACAAAAGCTCCTTCCAGGGCCAGTGAGCAATGATTTCTTTCTCCTATGTGGATAAAGATTGCAGCTATCAGAGCTCCTCAGGGAAACAATAGCTCTTGATGAAAGACAGACTGACTCTCACAATGGCACCATGCAAATCTCTGAGATTGGGATGCACTTCAGAGAAGTGCACAGACCTCTTTTCACAAGGCTCTGGACTTAGAGGAGCATTTAATATAGTTTACTCATAGCATGAATTAATGTGATTAGATAGCCTGATACTTCAGGATTAACATTAACAGTAGGGGACATTTCAGCTAATAGCTCCTGGAAGGAGAAGGGAAACTGGGAAAGAGGCTCATACCTACTAAAAGACAGTTTCCCCTCAGAACTCAGCATTAAGTGATACCAGCCCTAATAATGGCTTTCTGTAGATATTTTGTCAGTCCTTAGGGACCCAATCGCATGTCTGGGTTAAGGCTTCCTCTCATCTGTCCTCTATCTTATTAAGTGTTTGTGATATCTGCAAATTAGCACCCCTCCCTCATATGGCCAACCCTACCTCCACAGTAAACAGAGATACCACAAATGAGACAAAGAAAGATTTATCCAGCAAGAGATAAGGTTAGGTTTTAGCTAAAAGATTGTAAACTAAATAATCCAGCAAAGCATAAAAACACTTCTAATCTCACCCCTGCAGCACAATGATGTGCTTTGATGCTCCTGCCTAGGCTGCCTAGGATGTATCATCTCGGCTATTAGAAGATAAACTTACAGTGCCACTTTCAGCAGACCTCTTCCCCAGAACAGCTCTGGTTTATAGACCGGAGTCAGAGCTATAAGGGCAAATGCTGAGGAGAGTATTTAAAAGGAAACAGTCTGGATAAGAAAACCACATTAATTGTCTGTGGATCGTCTTTCCTCATCTCTCAGTTAGATAACATGATGCATTGCTATCATATACTTTACTTGTCATTGATCACAGCAAAAAAGTTGTGAAGCTTATGCAAATTGCTGTATGCTCACAACTCAAACATCCATTTTAATGTTGTCTTATTTTGTTCTCTCCTCCAGCAAATATCACAACCCGCTGTCAGAGCTCCTGAAGATCTTTTTTCTGATAGTATGAAGCAGCCCAAATAACATCAATGGGCTGCAGCTATAGGGCATTGCTAAGGAGGAAAGTTAGCCCAGCTGAATAAACATGAATCAAATGTGGTTAACAAGTCAAGGTGAAATCTCTAGACCACTTTGACTGAAAATGATAGTATGAAACGAGTCGGGCATGCAGACCTCACCTCCTCCCATCTTCCAGGTTCTAAAGTCAGTCTTCACAGGCTAAGCAAGCAGTAAATGTTTTTTTGACAGCCCAGAGAGGTTAACTGGCTCTGGGAGGGCACAGATGGGTGCTGCAAAGGAGAGGGGACAAGAGCGCACCATCCTCCTAGAGGGTGCAACAGCAGAGAACAGGTAAAGCGGGGACAGGGAGTTCTTGTTTCAGCAGCGGTGAGCTATCTCAGCAGCTCAGTTGTACCATCTGACCGTGCCCCAAACTCTCTGCATGGTCGATAGAGAGAAATAATAATGTTTTGAAAAGGCTGGTTTTAACAGACAAATTTCCTGGCTGATGCTTCACTGGTAAATGTATATAAATTCCCTTGGATAATATGCAGCTGAAAGAATTATAGGCTCTGAGTGTCTATGTAAGTTTTACTACTTTGATTTTTGTAGGTTGGTTAATGGATGCGAACTTCTCCCCCACCTCTTAGTTTGAACACTGCATCCACAATTTAAAAGCACTCACATGTTTACACCTGTATTAGAAAAAGAGAGGCTATGTGGGTTATATAGTATATTGTACTGCTTGATGCAGCTAGAAGGGTTTCAGAAATACTGTTTCATCAGCACAGCTATAATCTTCAGTGAATAGATATACAGGATAGCTTCTCCAGCATAAACCAACCTAGAGCACCAGGAAGGATAAGGCTCCTATATTAGCAGCAGCCAGCACAGCCCTATTATTTCTGTACAAAAGTTCCCTCCTATATCTTTGCCTCTCTTACTACACTAGTTTCAGGCTACTGAGAAACCCCTCAGTTCCCAAATCACACTCAGGCTACTATAACCCTTGGATGCCCTTGAAAGCAGCTGATTCTGATTTGGTATTGTTCTATTATCTCCAGTTTCTTGCTTGACCCCTTGAAGAGATACCATTCAAACACTTTGAAAAGAAACTCTGACTTGCTGTTACATAAACTTTCAAATAAAAGGCAGGAATAACTAGATCACCGAGTTTTGTGCATTAGCAGAACCGTTATTAGCAGACAGCAATCCTAGAGAGCCGGATTTTTCTTAACTAAAGCAAAATTATTGTGCTTTGAGACTTTGTAATGCTGAGAGAACACTTGCAAAGCACTGATCTACTGCACTCTTATGACATAATGCTGTTAATTAATGGACTCCAGAGAGTCTTCTTCGTTTAGCTCTGTCTACAAGCCCATTTAAATAAAAACTTTATATAATAAAAAGATAAGAAATAAGAACTGCCACTTCTGCACAGCATTTGCTATGGAGACAAACACCTTTCACATACACAGAATAAAATAGCTCTCCAGCAAAACAGCACCATGTAGGGTCACAGGGAGTTCACTCAGCATGGAATAATGACTTGCTAGTCCCATCTATTAGGGAGGGAAATCTGTCACACTTAGGATAACACTAAATGTTACACTCATTTGCACAAAGTGAAACTAAAGCTCAGACAAGGATGGTAATAGTCACTTGGTTGTTAGAAAACTGCTGTTACAGCTAAATAAGCTAACTCAAGCTCCAGGCAGATTACAGCTAGTCTGGACAAAGGCTATTGTTCAGTTACTGCTAAAGCCTGTGGCCTACTGATAGACACGGTGGTTCCCTATTTACTAGGCTATGTGGCTGTCTTATACAGTGGACAAGATCTCTTGCTGTTTCTCCAGAGACATAGAGCAGATTGTTTCTCTAAGACTCTCCTGCTCAGACAACACCAAGAGGAGCTGACACCATCCCCAGGGCAAGTGAACTAGTCCGGATCACAGCCACAGTTTCAGGCTGTGAAAGGCTTACACACCTTAATTTAGGAAAAGGTCCTCTTCTATGGGAAATGAGGAGAATGGAGGCAAGGAAAACTGTCCTGGGGAGCTCAGCTCATCTGGAAAGATTCTAGTGCCCTTGCACAGGTATGCCCTTGCATGGTGTCTTCAGAGGGTTTGAAGAGTATGTTTTGTTCTGCTCTTGCATCATTTCAGGCACACAGTCAGAGTTGTTCAGAGTATTCTGTGTGAAAGTTGTCGGTGCTCTGGGTGTGCACAAAAGCATGAGTTGAAAACACAGCTGGAATCAGGCACATGCAATGACATAGAGTGTCTAGTGTGAGAGAGATGGCCTAGGATAATGGGCGCACCCAAATATGAGCTGAGACTTGCACAGAATGGTAGTGGCGACGTTTAGGTGTAGATCTTGACAAACTGTCAAGCAAGCAACTGCTCATCTGCCAGATAGCTGTGCTTGGGTTCAGCAAAGCATTAGGAAAGGATGCAAAGAAGCTTTCTTTCTTGTCTTTTTCCATTCAAATGCCAGAAATCCTAATAGACCAGAAATATAATTATCTGCCAGCTGCTGGGCACAGCAACCTGAAACAGTTTGTCTGTGATGCAGTACCTGGCCCATCTCACTATTGCCCAGAGGCAGTTATCAGCTGCCTTCTGCAGAAACGGTAGCCAGGGGACAGGTCAATGCCAATCCCTGCTTCCCCCATGGCAGCAAAACAAAGATGCCGCTGCTTAACTGGGTCTGGGGAATTTCATGAAGAAGTGCTTCATTTTTCTCCCTAAAAAGAAAGCTGGAACAATGCAAGATCATGTACTTGTAGTTTTGTCAAGAATTTTGCCCCCCAAAGCTCCATTCTGGACAAGGAGAGTATTTTGCCACTCTGTAAGGTACTGTAGGTCCAAGAGCATAAGGACTCTCATGTAAACTTATGTTCAGTCACAGTGACACAGGGGAACTGTGAAGGATTCTTGACAGAAGCTTCTTTGCAATTCAGGTCCTTCAGATTTTAATGCAGAAATCAAAAACTGCAGGAAACACCACAAGGAACTGCCCTGATGAGCAGGTGAATGACAATCAGGCAGCTCCGGGAACTCTCACAATAGGTTAAATGACCAGCACATTTCTGCTTCTTCTTTAGGTAAGAATCCCATTGAGTAAAAGCTAGGAGAGGAAGTCATCTGGTTACACATGTGCCTCCCCACTGATGCACTTTCTTGCCTCTACTGCAGCACTGATAGAGCAGTACTGGTATCCCCCAGGGACTGATATTGGGCCAGTCCTTAACATCTTCATTAACAACCTGGACGATGGGACAGAAAGCACCCTCAGCAAGTTTGCAGGTAATACAAAACCGGGAGGAGGGAGTGATACATCAGAAAGTTGTGCTGCAAGTCAAAGGGGCCCCAACATGTAGGAGAAGTGGGTCAACAGGAACCTCATGAGGTTCAACAATGGGCAATGCCAAGTCCTGCACCTGGAGAGGAATAACTCCATGTACCAGTACAGGCTGGGAACTGACCTGCTGGAAAGCAGCTCTGGAGAGAAGAACCTGGGGATCCTGGTGGACAACACATTGAAGAAGAGCCAGCAATGCGCTCTTGTGGCAAAGGTGGCCAACGGCATCCTGGGCTGCATCAGGAGAAGTGTTTTCAGCAGTCTGAGGGAGGTGATCCTTCCCCTCTGCCCAGCACTGGTGAGGCCACGTCTGGTGTGCTGCGTCCAGTCCTGGGCTCCCATGGCCCTGGGCAACCTGCTCTAGTTAATTCCACTTTGAGCAGGGGGGTGAGAGTGTATAATCTCCAGAGGTTCCTTCCAAGTTCAAGTATTCTGTGATTCTGTGATACAATTATTTGACTGTGGGATATTTGAAACTGAGTCTTGAAAGAAGAGTCAAGGAAAAAGGTTTTATTTGGACAAGGACATAGGCTACACCAATGGTTTTGCTTCGGATACAGCAGAAGAAAGCATCCTCTACAGAAGCTCTGGGCAGCCAAGCCGTTCCTGTTATTTTATAACATAGTGTATTACTGTACTGCCATGGTAGCTTGACGTTCAAGGTTGTCCTTGAACACAACCATCATAGTCATCCCTACTTCCCCATACTTGTTTTCCCTGCTTCTCTTGCCTGTAGCATGCCAGCATGTGTCTCTAGCTTCCAACAGATCATGGGGAGAGGCTTGGATCCTTCTGGGTTCTCTCCCCCAGCCAGTATGATGCACCCAGTAGGAGTGACAATCTCTTTGCAGCAGAGCTAACACAGGCACAAGACACTTGCTCCCAATGCATGGCAAGGGGAATTAAAGCCTATTCCAGCTTGCAGGACCTTTCTTGCCTTGACTGGCACACCAACAGATTCTTCATGGCAACGCAATATGCTTCCAATGAGAGTGAAGTAAGGACTCATGATATTTGTGTGTTCCCTTGCAGGGATCTGCCTGTGAGCAAGATGCCTGATGTTCTTTACAGCCAAGGTATTTCTAGCAAATACAGTTTGTGGATATAGAGGGCAATTCAACACCTCTTGAAGTAGGCATTTAGTTTAGCTTGGCTTAGCTAATTTAGATGCTTAGTACCTGCAAAGGATCTGTCTACACTAGTGTTTTAGTTTGGATCACAAATGAGCTTGACAAATAGCTGTGTCATTCCTAGAAAGCTGTATACTTTCTCCTGTGAACGCCGTGGCTCTCGACTCAAGCAAGGGCAGAGTTGACTGTTTCCTCATGGACATGAGATAAAGCCCAGGGTCACCAGAGCTCCGATCCAGCTGACAGACTATTGAACAACTCTCATGATTCCTTAACTGGGCCAAGGGCAAAGCTGGAAGGGGGAATTTGATGTAAACACTACAGCTTGCTGAGAAAGCTTGCTGGCTTCCCATTCCATTTTATTTTGCATACAAAATTGTCAGAAAAGAGAGATTTTCAGTGGAAACCAATTTATCCAGTATTCCCCTGCACAGTAAAATGAAAATGTTTTCTTCAAAAGAAATGTAATTTCTTTGCGCTCAAAACATCACTGAAAATTAACCTACATTCAGTAAGAAGATCAATGTCAAAAGACAAAGGATGTTGAATTTTAGATTTTTTTCTGTGTGGGGTTTGGAGGAGGTCCTCTTCCCCCTTTTTGCCAGAGGAAGCTGATGCTGGGACTCTACGTGAGTGCTCTGACTGTGTGCACCAAAAGGTCAATCAGCCTCTTTTCTCATTTCCTCTGTAAAGATGATTCAACTTTGCGCAAAAAAACATAGCTCTGTCTGACTGAAGCAAGCTCTACTGATCCACAATTCGGATCAGTAATTCCATCTTTACCACATGCCCTTGAAAACAATACATTTCTGGGAAAGAAAAATGGCACTGTCATTAGTTCCCAAACTGCTCTGTCTACAGCCTTCATCTTCCTAGTTCTTCAGCAAGCCCCTTGCACATACACGTTTTGTCCCTTTTCATGCATGCAGATTGTAAGCACCCTACAATAGGGACTATCTCTTTGTTCAATATTTGTACAGCACCTAGCATAATGAGGCTGTGTTTTTTCTTTTCAGAAGGAATCCCAAAAAGAAATATAAGAAGAAATATAAGAAGAAAGAATGAAGAAGACAATATTACACACCAACTGATGCAAAGTCTTTTTCCATTTTGTCGTAATAAATTAGTACTAGTGGATTTTTTAAAAATGCGAATTTTCTCAGTTGACCATGGAAATGGAATACAAGTCAGCATTATCTAAAGACTTGCACTTTAGTACAAGTTAAATACTTAAGTATTATCTAAAGACAGTCAGATAATAAGAGTGCCAAGAAGATTTTTCTAATCACCTAAATCAAAGAATTGTGTGAGCCAGGGAACTAATCAATCCTGATTCTCAATATCTTTCTTATACATAAAATCTCTACTGTCTAATAAGAGGAAAGTTGTTAATTTTTCCTTCCAGAAAGGAAGGAAACTCCTCAAACCATTTTAGACCACCTCATCTCTGATTCCTGAGATAATCTGGAAGGGGCAGGGTATATCTCCCTACATGACTGACTAAATTACCCCCAAGAACTTCCTCGATGTGCCAAGGGAAGCCAGCATATTGGTTAGAGTAGTATTGGAGTACCTCTGAGGAAGTCTGGAAATGCCATTTGTCCTGTGGTTTTTTTTTTCCTTCTGTCACTTTGTCTTGTCTAGGAGAACCATCAACTCTTTGGAATAGCAATTGTTTTTTTGTAAAGTGCCTGACATAATGGAGTTCTGGTTTAGGCAGATGCTTACTAGAGGAACAGGATGATCCTATCATTTGAGAAACTTTCTTCCAGTTGCTTACTCAGTCACTGTCTCTAACTACACACTTAGTGATGCCAGTTTGTAGCTCTACAGAATAAGTGATCACAACTCTATGACTTCGTGGTCGTGAAAGGAAAGCAAGTCCAAGTCTTTCCTTTTCTGATTTGTCCTCAGGGAGATGAAGCAGAAACTTCTCATGAACTGGAAGGAGTCCTGCAGGGAGACGACAACCATTTGGAGAGAAATATGATGAACTGAACAGATTAATAATGCTGACTGAGGGACATGAGAGTGGTCCAGGTAAGCTTCTTCTCTTTGAAGCCTATTGAAGGATCCTGCCTAGAGACCTGAGTTTTTTTGATATGGTGCCAAAGAGTTTTCTCTTGCCTTAAGACTTGATAGATGTTCCCGGATCATGCTGTGAAAGATTCTTCTTTGGAGGAACTTCTTCTCTTGGAGAAAGGCCACATCCAGCACAGTTCACAAACATAAGCAGAATCTGGAACAACTGACCTATGTAAAGCAACATGTGTGTCTAAGCCTTTGGAAGGAGTCAGGAGAAGCAGGCCCATGATTTCTGCAATAAATAAGTCTTTCCTGAAGGAAAAGACTTTGGGCATACAAGATTTCTGCAGAGAGGTGGATTAATCCTGTTTCTAAACAATTTGTAATTGCGTTACTGTTCCTATTGAGTTGTCCTACCTTGAGAGCCATGGGAAACTTCCAATTGCTCTCCTGCCAAACCAGATGTCCTATTTGGAGAGTGTTTGTCCTTGGACCTTCCTAGAGCTGCTCTGTTCCTGTTCTTTTGCTCTCCCAGAAAGAAGGAGGAGGGAGCAATACCACAGAACGGCAAATGGTGTATAAGTCTCCCTTGACTGATAAGTTAATGAATACTGAACTACTTACCTTTCCCAAGGGGTCAAAGTGGTGGCAGCCAAAGAGCTTCAGGAATATTTATAACTCTTAGCAAAGATTAGACTTGCCTCAATCTTGCCTCAGGGAAAGAGAGAGCTGAAGTCACGCAGCCTTTGCTGGTTGGTTCCCTCCGTCCTGCTGCCCATCGTCTTCTCGTTTACTGTTTTCCCTCTCCCCCGACATTGTTCTTTTTTAAGGTGTAACAGATGAACTGCAAGGTGCTGTCAGTGGTGCCCTGGTGTTTCTGGCCCACTATCTTTTCCATTACCTCATGTGTGAACTACAGGGTCATCTGAAGCCCTTGGAAGAAATCTCTGAGTTTGTCGTCATTACCCTCAGCAAACTTGCTACCATCTATGGTACACCAGCCTCCACTTTTTGAAAAGAGGGTGACCAACCCTAAATGGAGTTCTGCTCCACTCTTTTCTTCTAGTCCTATGCTGAAGTAAGGGATTGGATGGATCCATCCACTACATCCCTGCTCCCATCCCTCTTTGTAAAGGCCAGTCAGCATGCTTCTATCCTGGCAGGAGACCCCTTGCTTGCCCACTAGCTTTCTCTGGCAGCTCTTGATTCCTTCTTGCCCTTCTCACACATCACCAGAGGGCATGGCAGCCCTGAAGCCTTTGCCCAGCAGAGGTGCTACGTGGCTTACTCTGTAGCCTCTGCTAGCAGATTTCTTCCCTTCCCTCTACCCTGTCCTAGCATGGACGTGTATCCCTTTTGTGGGCATGATGTGAGACCGCACTGAGCAAAGTAGACAACAGCAAGATCAAACAAGCTTTTTGTGGTTCCAAGTGTAAGCCAATAATGCTAGGGCTCTGTTTGAGTGCAGGCGGAATAGGGGGTTACTGAGCTGTATTTGACACTAAAGTCTATTCTTAGGGCTGTTATGGAAAATTCTGAACTTTACAAGTTCAGATCCCTTACAGTTTCAAATAAGCAAAAATAATTCCTGAAGCTCAGGAGACTGATGTGGACAGGAAGAAAACAGAGTTGATGTGATTCTGCTGCTTAATCTCCTGAGCAAGACTTGGAGAAAAAGAAGAAAAAAAGGGTGTGACAAGGAGGAGGTGTGAAATAGCTCAGCATTTGAATGAAAACTTTTCAAAATATCTCATACCTTGTGCCTGAATCCAAATCTGTCCCAGAACTGAACGCTGATGAATGAAACATCAGCTGAACACTGATGAATGAGACAGGCTTGAGTGATAATGCAAGATACCCTCACTGGTATGTACTTTGCATGATCTTTTTTTCCTCTTCTTTTGAGGCAGTTCTAGAAATATGGTCAAAAGGCATAATTATGTACTTCACATACTGCAAAAAATGTTCCTTGCCAAAGGGAGAAACTGAGTTTCGTGACAAAGTTTACTCTTTCTTCTATTATGCTGTTAGAAACTGGCTTTACACAGAATAAGATGTAAAACGATTTGGTTGGAAGTGATTTGTAGCCCCTTTTGTATTGAAATGTATTAGAATACCTGAAATTCTCTTTCAGGTGTAATAGCCTCTCTTAAACCCCATACCTACTGAAAACCTGCCTCCTGAGATAAACACAGCTCTAGCTGCCAGAGATTCAGGGAAGCATTAGCTTTTATTTCAAGGGAGCCAAATCAGGACAGACAGACATGCATACACACAGCCACACAGAGTTTCTTTGATTCAGTAGCTGCTTGGCAGATCCCCTGTTTCCAGCTCCCTGGAGAGGCCTTTTCTCTGTCCTGGTCTACCCGTGCCCTAGCAGCATTCTTAATAAGCGAGAAAGAAAGGAGCTGCACTAAGTAGACCTGAAAGCAGGATTTCCCAGCTCCATACTTTTATCCAGTAGCTGTTGCTCTCCTATAGCGCCTTCTCTTTTCTTGTCTATAGCGCCTTCTATTTTCTTGTAGAGATACTTGCCTCCTCACCCGCAGAGAGCTCATTTGTGCTCTGACCATCCCAGGGCTTGTAGCTCTAGCCTGGAAATGAAATGATGCTGTATGTGAAGGGGAATAACGGGAGTGCCTGGGAAAAATAAACATAAGCTATTTCTTGTCGATGTTAAAAGGTAACTAACAGCCTGAAAAAATATGCTCTCCACAGATGTGTTTCCAGTGGAAGCTTCATCTACTACAAGGACATCACTGTCCATGAGGACACATTCCCAAAATTTGTCACCTTCCTGGTTTCCTGCTAGACCTCTGTACCCCTCTGTGGCCAGTCTTTTCCACCTTGTCACTGAGACCCACTGGTCAGGACAGGGTTATAGGTCCCCCGGAAAATCCATAGGGAATCATCTCCCTCTTATGGTGTGATTTCGTACTACACTTGCAGTGCTTATTTCCAAGCTTTCCAACATTTACTGTACAGATGCTTGGAACTGTGAAGCAGAGAGGTGATCTGGGAGCTCTTGTTAATTCATCAGGGAGTAAGCACGGAGTTAGGTAAAAAAACGTGTGAGCAAAACTGATGCAAGAATGAAGGGATATAAAATGGGCATGGCTATACATGGGCTGGAAATTAGAAGATGTAAAGTCACTAGGGGGAGAAAGCTCTGAACAATTTTCTCAAGGGAGTGTTGAGGACAAGAAACTGATGTCAAGGTTGTTCAGTTTATGACTGAAATTAGAGGAGGCAGTTGCCCATGACGCTGAGGACTGGAGTCAGTGAGATGAAGCATTCCAGGCAGTCTTTTTCTCCTAAAACCCAGTAATATTCCTTTTCCCTAAATTCACACTGACTGTGGCCATGCTAGTGCATGTGCTGCCTCCTCCAGGTGTGCTCTCTGGTCCTGGAAAAGATGCTGGGGATGTGAGCAGCATAGGTCTATTTGCCTACAGGACACACGAGCATTAACTTTGCAGGCATCAGCGCTGACTCTGGAGGCACTGCTGTCACCACTTCTTCAAAACTCTTGCAAACGCTGTACACTCCTTCTTGCCAGAGCCCCTCTGTCCAGCAGCAGTTGCTCTTACAGCAAGAGGGGCTTCAACAGGTGGAGCAGTGAGTAACAGCTGGAGATACAAGATGTAATATCGGAAGTCTCAGGTTGTTTCTGCTTAAACCTGCGACCAGGATCTCCCTGCTGTGATCACCAAAGTAGCTCTTGTAGCTCTCCACCTGATGTCTGCTCAGAGGGCAAGAGGTTATCAGCCAAACTTGCTAAAATAATCCTTAGAGCTGTAGGAAGGCTGGGTCAGCACTCACCCACTGAGCCATGCTGGTGAGCCCCATGGCCCTGGCTGCCCAACCACCTGGTTAGGAAGGTGCCGCAGTTCCCAGCAGCCTAGGAAGGCAGCTTTCCTCCTGCAGCACCCAGGCCGTACAGGAGGTTGGTGAGCACCCAGGGCCTGCCCAGTGCCACTTGCCCAAAAGGCAAGGTTCTCCCCATGCTTCTTCTGACAAACTGGACATACAGAGCCTCCACCGTGTCAATCCCAGAGCAGTCTTGTGTAGGGGGCCAGTTCTGTTCATGATTTTCTTCATCAATCTGATAAATGGGAAACCTCTGTGGAGCAAGTTCTATCATATCAGTGTATCCATCTTAAAAGTGAAACGTAAGAACTTTCTGGTGCTGGTGACAGAGCTGCTTGCAGAGCTCGAGGCAGGAGCGGCCATGGTTCCTGATAAATATTCAGTCTACAAAAGAGAACAGCCACCCTAGGTTAACAAGAATTCATAGTGAAAGTGGCCACATTAATTTAGGCGAAGAAATGTCACAGGTGCTTGCCTCATCACTTTCGAGCTAGATTAGTTGTGTTTAGGTGAGAGTACCGTGCTCAAAACCAGGCACGCACAGAGGCAGAGCCTCTTGCTCTGCAGTGCACATCTGCTGCCCAGCTTGTGGCAGACCTGCTCCCCTGCCACAGAGCCCTTCTCCACTTCCTATCTCCTGGGCATCCTCCAGACCATGTCCCCCTGCAGCTCAGCTAACGGGACAGCTAATTAAAATACATTATTAGCAGTCATGCGCTCTTTCTTTGCGATGGGTCCTGGGAGTGATCCAGGGCTTGTTTCTGCTTCAGGCCAACACAGCTGGCTGCTTGCCAGGCTTTCCAGACTGCTCCCGTGCCTATTCCTCCTGCAGTGACTGAGGCAGCCTTGGCTGGCCCTTCCCCACAGGAACGGGCACACAGGGAGAGCTTCCTCACACAGGGTTTGTGGTTAGTCAGAGTAACGGGGAGAGCCAAACGCACTTGGAGCTGGGTTTCTGTTTTGGCAGTGTCCATCTGTTCACTAAATGCCCAACACGAATAGTGGCTGAATACCCTAAGGGATGTTTTTGGGTTAAATCATGCCTTCCATGTTTCACAGGCAAACAAGGGGTGTTAAAAACTGCCAGTTTCTGCCTGCCAGTCTGGTCATGACCTGCAAGGGGATGGGCTTTGCTGGAGGAAAGGATGAAATATGAGAAATTCCAAGTTTGTTCTGACTTGTGGTCGAGGCCCTTGGCTGCATCTAGTGTGAAGGCTCCTGACACTGCACATTGAATCAGCAATAAAACTAAGGAGTTTCAAAGGGCGTAGCAATGAATGTGACATCTTCTGTTTGCAAGTCTTCCCTGAATATTTCCCTTTCTAAAAAAGTTAAAACTGTAATTCTTATATAATGGCATGGCTTTGACAGCTAAAACTTCAAGAAAAGCAGACTAGTCCCTAACTTCCCACTGACATAGAGAATGGTTTGGAAATAAATCACTTCAAAATTGTTCAAATATCTACCCTCTAGTGCTTCCAGAAGAAACTGCATGATTAGCCAGGTTTGTTATGGCTGGTATGTGAGCTTTGTACCATCCACACGGCTTTTTATGTGAAATTCCTCATCTCAGACATGCATCAATCACCACAAGAACAAGGCAGAAAGTGGAAGATAGCTATAGTTCATTCCTGAAACCTCATTTGCAAGGAAGTCTCAGGGCTCCCTGTTCTGATCAATAAAACGAGTGTTCATTGCTACGTGTTTTCTATAGAACAAAGGCCCCCTTTCCACCTACAATTTGTGGTAAGCTCTTTGGGTGAAATTTAAGCAGGACCTCTCACGTCACCTCTCACCTAATTGGTTTAGTAAAATACATGCTATCTGCAGGTATAAAGGGAGAAAATAGAGATGTTGTGCAACTGCGTAAGTAGTTGTGGTACAGCTCATAGGCTGCACTTTGCAAGCAGAGGTAGACATAGCCCATATCTTACCGAAGTTATACTTTAACATGGAAAATACAAAGAACAGTTTAAGAGAAATGCAAGAAGGATGCCTACACCTAGCGAAGCTAGAGATGGAAAGGGAGGAAGAGGAAAAAATGTTAGTAAAGAAAGAGTTTTGTGAAAGTCACCAAATATTTTGTTCAAGCTGTTCGAACTCTCAGTCTAAAGATACCACTACAGATGCCTTTCTGATTTGGAAAGAACGTTTAGGCCTTTAAGAATTCTTGGTACGAACAGCTCCTTCAAAGTGGCCTTTTAACAGAACCGGAGCGATCAGAAAGCTGCTTACAATAAGTTGTGACTTGTCTGTTGAAAAGTCATTCTTTCGAGCTCAGGCTGCTTTGGCTAGTTAACGATGTCACGTGGCATTGTTTCTGGTCACTGACTGGATGACATTCAATTTGATATAAATTACAAATGTTACAACTGAATGAACAGTTTGAAATTCATAGAGTCATAAATTTGAAGGCCAGAGGGGGCTGTTATGATCATGTAGTCTGACCTCCTATATAACATAAGCCATAAAATCGCAGTCAGTAATTCCTGCATCAAACGCAATAACTTGTGGTTGAGCAGGAGTGAATCTTTGATGAAGATACTCTGCCTTGATTAAAATCTTAATGTGATAGAGAACTCATATATCCTGGCTAAGATCTTCTGAAGGCTAATTATCCTCTCAAAATTCATATTGGCTTCTCACTTTAGATTTGCTCATCTCCACAGTGTTCCTTAGTTTCATTGTTCACAAAGCCCCCATGCAAAAAGCAAACCAAATAATTCGTTGTAACTATTGGAGTCTGACTGACTTAGAGACCATTAAATGTTTGTGGAATAGATCCACAAATAATGTGGAGCAAAAGCCATGTGGGAGCGTGGAATTATCTGCACAATCTGGAAACGTGGAAATATTTATGATATTACTCAAATAAATTTTAATACAAATGATTTGCTGAGCCCCTACTCCCCCAATAAGGGAATACAGGGAAAAGAGAGAAAAAGAGGCTGAAATGAGGAAGAAGATTGACTGAGGGCTTATTAAGGAGAGAACTGGAGGCAGTGAGCAACGAGTCACCAGGAAATGAGGACTAAAAAAGCAAAAGAAGTCACATTTTAGAATGTGTGAATTCTCTGGGAGCTCTGACAGTAGCTTCGGAAGAGGTGAAAATGAGAGATTTGAAGCTGAGCTGCAAGGTAGAGGTAAGCCCATGCTGGGATGCAGGGCTGGGGTGAAGAGAGAAGAAGATGCTTTTAGCTGCAGTGTTTTGAGCAGCCTGCTGAAGTAGGCAGCTCATAGCCATCAAGGCATCAGCGAGTAACAGCACTAAAATATTAAGTTAGGGGACTAGCTAGTTTCTTCACATTCACACCAGTGTAACAGCACAAAATCTGACCTCCCATTCCCATGGCAACCCTAACCCTGCTGCACTGCACAGAGATAGATGAAGGCGTAAATTTAATAGCATAGCCAGTAATCTCAGACCTTCCACATGTGCGATGCAGCAGAGTTCTGGTTGCTGGGGGAACCATAACTTTTTAATCATGCCGCATTAACGGTTTTATTACTCTGAATATTTATAAGAGTTAGTTTATTTAGATCCGTTGAGAGAGAGACTTGTCATTTTTACTGGGTCTTTCACGTTATCTCAGGCCTTTTCCTCGCTTTGTGCTGTACTTCAGGAGCAGCAGTTATTACTACTGGTCAAGCTTTAGCTTTCAGGGCACCTTGGTAGGCAGCATCCTATTATGGGCCAAAGGCCGTGTGCATCCCGGGGGAGCGTGGGTCTCTGCCTCAACGCCCCAGTGCAGCAGCCATGGGGGAACCATGTGGCTGGCTACACTCCGCAAAGTCTTGCATGTTTGTGAAATGGTATACGGTGCCTTCTTCGCTGGTGGTAAGGGCTAAGACAAAATGGGGCCAAGTGCGGTGTGGGAGAGCCACACAGTTGGGCTCCATGTGCACGCACACGGGCACCTCGATGCGGTGTGGTGCCGCAGCTTGTTGGGACCGCACAAGCATGTGTGGTGGGGAATATGGGCAATTCAGGTAGCCCCTCATGGAAACTCACTGTAAAACACACTCCTTAGCTTCAGCTCAGCACCCTGGTCCGTCCCCAGCAACTGTGCTCATCCCCCCACACAATCCGTCACAGTGTCAGCTCAGCGGCTGGAGAAAAACCTGCTGGAGAAACTGCTCTCATGTGCTGATGCCAAACAGCAGTGGAAATGGCCACGGTTATTGCCCAGCAGCAGTGAGGGAGCAGCGTGCGTGTGGCGCCATGTTGCTCAGCCAGCAGTGATCTGGGGCTGAGCAAGGAACTGGGGTAAACAAGGTACAGAATAGTTACAGCATCTGTAAGCAAAATGGCAAACATAAATGCAAAGTAAATAGAAGACTGCAAAGTATCCAGAGGAGGGAGTTCACAGAAGTGGTAGACCAGTGCTTGATATAATGCATACTGTTCCTGTGGATTTTGAGTGAAAAGCCAGCTGTGACAAACATTATGAGAATGCTTTACATAAATAGGAGCTACAAACATTTCAACAAGCAAAAAGAATGACAACCAAAGGAAAAAAATGTTCAATGAGGTATTTTCTGTGAAGGCTGAGAAACAAGTGCAACACAGATGAGAAGCCGTCTGCCTTTGGGGGCAGAATCTACTCCTGGTCCCATACAGCCCTGCTCTGAAACCCGCTTGGAAGGCTTTTGGAAAAACGTTGATGCTATTCTTTGTTTAAACCAATTGAGAAAAAAAAAAGTTACCAAAACATTTAGAAAGTCATGAAAATGACCTAAAGAAATGCTTGGAAGGTTAACCTTATTTTGTGGTTATACAATACAATCTTCCAGGAATGCACCCGAAGAACACAGCTTGCAGAAGTATCACTGCAGGATTTGGGTCATGGCTGGAGCATAGCACGGTATTTTCTTTTTGATGAAAGTCTCCCTCACAATTTTTTTTCCTTTCAGAGGAAGAAATCTATTCATCTCACAGAGTAATTTGTGCTCGTTTAATGAAGCTCAGGACATTTATCACAGGCAAGGGCTCTGTCTGAGCACCCTGTTTACTTCAAGTCCACTTATTTATAATATTCTTTCCTCCAGTTCTGGAATCCTTCACCTGCATGAACATCTCCTTTAGATCATCTTTATTGAATATAGTTAAGTGTAGCTCATGGGATTATTGAATTACAGGCATGAACTTACCAAAATGAGATAAATCACTAACATATTAGCCTCTCGCTATTAAACACATTTCACCCTGAGGCATTTTTCCGTATAACAGACACTGTATATCAAGTGTGCGAATACTCAAAGTAGCTAATGCAGGCTTCTTCCAGAGCCAAAGCACGCAATGGGAGTGCAGCAGCTGCCTCTGAAGTAAGCTTTGCTGTCTAAAATATTTATTAGAAATAACATCCTCTGTGCAAGGCTTGAAAGGTAAGAGCCTGAGATGGATTTTAAAGTACATTTGTTCATACTGGATTCTCTTTCATGTGGTGCAGCATGAAACAGCCAAGTGCGCTTGCCGCAGAGCTGCCGCGTGGCGTGACGCTAGGGGTCCCGCTCCCATGCAGAATGAGTGCGCCAGGTCCAGCTGCTCCACAGCAGCAAGCCTAGCCGTGGCAAGGGAAACCAGCAGATATTTCTGTTTTGTTATAGGCTAACTTTGTGTTGCATTTTCTATTTACTGTCACAAAGGCTGGGGAGGAGTGGATATGTGTGCTGTCTAGCTCTCATGTTACTGTTGAATGCCTGCAGTCAAGCTGCTGAGGAGGCAAAGCAAAACGCAGAACCAGGGCTTTTACTGACCGTGCAGAGTAAAACCAGCCCCCTGGGACCAGGGAGCTGCCCCTGCAACAGCCAGCCCAAAGTCCCTGCTGAGAAGCAGCAGCATCTCCCCGGGACCGGCAATGGTCCAAAATCCAGAAATCCGGGGGAACTCGGTCATGCTTGCTCGGGGTCCCCTTCCTGCCTTACTCCAGCCCGAACACAAGGGTAGGACCCTCCTGGGAACGGCTGCAGTGGGGCCTCACCCTCGCTCCTCCCCAAGGGTGGATCTTAAAAGAAACTGCATCCCACCAAAGTCCAATGCTTGTGGTATGCAGGGACAATAAGAAGTTAAAAACAGGAATTAAAGGAGAGGAGCAAAGAGGAATAAAGGTGTGGGGACTCGGGAGTTTAACGAGCAATGGACTCCTGAAAATGTTATAAAGGGCAGGGTCAGGCTCTGAAGCTAGTGGAGAGTAGTGGCAAGGGGATGTGAAGTATGAAGGCTATGATCAAGACCCCAGGAAAGCAGCTGGTTTTCCACCAGGGGGGAACCAGCTGCACACACATGCTGGGGAGGAGGGCTGGAAACAAAAGGGAAGGGAAGGGAGAGAAGAGGAGAGAAAACAAAATGTATGAAAGGAAAGGAGAAAGAGAGGGACTACGGAAAATGAGAAGGAGCACACGTAAAGTAAGAAGGAAAACTTTACACTGGTAGATGAGTTTTTCTATTTTGCTGTTTACTGCCATTTCTAGTAGTAAAAATAGGACTTCCAAAACACCAATATGAACACTGAGCTGTACCAGAACACAAGAGACGAAAGACATCTGAGGATAGCAATCTGTCCTTTCTTGAGCTGTGGAAATTGCCACATCTCTGACGTGCTAGTTTGTTGCATTACAGAATCACAGAATGGTTGAGGTTGGAAGGGACCTCTGGAGATCATCTACTCCAACCTCCCTGCTCAAGCAGGGGCCTCTAGAGCATATTGTCCAGGATCACATCTAGACGGCTTTTGAATATCTCCAGCGAAGCAGACTCCACTACCTCTCTGGGCAACCTCTTCCAGTGCTCTGTCACCCTCACAGTCAAGAAGCTTTTCCTCAGGTTCAGATGGAACTGCCTGTGGTTCAGTTTGTGCCCGTTGCCTCTTGTCCTGTCGCTGGGCACCACGGAGAAGAGTCTGGCCCCATCCTCTCGACACCCTCCCTTCAGATACTTGTACACGTTGATGAGATCCCCTCTCAGTCTTCTCTTCTCCAGGCTGAACAGGCCCAGCTCCCTCAGCCTTTCTTCAGAGGAGAGATGCTCCAGCCCTCTAATCATCTTTGCAGCCCTCCGCTGGACTCTCTCCAGGAGTGACATGTCTCTCTTGTACTGGGGAGCCCAGAATTGGACACAGTACTCCAGGTGAGGCCTCCCCAGGGCTGAGGAGAGGGGCAGGATCACCTCCCTCCACCGGCTGGCAACACTCTGCCTCATGCACCCCAGGAGACCACTGGCCTTCTTGGCCACAAGGGCACACTGCTGCCTCATGCTCAACTTGTTGTCCACCAGGACTCCCAGGTCCTTCTCAGCAGAGCTGCTTGCCAGCAGGTCAACCCCCAGCCTGTCCTGGTGCCTGGGGTTAGTCCTGCCTAGGTGCAGGACCCTGCACTTGCCTTTGCTGAACTTCAGGAGGTTCCTCTCCGCCCAACTCTCCAGCCTCTCCAGGTCCCTCTGAATGGCAGCACAGCCCTCTGGTGTGTCAGCCACTCCCCCCAGTTTAGTATCATCAGCAAACGTGCTGAGGGTGCACTCTGTCCCTTCCGCCAGGTCATTGATGGATACATTGAACAAGACTGGACCCAGCACTGACCCCTGGGGGACACCACTAGCTACAGGCCTCCAACTTGACTCTGCGCTATTCACCACAACCCTCTGAGCTTGGCCATCCAGCCAGTTCTCAATCCACCTCACTGTCCACTTATCCAACCCACACTTCCTGAGCTTACCTAGGAGGATGGGATGGGAGACAGTGTCAAAAGCCTTGCTGAATTACACAAATTGGTGCCCGGGTCTGGTGCAAGGTATGATGAGCTGGATTCGGTTTCCTAAACTTAGACCTCTAGTGCCATTTGGAGTGCCCTAAGGTAACCTAGGCGCTGGATCCCACTAAGGAAAAAATATAGGAGCTATGGAGTGGCACCTGGAGGCCACCCACGTATTTTGGGCTATTGCCAAAGGAAAGAGACACCAGTGCCTTAGGCACTGAACTGTACCCCGGTCAGACCAGTGAGCGGGCCCTCAGGTGCCGGGTGCTCCTTAACGCTGCCTTGTCCCAGCTGGTGGCTCACGAGGCCCCGCTGCCGGCACCAACACGTCTCCATGTGCCTCCCCAGGAGCTGGGACCCTGCACAGCAGACACCTCCACGCAGACCCCACCGTGTATGTGCCCACCTCAAAATGACTGCTTGCCTGTGAATTTTCAAGCCTCACCAAGCAAGCATTGGCTTTGCCCCACATGGCCTTCAAGGCTAACCTGGAGGTTGTGAAGTGCCTGCAAGTGTCCAGCCCCTGTGACTGCAGCAAGAGCCACGGGAGCCCAAGGGACTGTCACAAACAACCGAGTTCACACATTTCCACCGGTGGCCGCCCATCATGGCCAGCCATGCCTGCCCCAGCGGGGCGCACGGGCAGCTGGCCCTGCCCCGGGAGATGGTGGCTCCAGGCTGGTGGTGGCTCAGCGGCCGTGGCCACGGTGGGGAGCGCTGAGCCGGCAGCGCATGGGGGCAACACGTGCTTGATCCAGCACCGTCCATCTTCCTAGTTTCTCATGGGCCCTCCTAAAACATCAGCAAGGCAGCGTCTTGATTTCCCAGCCGGCCGTGGCCACCCGCTTGCTGCTCACCCTGGGAGCCAGGAATCCCAGCCGCCGGCAGCTGGCTCCCGCCAGGCCCTCTCACCGCCCGCAGCTCCCCTCTTCCTTCCCGCGGTACCCAAGCCGGGGAGCTGCTGCTCTTTGGGGCGCCCGCTCGGCCCGGCGCTGCCGCCGCTGCCCCCACCGTGTGGCTCGGCCCCTGCCTCTTACCTTCTCTAGTTGTGGCTTCACCTTTGCTGCTTGCACAATCAACATCATAGCAGCATCTTTCCTTCTCTGCCTCGTGGTTTTACAGGTTTGGGTTTGTTTTCTGGTTTGGTTTGGTTTGGTTTGGTTTGTTTCCTATTGCAACATCCCGTCTGAGTTCAGACCCTGAGGGGTTTTGGTGCTGGTTTGTTTGGGGGATCCCGACTCCAAACAGCAGCGGTCAGCTCGGATTTGCCGACGCTGGCCGTTTGCGGTAATCGCCTGCCTGAGCTTCAGCCGGAGACCTGTGAGTTGCAGGCGCAAAACCTCTCCCTGTGTCTTTGTCTGAAGCATACAGACTCCCTCCCGGAGGTGTCAGTCTTTTGCAGAGAAAGCTGTACAAAATCACCGTCCCTTCTGTGCGTTATGTTCAGGTACAGCACTCGACGGTAACTATCAGCTTCCTTTGACATCGCTCCTGTAATTATGAAACAAGTGGTGATGCTTTCAGTTTGTTGTTCCAGCTGCTGAAAAACGGACAAAAATCTCTGCAGAAATCCTCTTTTCCTTACTATTTTCTACTATTTTCAGTAGAGCAGAGATTTAAATTATTTTTGATGAAAAGGCGAACTGTGAAGATGGAAAGAAAAAGCACCTTAAGGTGTACTGCAGTCTGCACTGATGCGTTACCACACGGATTAGCAGCCTCAGAGGAAAACGCACATTTGCTGGCGAAAAGTTGGATCATTGCTCTTTGTCCTCAAGGCTTTGTTCAGAACACTTCTTGGACACCAGTTACAATTTTCTAAATAGTAAACATGATAAACATTATAAACTGTGACTTTGTTAAAGACATGTGAGCATAAATTCCCCTAAATGAGTTGCCTCTCCCAAGGGAAATGGTTTTTAGGTTTACGGTTAATGAACGAGGTTTCCAGCCAGGGGACCTGCTCTCCGGCTGGAGGTTTAACCCTCTGCTCCAGAGACGCCTTCAGTTAAGGACCAAGCTGTAAACCTGGCGGCAACGGCATCTGCCGAGGCGGGTTTGCAGAAGGGACTTTCCCGCCCGGTTCTGCAGTGTTTTGGGGAAGCCAGAGACGCGCGCGGGAGCCAGGCGCCCCGCGCAGCCCCCGCGGGCCCCGCGCGCCCAGCCCTGGCGAAACCGGCCGCTGCTCGGGGCAAGCGTTGGCTGAGGCTGCTTTCATCAAACGTGTGGCGGTTTTCCCCTTCCTTAGAGGTCTGTATATGTTACCGGTTTTAAAAATACTGCAGGTTGCAGCATCTGTTTACTTCTTTAAAACACACACCTCTGCGGTACTGTCTCTTCCTGTTTCTAGTGTAATGGATTTAATACTTTTTTTTTGATTCTGTAAAAAGATGTAGACAAACAGACAAATAAGACAGACAGACAAAAACAAAGAGAGTTGCTTTCATGTTTGTGTTTTATGTCGATCATATTTTCACTTTCTTCTCTTCTGTTAGAGAATAAAACCATTCTTAGAGCCATCTCCTACTCTGTAAACTTTTGGTCATAATTGTCTGTCTTGTATGTAAACGAATCAGCTTTCATTGATTCAAAGCAGTGGTTTAGCATGTGTTTCTGCAATTTCTCAAGTGCTTGTATTTCACTGTGCGACACAATTGTGCAGTCTTCAAAATTTGCAGTGCAAGGGCACAGCGACAAATCCCGGTGAGGGCTGAGAGAAGAGGATCGTGGCTCCCGGCACACAGTCAACGTAAAGCAAGTAGGCACTATATGAGGCAAGTGTACTCCGTAATTTTGACTCCTCTTTTCTTTCCCACCTTGGGCTATTCGATCTCCCCTTGCGAGTCCACTGTCATGTGTGAGTTTGCCCTCTGTTCATGCTCTGCCAGGTTTTTCAGTGAATTCAGGAATTTCTAAGTTTCTGGGCTGGAGCATTACACCCCACTTAGCCCTCTCCGTTCTTCTGAAGAAAAACCTGGAGCAGAGAGCCAGGGCAAAGCCTGTGCCCAAAGGCCATCGGGAGGGCCTGAGCCTCATATGAGCAATCCGCACTAAGGTAAACACACCTAAAGGCACCCAGATCGCGTGGTGACCGTTCCTGGCACCCAAATGCACAATTTCTCCCTAAGGAACTCTTCCCCGAAGCTTGCTGGGTATCCCATTATTCCAATTTAAATCAATAGGGGTAAACGGCTGAAACAAATTTGAAGCATGACAAAAGATTGTCTGTTTTCTTTCTCACCCAGTTAATAGGAAGAACTCACTAGGGTGGAGCTGGGTTGGTGCAGGAAGCCTTACAGATCCCTATGTACATTTGAAGAACACTATAAATAGCAGAAAATGTTTGGTAAAAAAGAGTTGATCAATAAACACTACTCTATGCACACATCGCCAGCATCTCTTGGGAAGAACAGCCACTAGACACTGAAGGTGACCCTGCAGACATGGAAAGCACACATCTAGGGAGCAGCAAGATTTTGGCACAGCAAACCTGAGAAGGAGCAACCTCTCATGAAAGGTGGAGGGCTCTTTGCCCCTTCAAGTGGGGCAATACCTCCTCACCTGCTCATACAGAGCCTTTGGGCACAGTGGTGCTAAATGTCTTATGCATTTGCTTGGGGCTTTTCACTCTAATCTCAGTGGGCTCTCTCCTTGGGCAAATCCTGTCTTTTTCTGCCCTCCTTCCTCAGGCGGGTAGTTGCCTTTTGTGTGGATCTGGTGGGGTGGCAAAGAGGCTGCTACTTCTAAAACATGATAGGTGAAGCACTGAACAAATCCCAAGCTGCCACAACTGTTAAATATGGGCTTGCTCAGAGCACACAATGGCTTTCTCACATCCCCACTTACGGAAATAAAGAAATATTTTCCAAAAGCATATTCACTTTCTGGGAGCACAGCTGTGTGTCAAGTTGGCGCACCGCACTCCTGAAATAGCAAGCACTCTTGCATTGACATTTTCTCCATCTCACCTGGCTCAGGGGGAGCACCCACCTACTTAAGCAGGAACAGAAATGCCAAAGGCTAGTTAAGCTCAGCGTGAGAGCCAAGGAAAGCCACCTTAACTGTGGCAGGCTGCAAAGTGCTTTTCAATATTTTCTGAAAGGGCAGCTTTTAGAGAGGGAACGACGAAGCTTGTCCAGACTCCTGTCCTGGGCTGGAGCAGGTGTGCGTCACACCAGGGCAGCCACTGCCGTAACATCAGCACCGGCGCCAAGCTCCAGCATGCAGGAGCCTTTTAGCTAAGGTCAGTCCTCTGGAGAAACCTCCATGCCGCTGTCCACCAAGCCAACTGCCTGGATAAAGGTTGCTTAAAACCTTTGAGAAGAGGAACTTATCATGAGCCCTGGTGAAAGAAGCAGCTTTGTTTCTGTTTTGCTTTCGAAGGAGAGGCACCTTTTCCTTGACCTCCATGCTACTAGAACAGCGTTTTGTGCACAGCATCATTTGGACATCTGCAATATTATTTCATCCTGTCTTCTTCATCCGTAGCTCTGACAAGAAAATTATGCTGAATTAAGCTTACCTACCTTGGTCTCAAAGCACACTGGCTATTGATCCGAACCAGCCTCTTGAAGCTGTTACCGCTGAGCCTTGAGGAGATGCTGAGATGGCTACGCTACCTGACTCCAAGGGCTCCTTTGTTTAGAGGTGTAACTAAAATAGCATGTGGGGAGGCACCATGTTGATCAGTCCTGCCACAGAAATCATCTTCAGCTTACAACAGCAGGCCCGCGACTTGGCTCCAAGAAATAATCCGTGCCTTTCCTTGCTGATACACAATAATCAATAGGAGATCCTGCAGGCTCCGTCCCACCCCAATTATCCCGCGCAGTGGCAGTGAAACGGGCTAATCGTGCTCTTAAAATTATTATCAACAGCCACAATACACGAAAGGCAGAGATCACAGCTTGCCTTTCAGTGAAGCCAAGATGGGCCTGGGGGGTCGAACAGAAGCTGCTCATCGGTTAAAGAGCAATTTTAGAAAGAAATTGATGGACACTGGGGAACAGCACAAGTAATTTCTTCACATAAAATCCTCTTTTGCAGCAGACCTCAAGCCTTTATGCTCACTAACTGGCCACTTGTGCTTAGGGCTGCACCGGCAAGAGACATAAAATAGGGTGAAAATGATAGGAACAGTTTCCAAGGTCCTTTTTGACAGAAGTTAAGGCTGTTTAATATACTGTGGCTCACTCCTGCACACTCTACTCACACTTCACTGTCTTTTTCTCTTTGCAGTTAGCAGGGAGGAGTTTAGTTTACATTGCTTCAGGCAAAATAACATTAGGAAGTCAATGAGCAGCAGAGGCTCACGGAAACACGCTGTTCCACGGCGTGCAAAAAGCTTTGTGCAAAGCTGCCCAAGACAAGGGGGCCGATGAGCCACACAGGACTTGGGCTGCTAAGCGTCCTCAGCAATGAAGTAACAAGGAACCTGCTCTTTCTTGTTCTTTTGAAGCAGCACATCTAGCGCAAGCAAAACACCATGGACTCCAATACCATTTTAATAGACAATAGCACTTACCTGCTACCTGCATTAAGTATCTCCTCTGGGAAGGCATGGAAACCTAAGCCAAGTAAAAACTCTGCATTACACACAGACAGAGGAATCTAAAGAGCTCGCTTTGCTCATGCCTCTCCTGCTCAGGTCTGCTGATGCCGGACTTGAGGAGTTTGCCTTTCACAAATGAATCATCTCAAACCCACAGCAGACTCAGCCCCACAGTAACTCCAGAATGAAAAAGGAAACTGAAAAACAACTTAGCTGAATGCTGGCCTGCTCTGCAGCAGGGCATTATTTGGGCACTACCATAGGCAATTCAGTGAGTTTATTGAGATCAGTACTCTTCTATTCGTGGTATAGACACAGTCCTTTATTTCCTTCCTCAGATTGCTCCTCCCACCTCCATTAATGCTGAAACCTTCTTTAAAAGGAGTCACTGCAAAAGAAATAGTGGGTCCTTATCAGGCATGATAACTTCAGACCTACCATGAGCTCTGCTGTAATAAGGAGCTAGGCTTGCCATGAATGCCAACGTGAAAGTGCACTAGTATATTTATACTTATGATCACGTTAAGTTTGTAGCCCATTGACAACATAAAGCTACACTAGAAAAGTTATTGGTACTCTAATCCACGTAACAGAGACGGGCTCCAGGACTCCAGCTCTTTGAGATATGCTCAGATTGGTCCAGATAATTGTTAGTGAAAAATGAAAGGCTTTGAAGTTCTTGAATCTGGTAACAAATGCTCTGCTATGTGAGGACAGCGACTTGGCTCCCATGTGGTCGGTCACCTGCCAAGGCAAACCTCCCTACTTGCAGTAGAAACACACGCAGTCTTGCCACATATCAGAGGTTACACCAAGCACTGAAACCCCTTTTTTCCTGCGGTTCTAGAGAAAGAACGCTCAAATTCATCCTCTAAAACCACCAGCTGACTCAGAAATTAGCGCAACTCCAATATTAAGACTTGATTTCCCTATGGGATCTCTGTTTGTTGAAGTAATTTGCAATATAGCCACTAAGAATAGAATAGAATAGAAGGAAATTACTGCAAATGGAATAGCAGGATATTTAGAACTAAATGTAGAGTATAATTTAGTTTTATTATAATCAGTTGATAAGCTACATCTTCATTGCAAATACCTTATTAATAAGAAAATTAAATTCGAGTGCAAACTAGTAGCAAAGGTTTTTTGTCAGTTGGAAGCATTTCCCTTTGGAAAAAATGAAATTAAAGTTAGCCTATTAAACAAAGCATGGGAAACATCACAATATACGGGTATCAACAGCATTTGCATTAATATGAATATTATTATGCATTAATATGATATGCATTAATAAGACAGCAAAAATCTAGGCCAGTAGTACTCTGGCCAAAGTAAAAATTTTATAAAAGTTACTCTTATTACAATCTGAATCTCTGGTAAGGGTCCAGAGATACGAAATGTGAGAATAGTTCAAAACCCATATATAAATGAAGGAAAGGAAGAAAAAAAGGCTTTCATTTGAAAGAGAAACAAAAAAGAAGCTTAAGGCACTCCTACCTATATGACATTTACTTTTATTTCAAAAACTAGGGAAGTCAAATTTTGACTATACTAAGCCCCTTATGAAGCGAGCAGGATACACAGTATCAGAAAAGATACATTTATTTTTTGAGTAGCATAAACTTTATACTCTGATTCTTTGAGTCTCCTGAATACTTAAAAAAACCTCCACTGCATTTGAATAATTTCATCCATTCCTCAAACCTATCCTTGATTTGTACTTTGGGTTGGCTACACATTTGTTTTTTCTTCTGCTGCCTATCAGCACCTCAGTGCATTTTAATGGGATGATCAGACTACTTGGTATTCATGCTACGTGAAATACTTGTAGAAAAAAGCCTGCCCTCCCGCAAATATTGATGCCATAAAATTCACGTTGTGGAGTTAGATATCAAGATAAGAACGAGTTATAGAAACCTTAGAAGAACTGTTTACACAAGGATGATGTCTCTAGATTATGTAGATGCAAACCACTTGTATGACCTACGAAATATAGCTAGTAATAAACTCAAGTTCAGTGCATCTCCAGCTGATCGACCAGATGTACGCACAAGGGGTAATGACATTTTACAAAGGCACTGTAATTTTTCTGCTCTTTAAAAAATGTCTCGCAGTAGTTAATGGAAGCCTGCCCACTTGCAATAAAAACTCCTGTTAAATTTGGTTTCTGAGGACACAATCCAATATAGATGTGCTCTGCGGGGGGTGGGGGGGAGTGGCTGTCGCTGATAAAAAGGAATACAGGCAAAGCTCATGTGCTGATTTATGAAAAATAAATTTATTACATAACACCTTGTTTTTAACAATGTTTAATTTTTTTTTATTCAGAATACTTGCGTCATTCATGTAAAATAGTTTGATACAGTACATTGTATGTAATAGTTTTTCCTCATAAATTCTAAGGCTCTCCTAACACCTTGATCCTTTGCTGTAAGAATGGCACCCCTAAACAACGTGCGAACACTTTAAAAAAATAATTAACTGAACAAAATTTAAAATCCACTACACCAAGCTGGTTCTCAAAAATCATGACGAAATATCTGAATGGATGCCGCACCTTTTTAGGATATATCATTCATGCTTTTTTAATCCCAAAGCATGCTCACAAATCATTAACACCAACAGGAAAAAATAAAACACTGTCTATGACAATCATTTTAGTTCGTTTGCTGAACCAAACATGTTTATATCAATGACAACATACTTATTTTACTATCAAATAGCAGCTTTAATACCAGTCAAGTCATAGATTAAAAAACAAAAACAAAGTTATGTTGGAAATTAATCTTTGGGAGGTTTGTAATTGCTGGAAAAAATGCAAATGTTTTCATGTTCTTAAAAAAAATCTCCTGTAGCATTTGTGTTGGTCATAAAACACTGATCTATGTGGAAAATGAACCAACCCACAAAAGTCACTAAAAATAAACGCATATCAAAATTATCTCAGTTGGAGTCATGGTTATTCTGCTTTTTTGCCATGTTAACATATACTGTATGCTTCAAGTACCAGTTCAAAGATGTTGTGTACTATTGGTCAGATAAAGTTGTTACATCAAGAGAATTCACCACATACGACAACAAAAATGCTTGCCCCTAGCACATTTCACAGCTTCAACTGCTACAGACTGTCACTGAAAAAAAAATGCATCGGTCAGTCTGAACCATGTCAAGTAAACTATGGAAGTAGCATATCCACAACACAAACTGTGCTAGCACTTTCTTTTCAAGTCTAACCCAAAAACAGGTACAATTCGGGAGCCACTGCTCCGTCCTGTGAGAAGTGGTGGAACTTGGCGACGAGACGTTTTGACGGTGGGGTTGTACAGTACATTCGTGTGGCCCAAGCCAGGTTCCAGGCAGGCAGCGGCACAGCCAGTCCCGCAGCATTAGCGACAGTGCATTGACATTATTCGGGTGCAGCTCAGTACCGGTGCGTCTGATGCGAGTACTGTGGAGGCTGCTGGGAGGTAGTTGAATATCCCATGCTGCTCTGTGGCTGTGATGTGCTTGGTCCAGGGTTGGGATAGGCAGCATGGGGATTGGAACGCTGCAAAGGGGCAAAGCAGAGGAAAATTAATCCTTTACAACAGATATAATTGCAAGACAAGTTGGTCTACCAGTTCATTTCTTCAAGAGATACCAAAAGCACAGTCTCAAACCAGCTGCACTTGAAGAATTCTTCTCACTTAACTTGCATACAGTAAGTACAGATGTAAACTTCAGCAATAGCAGGTTAGAAAGATGGACAGTTACCACCATACAGTTATCCATCCTCAGTTACTTCCTGTGAAACTGCATCCGTCACAACCAAACCTCCGCTCAACTCTCCAGAGAGCTATGGCACACCAGCATGTTAAAAGAGGCTACCACCAGTAACATCAGCACTCTTCTCCACTCGGTCCCTTCCCCCTACCATGAAAGCATGCGGGGGCTGGAGTTCAGAACTGTGCATTTTGCTACTGATAAGCCACTCTGAATTATGTGAGAGACTTTTGTGTATAGAGGATACGCTTGCCACCCTTCTGCCTTATCTCAGAGGAAAAGCTTGAGAGAGCTGTGATTCTTTAGGCTAAAGCGTCAGCTAACGGCAGCCTTACAAGGACCTGAAGGAGAGTTAAAGATGACAGCCAAATGCCTCCAACGGCACCACATATTTCACTCAATTCACTAACAGGCTAGTATAACACCAGAACTATTTGTCCAGAGCAGCTAGGAAGTCTTCATCTGTGCAGGTTTTCAATGCTCAGCAAAACAAAGCCATGGCTGACCTGATCTAGCAATAGCAACAGTCCTCCTTCAAGTGGGAGGTTGGACTAAATGGTCTTCAGAGGCCCCTTTCAACCAACACATCTATGATTATTCAGGTACAGCATCCACCACTACAAGAAGCTCTGCGCAAACCAGCAACAGCCTACTTCAGTTTTATCCTAAGAGTTAGCTGTTTACACAATATGTATTAGAAAGAAAAAAGGACTGTGTGAGGGGCTTTCAATATGAACATGTGACCATTTAATATTTAACATATTACATAATTTCATTAAGTTACTGTGCTGTTTTACACTTCTGTTAGTTTAGACACAAACATTTTGCAGAGTTTAGAGACTGCAGTGGTAACTTCTGAACTCTTGCTAACACAAGGTGTACTAGAACTGTTAGCAGAGGTGGCTCCTAGCAAAGCTCTGGGAAATTTCTCTACGGTGAATATTCCAGGACTACGGCTTAGCTACCAAGACCTGAATATATGAAACTAGGGTTAATTTTATTCTGCCATCCTGTATTTAGAACCGAAATTAGATTCAGGATGTTGAGATAATGGCAAATATGGCAAAAAAGAAAAGTCAAATTCTACTTAAGAACATATGTTCTTAGGACTGAGCTAATTCTCTAGGGGTGTACAGTGCAAAGGGGGAAGAAAGGGCTAAACCAGCATTTACTGCCAGCAGGAACAAATCAGCACTGCTGAACTTCACTGCTAACACGATGACTGAAATTTTGTGACATTTGCCTTCAGGCATGAGAGCTGGCCTAAGTCACTCTTCAACAGAAGCGTCAGAGCTCTGGGTCACCCTTCTCCATGTGAAAAATATAGGATGTGTTTAATGGAACAGAAGTCCCTAAATGTTCTTTTTGCCCAAATGTGGCTCCTGAATATAGAAAAATGAAAAATATCGCAAGTTTAACCTTTTGAAATCTGACCATTCATGTCAATTTTAAACACTTTCTGCATCCTGACTTCTAAAATAGATTTTATTTCATAAGATGGGGCTAATTAGAAATGCAGGTTTCTTTCATGCAGCTAGCACAACAAATGGCTTTTGTTTAAGAACAGATGCAAACATCCAGTCCTTTCTGAATACCAATAAGTGCCCAGAGAGTTATCACAAGCAAAAGCTCAGAGCAGCTGAATTGCTCCAATTTGTTTAGACATATTGGCTTTGGGAGTGTCATGTTACAAATTCAAAGGAGAAATCAAGGAAGTCTACATACCATGTTATCTACTGTTTTTATGCGTGACAGAAAAGGACATAAGGTTAACTTGCTCTACAGAGAGTAATTTGATTTCTGAGTGGATAGAGAAACTGTCTTAGTAAGTCTTGCCCAGGAGACGGCAATCCTTCTTCATAAGCTTTATATGGGGAATTTGAGAGAACCAAGTAAAGAACAAAGGGACAGGTGTTTGATTAAAACAGAGGGCTGTATTGTAGCATTTGTTTGCCATCTCCTCAGGTTCCAGGATCAGAAGCAGAAAATTTGAGGAATTTTTCTCAGGGAGACCTGAAACCACCCATAGGCAGCTTTTAACCATTTTTGTTCCAGTGCTAGCAAATTCATGTCTCACCATATTTTGGAGATGCCTTAATCAGAGCAAATCTACTCCTTGCCTTCTCACAAGGCTTGGGGGGGGGGGGGGGAAACAGCAGCTGTGTCTTTTTTGAAAGCCAGGTGTTATGCCTTCTAGAGGGACAGCAAAAAGATTAGTCAGAAGCAGTCAAACCATCAGTAAGAAGACAGTGAAGAAGCAGTTAACGCTGCTTCAAGGCAAAACTATTCTGAAATTCAGGTTGTTGAAAAAGGCTGCCCCAGTAATAAGACTTGGATGGATATCAAAAAGTACAAAAGGGAACAGAGCCTACCTCAGTTTTGGTGAGCTGAGAACAATCCTATCCCAACTCCCGCCAAGGCAATTTGAGTTTTCTGACTTCTTAACTAGGAGACCTCAGTTCTCACTCACAAAAGCGGCAGCCTAAGTTGGCTCGTGCTGCCAAGCTCTCTGCAGCAGCAAACTGAGGTGAAGGACACACAAACAGGGCAAGTAAAGGGGCTCCCTGACCCAACACATGCACCCTCTGCATCCATTTCTCTTAGATACATGAGTCAATATGAGTGCTTTCTTCAAAAGACGCACACAGAACAGAAGTAATAGAAAGGAAAGATCCAGCTAAAAGGCCTGGAAAGTGATTGACTTTGCAGCTTGTCAAATTAAAAGGGATGAATCTCCTGTAAGAAAGCATTCTGTGATGCATAATCCAACTGAAAGAAATATTACATTTATATTTAGAGGCACCCTATACCGCTGCACCACAGTTAAGGCTGACCAGAGTTTTAAGCTTTTCTATCTGGCTCTAAAAAACTACACCATTGAAGGAGAACGACTTGAAAACTGATATGGTATTGATGTCCTGGCATAGACTTAGCAAAAGCATTTGGGGATTATCACAATGAAGCTCCTGAAAAATGACCCTATTTTACATTTTTAGGTTCTTGCAAGTTTTGCACAGTGCTGTAAGTATATATAGATTTACATAAGGACGAGGGCAATGTCCGCAGGCAGCCTTTGAGGACATCTGGTACACTCAAGAACAAACTCTGAAAACCAGGATTTCAAAAGCCTTTGGTGTTTACGGAGAAGCTGTATATCAAACTGTAAAAAGCAAGTTGACAGCAGCAGTTTTAGTGCCAGAGTTTTCCCTAAGTTTTGCCAATGAATACAAGCACAGTTAGTTGCTTCCAGATTTTTTTTTTTTAAAGAATGGGAGGGATTATCCCTTTTTATCTTTAAATTAACTGAAAATACTGTCAGTAACTTCTGACTTTCCCCTCTTTTAGTTACACCCAAGACCCTCTTCCAAGTGGCCTTCTGCAATGTGCACTCCACAAGAACCAGTCTTTAACAGCTCCTGCATGCTAACATTTTCCTCCAGTGTAACTCCTCTTGAGGTATTTTATTTCCCAGGCTTCCAAAATCTGCCACCTCTTTAGCTGCACATCATTTGGAAAGTCTTCCTCACTCCCCTTTTCTGTAATTTCTTAGCTAGCATTAGGTTCTGTCCTTAACTTTCTTCTCCCTCTATGGCCTTTGAGCGTCATCTCATCTAAAACCACAAATTCAAGTATCATTACATGGGATGCTCTCAGACATACTGCTCCAGACACTTCTGATTTCTTAGTGTTTAACCATAAGCTCAAACGCAGGAAGGCTATAACATAGCTTTCAAGCTTTCCCAAGGGTATTTTTTTTTCCTTCCACTCCTTTTCTTCCTCATTCGTTGACTGCTACCACCTCACCTCTCTCTTCAGATCTGTAACACTGGGCTTACGCAGCCTGAAATCTCTATTTGTCTTCAACTATAGATTATGATAGCATCATGCTAATTCTTTCTGTTTGCCATCTACGATATTGCATTCCAATCTATTTGCCCAACTAAAACTCTTGCCCAGATTCTTACTTCATAACTTTACTTCATAACGTACCACTGCAGGCTTGTTCAAATAAGGAGCGGCATTTTAAGGTCATGAAGAGCTCTGCACGACAGAATCCTGGTCCACAATTAGCATTCTCTAATATGAAGGTAATAAATTAGTAACTAGAATAATCCTAGATATTAATTTCCTTGAAATTGCTAACTTAAAAAGAATTAGTATATGCACGGACAGGCAAATGGATAACAAAACGCATTTGATCTGAAAGATGCCAAAAAGTATCAGCTAATACAGTGACACTTACAGAATTACTTTTTTAAGTTTAAAAAAAAAAAAAATCTTTCGCAAATACAAGAGTCAAAACCACAATATATGAAAAAAGAGAAAAAAATACCTGATAGTCTGAGGTCATAATAAGTCCACCTGAGGTAGTGGTTGGAGGAACAACTCTCACTTTTTTCAGTGGGGGTCCCTGTGTGTGACTGTTGTCCTGGTTCCCTGGATGACCAGTTCCATTAGTATGGTTATTGCCCTGTTGCTGCTGCTGGTTCTTCTCAATTGTTTAAACACAAAGAAAAACTTCAACTCAAAAGCAGTACATGAAGTCACATGAAAACAGGAAATAGTGTGAAAGCCAGAGAAGCATGATAGTGCTGTTCTTCTAATACTTACTTTGTCTCCTTTATCATCTGGTTCTTCTTCTGTTAAAAATTCTCGTTTTGGGTAAGGGATTTGACAACCTGCAAAAACACTGCCCCCCAAAAAAGTCTATTTATCACCATATTAGAACAGAATGGTCAGCTCTGTAAGATTTGTACTTCACCCATTCCAGTTTCAGGTTGCCTGAGCCATAGCCTAATACCAATAACTAAGGGAGAAGTTTTCCCTATCTTACTTTCATCATATTCTAAACCTCAGAAAACCTATTCATATTTATTTTAAATCTTCAGTCGCCTCTGAAACTCTCATTTAAGTTCCTGGTTTTCACAGTTTCTGGTGACAAGACCAGTGGATGGAAAGGCAGACCACCTGTTAGATACCTGCAAGAGCAGGTACAGTTTAATTTATAACCTCGAGTCTAGAAGTATACCCTGGAAACTCCACTGACTATTCATAAAACCATCTGTAACAAAACTTCAAAATACATAGAAATTTAATCTGTCAATTCATATATCACGGATCACATGAATTTGTCACTACTGGCACAAATTCATATTTGTCTGCCCTTTATCAGTAGAATATATTTATAATGAAGTCTCTGTATACCTGCTAGCAAACTATTCATTGTGAGCTCATATTAAAATACCAACTTAAAATTGAGAAAAAAAAGCCAAACACTGACCTAAAAGCAGTTTCCACAAAAGCAAATCATTCACCTCACAACATTAAATTACACAGGTCAGGAGCTGTTACAAATAAGTTGGTAGGTTTTAGCGAAATAATGTCATTTTTAATTAATTGCTATAAATATACATACCATATTTTATAAATTCCTCCCTAGATAATGGTAGAGAATGATACACGGGATGTGCTAATAGCTTTTCTAGAAAGGTGTACAATCATGCTCTCTGGCTAGCCTTTTCGTTGGTTTTTGGTTTTGGACTTTTTTTTCCTCATTAAAAATGAGATCAGTCATTGTCCCTAAATTTTCTTCCTTCTGTAACTCTCCCTGCGCAAACAACAAGAAAAAGAGTGTCTAAAGAAAACGGATTTAAGCTGTGAAGGATGAAAGCATGGAGACACAGAGCTGACTTCCCCCACCCACTGAATTTACAACCAAGGCTAGGACAGAAAAAACGTTAGCTAATTAGCGCGTGTCTTCTGGCTCTCTAGAGAAGGGCAGCGGACCTGCGGGCACCGCGCGGTTGTCTGCAAAGATCTGCAGCGTGCACAGTCAACCTGCCAGGGGATAACGAGATTAGTGCTGGGACTAATACGATCAACGTTCCATAGAGCAGGAGAATAATAAGAATGCTACTTAATTTAAAAAACCTCAAATGTCATTGGGGCAGTTATCGCTTTGTTTGGTTGTTAGCGAGTATTTAGCTCAGTATTCTCGAGTGGATATTTATAGCAGAGAGCAGATAAAAAGCACAGGTTTCTACGACATCTCTGGGTGTGTTAATAGGTTAATAAACTGACCACTTACTCAGATGTGGGAAGCGGATCTTCTAAGAAATAGGGATCCTGCATAGCCTGTTCTGAGGTAATTCTCTTTATTGGATCCATAGTTAACAACTTCTGAAGCTGCACAAAATTAAACATAAAAAGCTCTGTGTTACCAGAACCGCTTACAAAAACCTCATTGCAGTACTCCTGAAAGATGAAGCGGTAAGATTTGTCTGAATTCAAAATCCTTATCCTAAACAGCAACAGCCACGTTCTCACCTGTTAAATACTCAATTCCCCATTGAAGAACAACCTGTTTTTACATATAAAGCCTAGAATACTCTGTTCTGATCACAAATGTTCCAACAAAAACATTCGAAGAGTCTCCACAAGGTACCACCAGTTTTCACCTCCCACAAGAAGATCTGACATGCACGTATTCAGCCTGGTTTCTTCAACTCCACTGCCCTTAACAGGTAGTATCATCCTAACCACATACATTTAAATTTAGTAACTCTTAGCAATCAATAAACAAATGTTATTCCATATCATTGCTCGTTATTTAGTGCTCTCATACCAGTACAACTCCATCGTCATCCACAGCATTATAAAACCATAATGTAAGTCCCTCCTTAGAAATCTTCATGCCATGAATGAAAGCGCAAGCAACACGCATTAGAAAAACCTAGCTGGCCAGATAAATACATGCTCAAACGGGTTACAGTGTCAGCTGTTCTGAAGCAGGTGGACTCTCAGACACATCTGTTTGTTGAACGCTGCTTAAAAGGGGAATTGTGCAAAATCTTGAATTTTAGTTGTTTTTTTTGCACAGCATGGTGCAAAGGCGCTACAGAAGCGTAGTGATGGTAATGCCTCCATAAGCACTCCAAGTATGAGCTCTGCTGCAGTTTCTCTGTCAGGTCAAGACCTCAGCCTTGATCTCTCTAACAACTGGTGAATCACATTAACTGCACGAAAAAAATTCTTTCCAAAAAGCACGTTTGCTTAAATACGACGAAAACCACAAAGTATGACTACCCAGAACGAAACATAAAATAAAGTATTTTTACAAAATACACAATTGAATTCAGTTCAACTAAAAACTCAGCAAAACCTTACCCTTTGAGAAAGCACCTCTTATCCTGGTTGGGAAGTGTTAACTGAGAGCTAAGAAGCAAATTTGGTATTTGTCTCATACTGACCTTTTTCAAAAGGCATACAAAATGTTTCAGTAGCAGGCAGCAGAGGAAAAAATCTTAAGGTAATACATGTAGGTAAGAACTTAAAAAAGCAAACTGACCTAGCCAAAGTGAAACAAAAAATTTGCATGAAAGGAGTTACAAACATTGCTACTTAGAAGTATGTACCACAAGGAATGCATAGGATACATCACCAGAAACTCATCTCCAGTAACTTCAAATACCACCAGCAGACACGAAGTCTAAATTCAGCACAACGCGAAAGATTGAGAAGCAATTCTAAAAACAACCATAAGTACTGTTTTTACTGTTCCGCTCTCATTTTGCATCTACATGAACATTTGAGAGGCTGGCTGAGCTTTAGACATTTGTCACTTTGACATCTCAACAGGGGTTTTCAGTAAAAACACATTAGAAATGTCATGCTCTCTCCAAACGTGTCAATTTTTTTTTTCTGTTTCAAGAACAGCAGACTGGAGTGATTTTTTAATATTTAATTCTACCACTGAAATAGCAGTGATGCATTCTAAAAGCAAGTGCCTCTTATTCAAAAGATTTGGTGCACACGCACATATTTCTCCCTGTCCACTAGTAGTTACTTTGTGGAATACAGCTGCGCTGGACAAGCCACATATATGGGCAGAATTAGATGATCTTCAGACACTCTGCAGAAAACAATGAAAAACAGTGAAGCTTCATGTTTTGCCATGGAATACAGCATCCAAGGTAAAACTAAACAGTGATGTATTGCCCTGGACAATGCTCTTTAGAAGAAATGCTAGGCTCTCAGTTTACTTTTTTTAAAGCATGGATCTAACAAGAAGCATAAAAATGACATGTCAAAACAACATTCAATTCACATTCAGTCTTCATATTTTTCATGAGATTAAATTCACACTTCTGTAAAGATCTACAGTGTCATAGTCTGTGTAGGAGCTGCTCATCTTCTTCCACTAGCTATTAGGTGAGCATACACAACAAAAGTACAGACCTCTACGCTGCAGACAGCCGAAGTTAGAAAGTACATGTCCTCTCCTCAGCCTTAATTTTAACCACAGGCTTAAGAACATAATAAATATGTATTAACACCATCAAGCCAACTTTGTTTTTGCATCATCAGCAAGGACTCACAATAAGAATTTTAAACTGAGTCTGCATGTGTTTTTTGTAGAGTGTCAGCCTGAACAGAATGATTCTTGTTCTCTCAAATAGCTCAACAGCAATCCCAGGAGCCAAAAAAGGGAAAAAGATTGTCAATGTGCTGAATAACATCACAAGAGCATAAAATAACAGAAAAATTCTGGCACATCTTCTAGCAATCTGATCATAAAGCTGTCCATGACATATTGGCAAGATGTGAACAAACTTGGTCACAGTCAGCAAGAGAAAAAAGAAATCATGAGAAAAGATTAGCAGTCATCACCACATGGAAGGGATCAAACCTCATATTTTGCTCCCTTGTTAAGGGCAAACAGAAAAAGTGAATCTTTTACCTATTGCTACAAATGTTTTCCAGTAGAAACTGGAAGACTAGAAGATCACCTGGCTTAAATGCAGTATATTTTAAACAACTTTGTGATGGCATGTTGTCAGCAATGGGACCATGTCTCTGCACTTGATATCACAGAATCACAGAATGGTTGAGGTTGGAAGGGACCTCTGGAGATCATCTACTCCAACCTCCCTGCTCAAGCAGGGGCCTCTAGAGCATATTGCCCAGGATCACATCCAGGCGGGTTTTGAATATCTCCAGCGAAGCAGACTCCACTACCTCTCTGGGCAACCTGTTCCAGTGCTCTGTCACCCTCACAGTCAAGAAGTTTTTCCTCAGGTTCAGGTGGAACTGCCTGTGGTTCAGTTTGTGCCCGTTGCCTCTTGTCCTGTCGCTGGGCACCACGGAGAAGAGTCTGACCCCATCCTCTCGACACCCTCCCTTCAGATACTTGTACACGTTGATGAGATCCCCTCTCAGTCTTCTCTTCTCCAGGCTGAACAGGCCCAGCTCCCTCAGCCTTTCTTCAGAGGAGAGATGCTCCAGCCCTCTAATCATCTTTGCAGCCCTCCGCTGGACTCTCTCCAGGAGTGCCATGTGTCTCTTGTCCTGGGGAGCCCAGCACTGCACACAGGACTCCAGGTGAGGCCTCCCCAGGGCTGAGGAGAGGGGCAGGATCACCTCCCTCCACCGGCTGGCAACACTCTGCCTCATGCACCCCAGGAGACCACTGGCCTTCTTGGCCACAAGGGCACACTGCTGCCTCATGCTTAACTTCTTGTCCACCAGCACTCCCAGGTCCTTCTCGGCAGAGCTGCTTGCCAGCAGGTCAACCCCCAGCCTGTCCTGCTGCCTGGAGTTAGTCCTCCCGAGGGGCAGGACCCTGCACTTGCCTTTGTTGAACTTCAGGAGGTTCCTCTCCGCCCACCTCTCCAGCCTGTCCAGGTCCCTCTGAATGGCAGCACAGCCCTCTGGTGTGTCAGTCTCTCCCCCCAGGTTCGTATCATCAGCACACTTGCTGAGGGTGCACTCTGTCCCTTCCTCCAGGTCATTGATGGATACATTGAACAAGACTGGACCCAGCACTGACCCCTGGGGGACACCACTAGCTACAGGCCTCCAACTAGACTCTACACCACTGACCACAACCCTCTGAGCTTGGCCATCCAGCCAGTTCTCAATCTACCTCACCGTCCACTCATCCAATTCACATGTCCTGAGCTTACCTAGGAGGATGGGATGGGAGACAGTGTCCAAAGCCTTGCTCAAGTCCAGGGAGACAACATCCACTGCTCTCCCCTCATCATCCCAGCCAGGCATTCCGTCATAGAAGGCTATCAGATTGGTCAAGCATGATTTCCCTTTGGTGAATCCATGCTGACTACTCCTGATCACCTTCTTGTCCTCCAGATGCTTAGTGAGGACCTCCAGGACGAGCTGTTCCCTCACCTTTCCAGGGATGGAGGTGAGGCTGACAGGCCTGTAGTTTCCAGGCTCCTCCTTCTTGCCCTTCTTGAAGACTGGAGTGACACTGGCTTTCTTCCAGTCCTCAGGCACCTCTCCTGATCTCCAGGACCTTTCCAAGATGATGGAGAGTGGCCTAGCGATAACATCTGCCAGCTCCCTCAGCACTCGTGGGTGCATCCCATCGGGGCCCGTGGATTTATGGATGTCAAGTTTGGACAAAAGATCTCTAACCTGATCCTCCTCCACCAAGGGAGAGTCTTCCTTTCTCCAGCCTGGAGAAAGGAATGGACCACTGTAACCAAGTAGAAGATGAAGCATCACTCAGTTAAACAGGAGAAGCAGCTGGGTGCCCATCTTATAAGGTGTAAACATATAAATAAATGAATAAACCAGAAGAAGAGAAAGAGGAGAAAAAACATAAGCAGGAAGAGCAGGAATGAACCAAAGTTGTCTCATGTAACACATTAGTTCTGCATGCAAAAAAGGACCATGTGCATGAAAGTCAGTAAAGAAGGACAAACTCTGGTTAAATTGAGTTGGGAAATCAAAACATTTAATTGTTAGCAATCACAACAATCTAGAGATTTACTACTACTGGCATTATTAGCTTTGGGAAACTTCACAATTGAAGATGGAAGTAAGAAAAAGAAAAGGAAGAGATAAAGAACATCTTATCTGTTTCTATCCAGAGACTGATGGGGCAGTGAGACAGCTTCTGAAAGAATAAAACCTCAGAGTACATCTAGAGGAAGTGGTAGTAAGAGATGCACTGAACCGCTTCAGGCTCTGATGGAGGGATCTAATTTATTCTTCTACAGTTCAGCTCAGCCTCAAACCATGAGGCTACAAACCTAAGACACCTTCCAATTTTGACAGCTTTTGAACAGTGTTCTGAGATGATACCTAGGACAGATCAAGCTTCTGTAATGCAACCTGATTTGCAGTGGAATGGTTCTGACAGCAGTTAGTAGAAACTTAAGAGGATGCTACTAGAATTAACTATAAACTTCACAGAGCTTCCCTCCCACTCCACGTTTCTGAGAAGTATAAAGAACATGGCTATGTCCGTGCTATTAAATACTCTGGTATTAACTTGCACGATTGGTAAATCAGATGAAAAATTTCAGATCAGTTTGGCCAGAGCCATCACAGCTATTAAAACATTCAGAGAAAGACTTTTTAATGGCCTGTCAAGATGCATAGCAAAGACCGAACTACCCCGTAAATTTTACTTAAGTTTGGTAGCAATCCTTCCAAAGCAGATTGGTGAGTGGCATAGCCACTCCAGAGGAGCTTAAAACTGAGGTTTTAAAACTAAATATCAAGATAAACACAGGTATTACAGTATTACCTGCGATGTTTAAACCTTTTTTAATGCTGCCTCGACATTTTTAATATTACATTCTCAATGTGTTAATTAATTTGGTATAGAAGATACCTAACTGTACTACAGAAGCTGTCAGAGGGAGAACAGATGTTGGGAGCCAGGTAAAAAAATTAAAAAGAAACTCTATTGCTTCCAAAGTATGAGAAATACTTGAGGAACGGGTGGAGAGGGAAGGAACTGGCAATGTTATGCAAATTTTTGCACAGATCAGTTTTTTATCTCAGATTGCTCAACTATAATTTAAAAATCTACTGCAATTGATTTTAATAGGCAGAATTGACTTAGGTTTTTCTCAACTATCCATTACTAGTAACAGTTAGCCACTTCCAGATTTTAGTACAGCTACGCAAGGTTAATTTTGAGAGATTTGGACTCTAAATACGTCAGAAGTCCAATGTGTAGGTGACAGACACCATGTTTGTTCTCAAAGAATAAGGTGTAATTAGAAAGGTAAGCACTTATGCTTATATAAACATAATTCCAATAGACCATCTGCCTAGAGTAGCAGATGAGAAAAATCCGCAAATTCACTCTGTTAATTGGCTTCAATTAGAGTCCAAGGATGAGTTTTTATATCCAAACTCCATCCTACTTGAAATATCATATTCAACAGATATGCGACGCCCACTGTTTTTTGCTTATTGAATTACTTAATAATAATTTCCACAAATATTATGTATATTTTGATAAGAATATTGGATATTATCTACCTGCTATATCCAACATATCTTTAAAAGTGTGAATTCTCACACTAAAATATTATATGAACATCTTCGTAAATACTAAAAATGCATTTATGAAGCTCTGTTATAAATAGCCACATGGTAAAAACTGGATTGTTTATGGGCAAAATGAGATGGATTCTGCTTTGCCTGTGTATAGAGGCTCTTCAGTTCTTTGCATACCACCATAAGCTAATCAGTATTACACATCAATATACTGACATATAAAAGTGGGCTTCCAGTTCTGCTAGGATTAAAAAACAAAACCAAAAAAAACCCACCACAACACAACAGTTGTCATATCTTTGGTGTTTTGCCAAATTTTAACTCTAGAGAGTGGATACACTTCACAATAAATGATGCATAATGGAACAACCTTCATGTAACTACTTGCAATGATTATTTGATTCACTCAATCTTTTTTGTTTGTTAAATCTAAACCTTGAATATACATTTACTGGGTACAATATAACTCATCATGCACTTGGCAATCCCCATTCAGAAAATGCTCATGGTCTATGCCTCAGCAAGAGCATTGCCTCAGCGCTTCTTTGACTGAAGGATAAATTTCAAAATTTATATGAAGGAAAAACGTACTAAACAGAAAAAAAGTAAGTTGTTTAAGAACTTTTGGGTCCAGTCATCGGATTGGGTATATGTGCAGCTTCAAATGACTTGAACAAAAACTGCATACCCTCAGACAACCAGGCCTCTTAAACATTTTCCTTTTCCTCCAGCTTATTCCTTTCATCTCCAAGATCACAAATCCCTCCTGTTGTTCCTCTCTCACTCCAGCTCCAAAAATGAATACATTTATATTATAATTCCAGCCTCAAAACATATCATCTGAGTTGGAAAAAACAATAAACACGAAATGTCCATACACAGGGACAAGAAATACTTAAAATTCTTTCTTTTCCTCTTGAATGTTTTTAAACACAGAACAGAAGGCCCAATTCAGTGATTCCTGAAACAGCATAACACAGGCACTTCCAGGGCCGACCAAGCGCATAATTTTAACTGTAGTCTTTAAAAAGGAAAAAAAAAAATCATATATTCTAGAGAGCGACTTATTATATAAACTAGGAAGTTTTCACCAGAAAACTACTAAGAAACAAAGCAACCAGGGAGACATATTAAAATTTTCTAAACTGAATGCTTAAACCTCAAATCAAGTTTTTCCACAGTGCAAGGTAGCGTCATAATGAATATATAAAAATTATGCATTCAGGAATATTTTTAAAATAAAAATAGGCTTTTGAAAGTATGCAGCAAAAGCAGCAAAACACCTAAGTTTGTAGTTGTATTTGAGTGTTGCTACAAGTCTTATCACGGCTATTAAAAACTGAAAGCTTCTCATGTACTGTATTCTGAAACTAATCCAATGAATGACTCACAGAATCATTTTCCTGATATGAGAAAATGATGTGTTTTGCAGTTTTCAGTTTGCAAAGTATAGGTTATTTTGGGAGTACTGAAATAAAGTTAGTCACAGAGAACTTGCCACCAGCTCAACACTCAATTTGAACAATTATAACTTATTATAAGTTTAATTATAAGGGGGGTTTTGTTTTTCATAAATGCAGGAACTTACCAAGTGGAATGCCTTACTGTCTGGCTTAACTTTATGTTTTTCCATATATTTGATAAGGCTGCAGTTGGTATACCTGGAGAACAAAAAAAAAAAAAAAAAAAAAAGTAAAACCACTGATACTGGACAGCTTACTTAGTATTCAAGAAACATATTAATAAGAACAGATTAGCCTTCACTGCTAATGCACTAAGCAGGGAAAAAATACAACTACCTACACCCGAAGATTGCTTAAAAATCATGCAGACAATACAGAAAGGCGCCTGTTTTCCTCACACGCTTGTAATTGTAAAGACAGATCGCATCCACGTAAGAAAGCACATTTAGGTCACATAAAGACAACAAACTATCGCTTGGATTTAAAATGCCTTTCAGCAATTTTACTACTATATCAGTCTGGACAGTTTCATTCTGCATATTTCTAATGCCAGTGAACATGGATATAGATACTAAGTCCATCTTAACACTGTCTTAAAACATACATATTTTTTCAAGAACATCCATATATTCAATTTCTCGAATACAAGCTTGGAAATAAGGTTTTTAAATGGTTTGCTACAATAGCATGGCAGATGCAAGAAAAGTATATAACAGAACAGTCAAAAAACTCTCAATTTGATCGGCGCGGAAACAAGGCAACAGTGGCAAGGCTGTATGTGCGGGCATTGCACGCTGGTAACGCGACAGCAAAATTGTAATGTGTTCTTTTCTTTAGTCTTCAGACACTACCCTAGGCCCCAAGACTGACACTTACACCCACGTGTTTTTGAAAAAAAAGTATAAGGCTGCCAGATCTTTTCTATGCAGCTATCACACAAGAATAATTTCCAATCCCAGAGATGTGCAACAGCTGGGAAAAGCTGTGCTTAGCAATTTTCAGAGCTATCCAGGGTCTTACTGACACCATCGATTATACACGTCACCTTGCCATTTACAGTCAGTGTTTTTCTATGATTCACATCAATGCAATAGGCCAAATTCACCGTTATAAAACAAATCTCTTTTTCCCAACCTAAGCCATAATCACTTCCCAATTCTTTCCCAGTCTAAGCCATAACCATTGCATAGCCCTCATGCAGCATCTACACAGAAAACAACCTCAGCTACAATAAATTAAGAGTAGGAGGGAAAGTTAAAAAATGCTTGCTCAAGAAAGCTCAGATAAACACAGACTTACGTGTTTCTCCGGAAATCTTTCATTAAAGTTGAATGTTCAGGCATCTTTTTTATGTCCTCCCAGTCTTTATCTGCCAAAAAAAAAAATTGTTAATACTTTTCGTTTTCTTTTTCCTGAGTAAAACACAAATGCTTTCAAAGTATCTCTGTAACCTTGATTTTTTTCATTGTACTTTTCTAATATTGCAGCTACTTTATCTTTGTATTCCTTGACTCACATTCCTCCATCATCTTTTCACAATAAATCTAAGAAACACCCAAAAGGTATTCCAATTATTTGCTGATTAACTCAAGGACTTTTTAAAACAACTGCCAGCAACACTGAAGATTGTTTTATGTGCAAAGACAACACGGAAGAAAAATATGGCAGTCATTTTACTTGCATCCTTCACGCATCCTAATTTATTTAGGAACGTTAATGACTTCTGTATAGGAGTACACAATATTTTCATAAAGACTGTCATTTTAAGGGATTTTTATTTTGATAGCACTGTGTTTAATAATAGAAAAAAGTTACAGAAGTACTGATTAAATCTGTTGTCCTAACCTAAAAGACATACCATAACTACTCACAAAGGGTTGTCAACAAAAGGTTTAGACCAAGTAACATCAGCACGCCCAAATTAAAGAATATTAAACCCCTGTGTGGATGCCATAGGAAGTAAAAATGTCTATAATCCACTGGGACATAATAACAGGCTGCAAATTGAGAACTAAGACCACTCTACTTCTGTAAGAAAAAAGACATTTACCGTGACTAACTAACTTGTACTAACTTCTACCTTACGTTCTTATATGGAAGTACTCAATCAAAAGCCAAGACGCCTTAGTTCTCTATCTGACAGCCAAATAAGACCATCTACACAAATCAAAACCATTTACCCACGAACAAATGTATCAAAGCACAGGCCAAACACACTTTAACTCCTCTACAGAAGCAAGTTATGAAATAAAGCTCAAAGATGTTTTCTGAACTTTAGCTACTCAACATGCAGGACAGGAGTACGCACACGAGTACTTGCTGTGAGTTACTTGATAAATTCAGGTTCAAATTAGCAGCATATCTAATAGTAATTTACTTGTGTGCTTATACGTCCAGAAGGGATTAACTAATGCATGCTAAATTCATAATTTATGACTTTGCATGCAGCAGGTACAAAGACATTTGTTTCTGGCTCAGACAGTCCCTAACCCACGAGCTGCTAGGTCCTGGCGCAGTATGCCGAGGAAGGGCTCCTTGCTCTGTTCTTGCACCCTTCCCTAAGCACCCGCCATGCATCGCTGTCCCAGGCAGGGTACCGGCCTGCAAGAACCCTCATTCTGAACCGCTTCAGCTGCTCTTATCTTTGATCTTAACCTCCCTGCATAGACAAACCCTGATATGAATTTAAAAATAAAACAAGAAATTCACCACCACCACACCCTGGCGACAAATCAAATTTTTACTAAGACTTACCACAATTACAGAACACTCGAAGCTCAAAAATACTAAATAAACAACCAATCAGTGGAGAGTCTCTTTGTTTTCCACTTGCTCTGTTTTTCCCCATCCCTCAAAAGGACAGGTGAAACTGTTTCAATTATGGAAAACGTCAAATAAAGAGCAAAAAAAATTGCTGCAATTAAATGAAAAATAATACTTTTTGGTAAGAACCAGAAATCTTTAAATCAAACGCACACCATTAGATAGGACTACTTAAACCTATGTTAGAGAAGAGAATTGTTGCTGACAATCAAGAGTATCACCTGTTTAGGTAAGCTGCATAAAGGCAATATAAACCTCAAATGACGATATGCGTAAGAAAAGGGCAAAAATCCAGGAAAAGAACAAAAAAGGAAAGTACATGGTACATGAAGGCAACTCTTCCAGGACCCATACAGCAATACAGAAGCAATTAAGGGTATACAATATTAAAATAAATAAAAGGACATGGGCAAAATGAGAAAAAATTTAGGAACAAAATAGTAGAACCACACAGGTGGAGATGAAGAGCAATGAGAAGCAGAAAGTCCATCAGAACAGTAAAAAAGTTTACCAATACTGAATGGGCGACAGGAAGGAACACAAAGAGTGAGCAGAAAGAGGACCAAAAAGTGAAAATAAGCCCCCTGTTATCCCGACATCTGCAATCATGTAAACACTGGAAGACAAACCATTAACTGCAAAGATGCAAGAGAGCCTGTAGAAAAAACAAGACAGGACTAACACTGAGGGGAAAATGTAACAAGAGATTTCCACATTGCAACTTGTTTTGGTTCTTGCCTAGTTCTTCATGCTGCTTTAGAATAAAGCCTTTTTCTCCCTATCATAAACTTTCTACGAGGACAAAAAAAAAAAAAAAAAGAAATATCCTTCCCTGCTTCTAAATGTTTTGCTTAATTTAGCATAAATTAAACATCTGTAGACTATTAACTAAATGCATAAATTTTTTGTTTTGTTTCATACAATCATCAGTTGCTTTCCAACTCTAAAATCAGTACTGTAGAAAATCAGAAATTTTTCTTCTAATTTTTATCATCCACAATTAAGCATAATACTTTTACGTTAGAAAACATTGATACGTGTATACACAAAGATAACTTATCAATAAGAGAAAAAAATTAATATGACCATTACATTCTAGATTTTATAACTCATCAAATAAAGATAGTGTTTGAACAGCTTTGTTGCTTTGATCAGCTGCCACCTTCATACAAAAAGAAAGCAATTCAGATATCTTCCTTTGAATAGCAGTGATAAAAATACAATATGTACCTGCAGGAAATCCCATTACATTGAATATTCTGTCCAGCTGGTCATGGTGATAAGGATTACTAGTTTTGATATCTTCTTGTCGACAATGGAATATCGGCTCTGATGTTAGCAGCTCTGCAAATATACACCCTATGGCCCAAATATCTTTAAAAAAGGAGAACACAAATAAAAAATCAAAACACTCTTTTCAAAAGCATCTTGGCGAGACAGCGTGTTAGCTCTTAACTTTCTCTTATGAGAGATAAGGTCCCTGCATTGAAAACTTTAGGTTTCTACTATAAAAGTGCAACACTTCATCAGTTTTTCCCTTAAACTACAGTTACATGCATACCAACCAGCAACTATACGAGAACTAAAAAAGCAGTATACAGTTGGGTTTTTTTAGTTACCACTTACTGCTGTAGAAAGTGAGTTTAAGAAAAAAACTAAATAAAACGCATGGGGAGCTGTCCACGCATACAGAACACAAATGAAGAGCCAGCCGGCATCTTATCCAGTTCACTTTCATCCTGCCTTTTCCTGTAACATTTTATATCCCCAATTATCTACTGGCTTTACCAAATATTAAATTACCAGAAAAAAAAGTTTAAAAACAATGATGATATTGGAATAAATAGAATTCTATCTACACAACTTTGCAGAAAGAAATAAATTATAAAATTGCAACTGCTCCATGCCCAGGTACATCATCCCTTTTTTGATATTATTCATTTTTAAAAAGCTACTAATATGCTGTTCTTTCTGGACAACCTCCTCCTCTCATGCTTTTATTTTTAAACCAAAACAATTCTTTTAATTTTAATTTTTGCGTCCCAATCTGCAAAAATCAAACAGCCTGCGGTTTTTTCCTAGTATGCTCATATACAGCTTCTAACTTACTAATGTAGCAGGTACAATGCAATTTCTAACTCAGCAACGTAAAGCTACACTGAACTTTGAATGAACAAGAAAAGGTCATGAAAAAGGACAAAAGCACGTTATGCAGACAGCACAACCCCATTATTCACTGTTCGTATACAGTCAGGTTTTAGCTACACTGAAAAAAATTTTGTGCTAAAGGCCACAACCGTCTGTGCAGTTTCACATGCTGCAAGCAGAAGAAAAGCCAGTTAAGAGAAGGAACAGGAAAATATAATAAAAATGCAGTTTAAAAGAAAAGATAAAGAAATATATTTATTCGTTAAAGAAAATAAAGTGTTAATAGAAAAGTTCCTGAAAATACATTTAACTGATAAACATTGAAATTTCTGAGAAAAACGTTGACCTAAGTTTAAGAAAATAACCGTGAAGTCTGACAAAAGCATTTCAGGTTCCCGAAGTAATAATATATAGGCCATAATACAACCTCCATTTTTGTGCCAAATAGACCATTGACGGGAAAGTTGCTTCCCCAGAAATGGTTGCTAGACTTTAACGGGTCTTTTAAACTAGAAGCAAAGGTAGTCTAGAGGGGAAAACTTCCCCGTCCTTTTCCCTACAGTCTCACTCGCATAGAAAACCTGTTCACATCCACTACAGGTGGCCCTCACTCCAGCCTGGATTACTCTCCCCGTACTGCAGCCGCAGCTCACAACTGCTCCTGCCTTCAGAGATTTGTTACCACCACACGGCCAAGAATAGAGTCAAGGAGAGCAGAGTCAACCATGTCATGCTGGAGCTGTTAAAATCATACTGGTAGACAGACAGCGGTAAGGAGGCGGCAGCATTAAGCAGATCTAACGCATGCAATCCTAACAGTCTCTGCATCCAGCAAGGCTTCATTTCGTCTCAACATGCCTGAGGCAGATCACGGCTTAGCCTGCCGCATGATGCCGATCAGGCCTCAGCTCTTCTGAAAGCAATCCCTGCTCACACTTCTGCTTTGAGAAAGACACAGGGAGAGGCTTGAACGGAGCAGAATTTATTACCGGTAACTTTAATCCTGGGACAGCTTCCATTGAAGACTCACTTACCAAAACAGCAAACTTAAAATTAGTAATTTCTCACAGCAAATTCAGTAGTTTTTCTTGGCAGAACAGAAAATGTAAAATAGCAAATAAAAAAACAAGGAGTGTAAGGCTGCGTTAGTCTTCGCTGTTACAGTTTAGTTTCAGCGCAGCCAACACATTCTGCATTCGGTATATTTCTAAGTTTAAGATTTATTTCATGCGCTTGTTAAAGTAGATAAAAAACTCTGCAACAGAACTAACGCGCTCTGCCTTATCATCACCATACATATTCTACCAGCAGTTCTCAGATACATCAATATTTTGTATTAGCTCTAACAGCATTTACAGAAATCTTGTGTGAAAGTGATATAAAATTGTATTACCTCACAGGGCATTTAGAGACAAACAAAGGAAATATTTCACTCGAGCATCTCGCCAGAGACAATGGTAAACTGAACAATTTGTCAAAGCTTAGTGTTTCCTCAAGAAATCAGTACCATACCTTTAACTCAGCTGCTGTCCTCTGTACTAGGAACTACGTAACAGTGCTTCAGTATCTGCACGCGTTTGGCACAAAGGACACAAGAGCAAGTTCTCCTCCATGTTACTTACCAATAGCTTTGGTATAATGTCTTGCTCCAAGAAGCAACTCTGGAGCTCGATACCAGAACGTTACAACTACTGGATCCAAGTCTGCTAAAGGCTTCAGAGGTGAATTAAATAATCGGGCAAAGCCCATGTCAGCTGCAAAATTCAAAGAGAGATGTTTTAAAATTTTAGGAAAACTACAATTTTCTTTTTTAAACGAACTGATTGTGTTTACTTGTTAGTGCTACCATTACTGTGCTAAAAAACAAACACGGACTGTAGCAGATACGAATTCTGTGAACATATTTCATTCTCTTAACAGTTTTTGTAGAAGTTACTGGACGTCATCAGCTATAAAGTATATCATTATAAATCATTGCTAACGTGAGCCATTTAGAACAAAGAATTAACCGTTGTTCTGAAAGAGCGTATGAACTCACTTCTCTCAGGACACTGGTAAATCCTGACTCATTTTACCTGATACTGTCCAGTTAAATATTCCACTGTTACAGCATGGTCTTTCGAGAAACAGCATTTTAAATGTGAGCAAAATTCAGGGGTCTGCAAAGGTTAGAATGATTTATAATACATATATACATGTGCCACAAAAGCTACCTCCTCGTGAAGTTAGCTGTAGCAAGATTTCCTTCACAAACTTAAAAAAAAAAAAAAGTGGGGGGGGCTACTAAACCTACAGTATCTCCCTCCCTGTTAATTTTCTGTCAAAAACCATTGCCAGTATCAAGATGCCAGTACTAAATACCATTTAGTCTATGATTTTAAAATTCTGTCTTGGAGATTATATCATTAAAAAATGCTTTTTAGAATTGGTAATATACATCTTCCTAGAAAGCTGTCTGAACTACCAATACACATGACACAGGACCAAATGGGCAGAGGCTAGAATATGCAACTTCTCCCACCAAATCAGTGTCCCTACTCACCACTCCCAAAATCCCAAGAGCCAGGGAATCTGTGATGCAGGGACACAGGCATGCGGAGAAAGACTCAAAGGAAACTTGATCAGTAATGATTATGAGGGAAAAAGAACTACATGTTATAGCTCATTGGTTGAGGGAACCTTGCAGTGTAAATGTGGGTCTAAGTCTACTCCACAATCTCAATTTTCTTTTTCCACAAGCATTCCTATTTAAGCTTATTTTATTGCATTTAAAAAGAGAAACATTTTACAGTTTTCTACATTAAAATATCAAGATTACTCAAGATATGATCAAGTCAGAAGTATCTGAGAAAAAAAAAGGAAAATTGTAGAAGTGAATTTATGACTCAAAATGGCACAAAAGGCCTAAAAAAATTATTTTAAGTTAAGTATCAGTTATGCATTTTTTAGAAAAATTAGTTACACTGGAAAAGTGGAAGCCCTCGGTATGGGTATAACTTCTGCATTCTTTTCCTGCTGTGGTAGTATCTTAAGAAAAAAAAACAAAATCTACATTTTGCTAACACACTCAGAAATACAGGGATCCCCTCCCTCCTCCCTCCTGGGAACGGATGGCTCAGAGGACTGGTGGTACGATACAGAAACTTTCACCTGTCCAGTAACAGAACCCGGCTAAATTTGGTTGCTCTCTAAGCTATTCCCAAATTAATTCAAAACTATCAGTTAAGAAATAAATGGGTGGTCTATCTGCAATGACTAGCAGAGTTGTCTACAGCAAACATCACCACCGCAGTTGACACTGAACGTGCCCAGAGGCTGACCTATGGTCTCAGTTTTGGAAGCAGCCACTCCATTATGAGTAAGGTAATAAGAAGAAATTTTCACTTCCGCTGTCCTTGTACCTGCTTTGTACATAGATCTCAATCTCTGCTGTCGACCTTGAACCGCAGAAGGGTATTAAAAGCTTTCAGGGTAGGATCTGCAGAAGTGTTCAGCCCTGGCCTATCTATTTGTTGGATTTCAAAAGGGGAGGGAAGAGCTAGAGCAGCACTCCATGAAAATCCTACCCCTAATCAGTATGCTAGTGATTAACAGATAAACAAAACAGTAAGAATACAGAGCAACAATGCAGAAGAACAATCTCATAAAAGAAAGCCAGAGGGAAGTGAAAAAGATGAACTATCTTTAAAAAAAACTTCCAAACTTGGCTGCATTACCATAACAAATATAAACAGACTGTGCATTAGCAGGCACTGGCAAAGCACTGCCACATTAACGTACATTCTGGTATAGCTTATTGCTGTTAGACTACAGTTAATTTATATTTATTTGTTTAATTTAAAGCAATTGAAGTTCTACAAATTATCCTCTCGCTGTAAACAGTAACTCCCACCAGAAAACGTTAGAATAGTGGGGAAAGTGTTGGGTCCTTCCTACCTTTATACTCCATTTTGAGCATTTAGCATTAGTTCTTACTAAATATTTTGTCTGAATTAATGTGTTTTTTGGACTTTAAGATCCCTTCTGCTTATCTCCAAGGAACCTATCCAGCCTTTCAAGAACATTTGGTAGGCTAAATGCCGCCTTTGATTCCATTATAAAATTTAAAGTTTGCAGTAATGAACGGTTCCCTATTTAGATTTTATAAGCAGCAGCAAGAAAATGTCATGACTTTGCAGGGGTAAATGGAGGCAATATTAAAATCCCATTTCTTTCTCCTCCTTTCCCCTAGATATGTCTCATCTTTTCCCCTACATTAAAACCCCCCACCCCACATATACACCCATTTAAACAAAATATAAAGACATTTTCCACTTTTCACAGATGAGGCTACAGCACATAATCTTCAGAACTGGTGCATGGGTCTAATATCAAGAAGTCAGTCACTCAGAAAACAGCTTTTAGACAATGTGTCCAGGCACAGACTAATATTACAGTAACTACTTTACGTGGTACAACTGCACCTTCAGAACATTCTAACTTAAATGCTACACTGGGACTTATCAAAGATATAAACATACCAATTTTTACTCTTCCTCGCTCAGGACCTTCACCCATAACTAAAATATTAGCAGGTTTCTGTGGAAAAAAAAATAAATATACAATACATATACCAAGATAAACCTAAACATTAGTCTCTGAAAAGTTAGTTAAGCTTTGTTTTGCCAGTTTTAAACAGAGTTTGATAAAAATGACAAGTTTCTATGTAGCAGTAAAGCTGTGCAAGTACCCAGACACAGGCTTTCCCTTAACTACATCTTCCTCAACATTTCTTTCCAGCGCTTCTATGTTCCAGCATTGTGTTCCCTGACTACCTGCCACTGTGGTGTCCATCCTTAACCTGCAAGAGCAGGCAATCATGAGCCTTCAAGACTTCTACCCAAATTGACCTAGGTCCATTCAGCAGGAGGCAGACCTGTTGCTTCTCACTGCTCCTTCCCGTCCCTCTTAAGCACACCGCAGAGCACAGGTACAGGAAGCCATCCCGACAACGTTTTGCCCACAGTCGTTAGGCATGTTTGCAGACATATTTCACGTTAAAAAAATTCTTGAGATACAGATTAGATATTACCACATAATTTTATGTTGGAGAGAAACATCAAATAAATTATTCCTCTTTGCAACCGTATACAAATTCTGACAGCTGCAAAACTTGAAAGCATGGCCTAACATTGTCTCTATGCCTTTATCTCCATTACTTTGATGGCAAAATACTGAGAGATCTGGTTCTTCCCCTTCTTTCTTTTACTAAGAAGGTGAGTTAAAGAATTGACCTAGAGTTCAACTAGTTACAGACATAACCTCTCAATTTTTAATGAGTTCTCCCATCCTACTTTCTCTGCTCTTCTCTCCAATAGTTAATTTCCTACAATTTAGTCTCTGCCTCTGCAGTCAGAGAGAAAGATTCCTCAAATGCTAACACTACACAGCAAATCAAACCTGCATGACTTATTTTGAGGAAAAGAGTCAGGAAATTCACGACCAAAGCTGCAACTTTACTAGATTAGGTTTTTTTTCTTCTTTTTTTTGGTAATGCAGTGATTTAAATATCCACTCACACTACTATTCTTGGACAAAATAGGGGCAACTTAATAAATGAATTACAGCTCTAGCTTCTCTCTCCCAGTTTGAACTAATCTGAAGAAAAAAGTACTCCAGCACTACAGTGCAAGCTATCTGGAAGTTAACATAATAAATCCCAAGATCGCTAAAATACAAAACCATGATTTACCAAACATGCATCCTGGGAAACTTTGAAGTACTGACACTACTAGATCTACTAGGTTGTGGTATATAAACGTATTTAAAGAGACTTAAGACAACAATTTGAGGTTGATCTAGTAGTAATTCATATAATATAAAAAGGTGCAAAAAATAAAATCGGCAAATTGTCTTGAGAAGCTTAATTACTACGGCTTATGAAAGGCTCCAACACGGATTTCTGAAACTGAACAATCCACGTACAAAATAAGTAAAATGAATCTGAGATGTTGCATCTTTTCTCTGAGAACAAAATAAAGAGAGAAGAAAAGGTTATAGGTTGACTGTATTCAAGGAGGTAAGATATACCCCATAACCTTTCCAACAGCAATAACAACTCAATAGATCAGATTGCACTGTATAAGTTCAGTGCTATGCACAAGAACTTGTAGCTGCCCCCTCCTTTTTTTTTTTTGTTTTTAAATAAAGGCATATATACCACATCAGTATCACTTCAACACTGAAAATTGCAAGGTGTGTGCACAGCTTAGAAAGCACTGAATTTTGACTTTTTTTTTTTAAAGAATATTCCTAGAAATAAGCAAGCAGTGTAAACCTCCAAATTCAGAGTTAATGTTGAAGTTTACAGCCATTCAGGTTGCTAGGTATGAAAATGTATTATTTTACCATATAAACCGTTCTATTGCTACACTGTGATTCAAAGAGAAAATATGCATATAGTTTATGAAAGCTGGTTCAATACATTGGGGATGTCAATAAGCCACATGCTTAATCAATATTTTTTGCACAAGATAGTAGAGGTTAACAACACGATATACAGGCACTAGAAATATTCAGATAAATCCCTTATTGGTTTAAAATACAATTTTATATCTGCATTTTCCCAGGTTGATAATACTCATTATAGAAATGTTTACAACATCCTCATGATGCTTTTACCTTAAAATATTTTACTATTTGGATTTTGATAGGGACATGGAGCCACATTCACACAAAGACTCCCATTATGCCAGATGATTGATCAGCGCAGCACTGGATAATAATCCCTGCCCAAAGCTCTTCTAGCCAAAGTACGAGATCGGTACAGATGAGAAGAGATCGCACAAAATGATGAGACAGTACTGGTTAGCACAACAGGTGGCAACAGCTTGATTCACACTCAGCTCTTTTCTCTCCAAATTTACAGAAAAGCTTTTAAAATACAGACAACTTAGAATCCCTTGCAGGAGTCTTCTGAAGCCACAAGATACAAAAATACAACAGTCAGCCTTGAATAACCATTCATAAAAGTTCACCTTTTTCTAGATTCAAAGGCCCTTTGTGGAGAAAGCACTGTTTGAAATAAGAGATTCTTACTACAGATAACATTTATGTATCACAGGAATCACATCACTGTAGGAAGGTGCAACATCACATCTGAAGGTCAAATTAAAAAAATTAAATTAAAAATTTGAAGGTTCCCATTCCTAAAATCATGGCAGTAGTAGCCTGAAAGAACATAATTAACTGAAAGAATTTTCCAAACTTCACCATTAATCAATATGCAATCCCTAAAGGGGAATATCTACCAGAAAACAGTACAATCACAGTATCAGTGCTCCTAAAACATGTGTATTTTGAGGACGCTAAAAAACAAAATAAAAACAAAACAAAACCTCACATTCGAGCGCACTAAGAGAAGTCAAAATTTGGGTCAGTTTTGTTGTATAGCTTTGTCTCAGTCCACTATCTGGAGAAAAAAAAGCAACCATCCAAATTTGTCTTTTTAGGCAACACAGTATGTTTTAGAAATTTATGTACTTATTTGCAAAGAAGAAAGACAAAATATTATAAACAAAAAGGAGAAATCTGGATAAACATTAGTTTAAATTGTGCCACCCAGAGAAAGTGAAAACGTAAGATGATCTTGTTCAAACTACTTGGGTTAAGGAAGTGAAACAAAACTTTCAGACATTTTTATACTGTATTCTGAAAATAAACAGTATTTTGAAACAGTAATCATTTTAAAATAACTGTCAATATGGAACTTTTTAAAGCACTTATTTTTGTTCTAGTAGAGGCATATTTACCGTTGTCTTCAAGCAAAACAACTTGCTCATGCCAGACAAACACAAATGAGAAAGCTGCTAAGATCTACAGCCTAAACTGAACGTGAACAAACAGACCACGCAGCAATGTACAGCTGACTTCTCCACAAAGACTAACAAAGCACCTCTGCGACATCTGCATAGAATGAAGGAAAAAACAAAACCCAAACCCCACACCCAAACTCAAAAACCCTACCCTAGTCTTACAGGAAAAATTCATTCTCGGGGAGAACGGCTTTGTAGCCAAGGCACAGCACTAAAGCATATCTTGTCCTAAATCTGCCTTTGTAAAACTTCCTGTCTCATTTCTAGACAAATCCCATCTGGTGCATCAAATCACTATTATTAAGAAAAAGAAAATAAAGATGCTCACTGAAATTTTTTTTATACACTTTTATTTAAATCATTATTTGCAGAGTGCTTAGAACTCCTAGGAAACAGGCTAATTTCAAATAGAGCTAAAAGAAACAGAGGGAGCACTGACAGATTCATAGGCCTATGAAGAACTTCAGGAAGTCATCATCTTGCATCTGCCTGTCCTAACACATGACCTTCCCATCTATGTCACTCACGACAGATGTCTGTTTACCCTCATCCTAAAGCCTCTGATGACGGAGGCTGCACAATCCTCCCAGGCAACCTACCTTGTTTCACTCTTTTATTGCAGTGTCTTTCCTTAGCTTCTAATGCAACGAAGGAAGCTACGTCCGTGGCCTCTTCTCTTATACGTCAGCAGAGAGATCAGGCAACCGTTCCTTCATTGCAACAACTTTTTCCATCTTGCAAGATCTACATCTCTTTTCAGTCCTACTATCTAGATTAAAACAACGCTTCTCTGCTCAGTGTTTCCTAGTAGGTTATTTCTGCTAGACGTATGATTATTGCTATGGCTTCCCTCTAGCCGTTCTGCCTAACGGCCACCTATTTCTCTGAACTAGAGCGCCCCAATTGCACACAGTATACTGCTCCATTACTGCTACGTACAATGGAAGGATTATTTCATATGCCTTGCACAGTGCTTTCCAGTTTATACATCCCAGCACGGTTTCTGTTTTTTGTCTAGCTGCATAACTCTATTGATTCATGTCAAGGTTATGAGTCATGGATTTTCTTCACGTCTTTTCTGAAGGACTGCTACTTTTTTTTTTTTTTTAAACATATTCTTTCATTTGAACAAATACTACACTCCTATACTGCTTCTTAACATAGAAAACCAAATCCATTTTAAGGTTTGAGTTTCCCTTCTGAATGAACACAGAAGTTTTCAGTCTATTTTGAGGATAAAAAGGCAAATAAGAAAAAAATTATACAATCCATGTTTGATGAGATATCATGAATCGTACATCAAAAAAGACACTGCTCTCATTGCTTGTAGCAAATTATTCCTAATTATTACTCCCATTGCCTATGGGAGATGATCACTTATTCTACACTAACATACAAGGTGACTGGAACAAGGTGACGGTTTACTTTGTTCTCGCTCCAGTGAAGGTGCTCTGTTCATTCTTTCTTGCAATAAATTTAATTCACCAAAGCAGTGAGTAAAAAATCCCAGAATTTTTGGAAAGCTTAACTAAAAAAGGTCACAATGGCTATTACTCTAAACATAAAACAAGGCCTGTAGGAATTATTACTTCACATATTTTTGGCTATGAGGGTTGCTTTTGAATTGAAACAAAAAGTTAGTTTTAAATGTACCCATCAACAGAGTAACCAAAATTTCTATGAATTATTTATGGTATTACAATGTAGATGCTATCTTTTTTGCCACTAATTAACTATTTGCAGCAGTTTTGTGTATATTTCTGAAAAGAATAAAAATAGATATGCCCCCTCTATATCTTTTTATAAGGTGCTAGTATCATCCTAATTAAATTTTCATTTGGAAAATCCCACACAAAGTTTCAGTCACTAAAACATTCCTCAGTAGAGGGGTCACAATGATGGGGTGATTCATGCCAGTGACTTCTACTGACTGCTAACATTTCTGCACGCTTAACGGTTGTGCCACTAATTTCCAGAACTGTCCCTCCCAGGAATTTTTATCTTTGATGAGCCCAGATAAATTGAAAGAAGCATAATACTTGTTCTCATTTAAAAAGTAGTTTTATTTAAAAAGAGTAACACTACACAAAGTATTTTTATCTCTAAATTATTTTGCTTTTATAATCACGGGCTCAACAATGGTTCTACTAAGATTTTGAACTAAAGATGCTTTTAGAATTCAGGCTTCAAGGTACTACATTAAATAGTACAGGAACAGATTCAAATGCACAAACCCACAACTGCACATAAATTCAATTTCTTCAGCTGTGAGCAAGTGTCTGAGAAGCTTGAAACACAATTAAGTTAAAAATGTCTTGCTGTGAAGTTTATAATTCACAGAAAAAACAAAAAGGTTTTGAAAGAGAAGGGCAAGGGCTTATCTGCCTGAAGTCGTAAACTGCTTGGAAGAGCACTTTTTGTGACAAACATGTAGAAATATAAAATATGAATGTGATTTATCCTTTCCCAGCTAGGTCCAGTGACAAGAAAAAATGTGCAAAGACCTACCAGCTTTGAACTAGCCTCGCAAAATTCAAATCCTATCCCATGAGCTGTAATTCAAAAAAAATATCTGGGCTCCTTAAGCTACATTTGTTTGTGAACAACTCTGTTAATCTTCAAATAACCATATAACATATCAAAATATTTTCTTATTAAAGCCAAACACAATACATCAATGTGGGATGCTCCCTACTGCAGTCTAGCAACCAGAACTGATTCTTTGAACGCTTTGTGGATAAAGAAAATAACTCAATTACATTTCTTCTTTGCATAAAGGGACTACTGCAACGCTAAATAAGCACTCCAGCACAAGGAAAATGCCAGTACTATCATATTCAGCCGATAGCATCAGCAATTTTGTGAAGTTAGTTTCTTTCCTTTATTTAAAATTAGAGGACACATATTCCCCAATAAAATAATTAATTTTACTTAGATCTGTTAATTGATTCAGGGTTTTAAAACAAATTATCAGTAAAGACCACCTCAAACACCAGTATTCAAGTGCGAACAATGGCTCCACAGAACTTGTCTCACACACCCCAACTTGCACTAAATCTAAATATGAAAAGATTTCTTTATAAAAAGCATACAAATTCTGAAAAGCATTAGAATATTAAAGATACGTATTTTCATCTAATACTTGCTGTTAATTATCTTCTTATAAAGAGCATTTCATATCAACGCTGCAGTCCCACTGTTTTTTTAAAACAGATTCAAGTGTCCAAATAAAATTCTCATCAACACCAGCGCTGTTAAAATGACAAGTAACAGCTAAACAACACCAAAATCCAAATTATCAAAGTATGTAGGCTTAAAAAATTCCAAAGTACTGAAAGTACTGGGACAAAACAGAAGATGTAGGGATGCCATATCTATGCCATGGAAGCCTTCTGCTGGTTACCATTACCATATTTTATCTCTGTTTCAGCCTGATGAAAGCTGTTAGCTTCCCTACTATTTTTGTGTTTTGAGCACGCTCCAAGAATTTTTTTTCAGTCAATCTCACTCATTTACTGAAAAATTGGGGCAATGTAACGTATTAAAACCCATGCATAGCCTAATATGCAGGATTTGCAATCACTTTGTTCCTAACTGAATTGTAGTTGAAAGAAAATACGTAATTAAAACTTTCAGGTCACGTTCCCACATCCCAGAAACGCATATCAGTCCCAGTCAGAAGGTGTGACTTTTGGTACTAAGTCACCAAGAAAGGAAATGTGGATATCATAAGAAAAAAACATTTTTATACCAACTTTGCAGGAAAAAATCTGACATGCCATATATGATTAAAAATCATTCAAAATGTAATAATAAGCAATAAATAATAAAACAGTTTCGCACAAACATATTTCATGTGTGTTTTGCTACACAAGTGATCACTCTAGCCATAGTTCAAGACAACTCTGGTTGCTGGTGTCATGTTAGAAGTAAGATAAAATACAAGAAGAAACTGTGCAGTGTAACTGGTTTTAGGTATTATGTGATTCAGGATATAATCCCATCTCCTTTTTCAACTTAGAATTCTACTTCACTAATGATGGTTTTGAATAAAAATGTTGAGTTCTAGTGTTTTAAATTTATTTTGTTGAAGCAGCTACCACAAGCTGATAGGCATTCAGTAGTACTGTAATCTCCTACTTTCTCATACTTTCACACAATGCAAAACAATTGCCTTATTTACTCTTTGCTTTACAAGCAATTGTGGTACCCCATGCTGTTTTCCTTAATAGCCCTATTTTTTTCCCTGCTTAAATAGTACTCTCATCACCTTTGTATCACTCTGCTTGTACTGATAATACGTAATTTCTCCTGTTCGGGATGAGAATAACTAAAAAAAAAAAGATAAAAAGTCTATTCAACTTATTACCATGCACTTTCCAATGTTTTGTCTGTGCTTTGTTCTTGCTTTCTTGTTGAAGTACCTTTGTGCACCGAATGTACAATATTCACAACAATATGCCAGAGATTAAGTTCTGTCGCTCGTGTTGAGAGTGAATTAAATGAAACCGAGCATTTGTACAGTGCAAGCCCAACTTTTAAGGTGAATTTTTCACAGGCTACTGTGAAAGTGCTCAGATTTAGGGCTAATGAAAACTATCTTCCTATCATTTTGTTAGCTTTTGTTCTCGATTATGAGTGTAAATCATTCAGACACTCCGCTGTCTTCCTTCAGCAGGATGCAGACAAAATACTTTTTACAGCTACTTCCTGTGATTTAAACAGTTTATGTTTCTTGACAGCATTTTACTCAGTAATAACTTTCCCTCAACTTTTAACAGATAATTTGCCAGTTTAAAAAAAAAAAAAAACAGGGAGGAAATTATTTTCAACTTCCCATTCTCATTGATCATCTAAGATGGCCAAAATCATGCTCCAGGGTTTTTATTGACCAAGTTTGCTTCACCAAAGGTACTTTAGTGATCAAAGAACTTTCCGGTCCCTTTTTTATTATTCATATCTGCCTCACAACAGAGCCAAAAGCTGTTTTAACAGCTATCTGTCTGGCTATTACAGCTTATTACCTTTATCATAGAAGAGCTGTTCAAAAATGAGATCTGAAGTTTCTGGAGTGTCCTTCTGCTGTAGGAGTCATACTGCTGCTTGCATTTGTGTATTACCTAAACACGTTATTTCAGTCAGTTCACCTAGCACCACTCTGCGACAAAGCAGTAACGTCACTCAGCTATCTTTCAAAAAGTGTGTATATACCTATACGTATATTACTCCCTTCGATATATTCTAGAGATGGTTAATAAAAAGTCCAAAACCTTGTTGTTTTATTCCTAAGTTTCTCGTCATTCCAGTATGATAATCTGGTATCTAGACATCTTGCAAAGCCATGATGTTACAGAACAGACTAGTAATAAAAGAAAAGGTTAATGCTACAGAAGAGAAAGAAAGCTAGGATAGCTGACAGATCAGGTTATGGATTTGGATCCCAAGAGATCCTACAGTTTCAGCCAGCTTCACCAAGGTAGGCAGGCTATAGGACAGCCTTTCACACATCACTATGATAAAGCATTTAAGAGTAAAAAACGTAACTAAAAAATCCCCAATGTAAAGATGTAGTTCAAGATAGAGCCAGTCTATTGAACTTCAGCTTAGTGTACTCTTCTTTAATCACTTTTCCTAATACTTTTGGTGAAGCTATATTTGATTTTCCTCCACAAAAAGAAACATGTATATATTTTTTCTTCCTTTCTGAAGGTAAATTTTTAGTAGCTTTTATAATTAAGAGTCCTATAAAAAAAAAACTAAGCAATTCAGCTAAAATAGGTTGTTTTTCTGATTTAACCAACTGCACTACAGCTGTCACCAGTTGTGATCCAACCAAATAACTTAAAGAACTACATTCCCACAATCTGTTCAGAATAGATTGAAGGAAAACAAGCAGAGCTTTGCAAAAATTTTCAGCTAATTTAGGTAGGTTTTTTGCTATTAAACAGGTAAACAGATTTAAACTAACTTAAGAAATTCTCATATACACCATACGATATCCCTCCATATATTACCTATACTGTACCTATATAATTCTCAATATATCATTTTACTTCAGTTACAAATCTACTTACATGCCCTGGCAAAATATTTATAAACTTGAAAAAAGTAGTAGTAAAAAAATTTTACCAAATCCAAATTTGAGGAAAGAGTATCTTAAGGAATGAGTCCTCTTTACATGAAGAATGCTAGTCCTGCACATGTGTCATCCCACCTTTTTCTGAGAAAGTACACAAATCCAAAACAGAATAATACAGTAATAACTATTCTTGTTAGAAGAATATCTTCCTTACAAAGTTCAAAAAACTTCACCTAGAAAACAGCACAATATTTTCTGACAGCAGCTGCTTTAAACACGTTAGAAAAAAAGTAGTTGTGAAACATACAACTTCCAAATCTTCTTTCTTTGTTGTTATGATGACAGCATAAAATTAAATATTCAAAAAAAAATGGACTACAGCTGGGAGTAGGGGGGAAAGTATGGCCATCGGACCGTCTTTCTGTACAACCTCTTCTTCCAAAGCTGCTATATCCTTCTGCCTCTCTTCTCCTTCTCCATTTTTTGCAATGCATCACAAAATGAACTAAGCACAAGTTTTAACGCACATTCCTTTTGGAAACAACTTATTTTCTCCTCTGAGGTGTTTGTGAAGACAATTTAAACAGACTCCGAGATGGCTGCAGTAACTGCAAAATGCATTCATAATTGACTGATTGCAAATACCAAGTTTCACATGCATGAAGTGATGGGATCCCTTACCTATCTGACAGTTTTGGGTAGCTGATTAAAGACTTCCAGAACACCACATTTTTAAACACTTTATTACGCGATTTTCACTTGTGAAAAAACCATTAACAGGAACCTCAAGCCTTTTGGATAGCTAAACAAAGACAACTTTCACAAGAAGCTCCTATATCTTTCCATGTAACAAACTTGCGTAACCCTTTCCAAACTTCTTAATAGTCCAATTTGCCTCTCATGGTTGGAAATAACAAGAATCAATATACACTTACACGGAACGTAAATGGCATTGCTTTTGTAAGCAATCGTGTGGACCAAAAAAAAAAAAGTCTCCCAAGGCAGTTTTCCCCTATTCAAAAAAAAATTTATTCATCCTACATATTCTTAGAAAAAATCATCACAAAATCTTTCATTTTTTCTGTTTAATCATGATAATACTTGGGAAACATCTGACTTTTCTGAACTTTTTGCATTAGTTGCATATTTTTGCGACGCAAACTTTTCAGTGTATCCTACTGAAGTGTAGTACACATTCCACTGTAGCCTTCTGGTTTGCCAGCAATCCCACCCTCTCCCCCTTAAGACAGTCTCCTACAGACCACTCCATCCTTTCATTCAGAGATCCTGCAGAATAGATGCATTATACATCATTTGAAATGGGCAGATGGCCCTTTCGAGCATTCGATATAGTTGCAGGAGTTTGTAATAAATTTGAGCAGATTTAATCTGATCAGCCCTCAATCTGTTGGGAAAGGATGAAGGATTCTTGTGAGCCTTCAGTACTTTCAACAAAGAGCAAAGATATAAAATATTTGTTAAAAGCATACACTGAAAGAAAATACATTGGAAGAGATTTTTGTGTTTCCCTCACACACTTGATGTATTATTAGCTCACTTCATGAAATCATAAAATCCTTTAGTCTGGAGCACCTTAACAAGACAAGGTGCTCTACAAAGAGGGCAGCTCCTGAATCCTGCATCCTCAGTCCTAGATTCACCTCCTCCATTACCCACTGCATGTATTCCAGCTCCCTCCTATGCCTCCGTTTCCCTTGTCCAAAAATCTTCAAACTCCCTTTCCACCTGCCATTTGTTTTGATGACCAACAGAGTCAGTAGAAAGAGGTGTGTGCTATAAACGGCCAGTTCACTGCTATGTTCAGAGTGAAGACAAGCCAAACTGAAATGGCCCTAGTACAGCTCTCAATGCATTTCTCTTAGAATGCATCTCTTCCTCTATTTGATCTCTACTTTTTACAAAACTTTTATGAACGTGACATCTTTGATTCTTTATCCTTTTACCAAATGTATTTGAAATTTGATAACCGATACAAAGGTTATATGGGGAAAACAGGCAGAAAATAGCATGCCCATGTAAGCTTTATTTCCTTAAGAAACCTAGCTAAAAGCACACGATACTGGAAGATAAACTTAAAGGCTTTTCATTATTAAACTCACAAGACATTTTGTGTTTTTTCCAGTTATTTTTATAGAGATTTTAGCAGCAATACTGTCATTTCTCCTATATAAAGCTCTAAAGTAGCATCTTGTTTTACCTTTCGAATTCAGCATGCAATATGCAGACAGGTGTGCTTCTAGTACTGTTAGTAAATGTGTTCCACTGACCAAAGACCAACTTCTTGAAAACCAATACAGTGACATTGATTCTGAAGACACTGAAAAGCCTTCTTCCATTTCCTGTCTCGTAAAGTAAATATGAAGTCCGTGAGCGTTTAAAGATCAGTCCTGAAACATTCCCTCTAGCATCTGAAGGGCTAAGAGGGAAGGAAAAGGGAGAACACAAAAGCAGTAGTCTTCACAACAGTATTTATAACCATATGAAGAAAATGACAAGTTACTTTCAGCCTCAGATCTGCAGTTCCCCTTTGCAATGGTAAGAGTTTTCATTACATGTTAAATCATCTAGGATCACAGGTTACAAACTATTTGATCTACAATGACATAGGAGTGTCAGGAAAAAATATTCTGGCACCTTTGCCTCTTGTATATGACAGTTCGGCAACAGATACAAGTGCTAAATAAATACCAAAGATCAAAGGCTAAATGACAACAGGCCTGAAAATCTTAGCCATACCATTAACGAGTGCATAATTTCATCTACATTTTACTTCTCCAAACACTCATTTGTGTTGTGCCTATAAGACAGCGGATGGTTACATAGTAACATTGCATCTTCCATTTCTCTTTTGCACTTTATTGATGCTCAGAAGCTTTTGCTGACAATAGAACTCAAATTCAGAAACTTTTCCTGCATTTGCTCTAGGAAGTAACAATCAGAAAGCAAATCTGCCTCGTTTTGGTCACGTTAGTGCCTAGATAAATTAGTAAAACTCTAACAACATCTACATTGTTCCACTTTGATCTTCAATTTAATATTCAGACAAAAGACCACAAGACAATGTTTATTGCAGTTTCAAGATAAGAGATTTTCATGAATAAAAATCAAGAAGTGCTGCCAGTATCACTGCCCGTGATAAATTACAAAGTTGTGGGACTTTACTATCATCAGTACAGAGGATTAGTTATTTTGAGAATTATTTACAGAAAAGAAATACTGAACTAAGAAACAAGAAAGTTACTGATAAAATAAATTCAGGTTACTTGTTCAGGTTACAGGTTACTTGTTCAGGTTATAAGGTTGTTATTTGACCATTGGAAAACTGTAGCTTGAAATAAAAGCTGTACTATTAGAGAGGCAGATCCAGAAATTGCTCTTGAAATGATGAGATTTCTGACTTTCCCTTGCACCTATGTTTTCATTTGAATCAAAATCAAGCTTTGAATTTGCATTCAGAAAAAAAAAACTACCAAAAATTCCTCTGTTGAACACTTGGTCTTACTATTACTAGGAATCTAGTAGCAACTTTGTGTGGTAAAAAGATTATCAAAGATTTAGGATTGCTTTCCCATTTTTGTTAAACGCACTTTAGTAGATCGGTATCTTGGCTAAAAAAAATTTTTTTTTTTTAGGTGTATCTGCTTATCTCACACATTACCAATGATATTAGAGTTTTACTCTATCCATTTCCTATCCTCACATAAAACTTCTTAAATGATCTTGCACTGAGGAAAGAATGATCAACTGTGAACTACGCAAGATTACATTCATATTCAAGAATTGCTTGAATGGAGATAGTCTATGGATTAAAAATCAGTTTATCTGTAAAAATGGCCAAATTGCAAAATCACCAAAAAGTCATATAATGAAAACCCAAACACACCTAGAGAAGTAGACTGAATTTTATACTTTCATTCATTTCAGTGCAACATACCTTTAGCACAATGGGAAAGAGTATTCCAGCTAGGAATAAAAGAGTTGTGGGGCTAATCCAACAGAGGCATGAAACTATGACTCTCATTACATTTTAATCTGCATAGAATTGGCAAATTTTTCAGTCTCCCGAAACTCAAATCTCTTTCTAGAGATACTATGGTTATAGCAGTGTTTCATCTTCAGAGCAGGTCCAAATCCAAAGGTGAATAACCTCCTCAGAAACACAAGACATTTCAACAGGCAGCTGGAAAAGTCATTTAATATTAACATATCTCAGTGTTTTTCATATTTACTTAGTATGAAATGACAGGGTATTCCATGCCAAAAGCATCAAAGTTTAAAATGAAAAGTGGAACTTTTCCCAACCAAGTACTAATTCCTATTTTGTTTACCATGCAATTTGATAATCTACTAGTAATATTTTTCATTTCACGACCACACAGCTTTTGAGAAGACTTCTGGGAATATATCATCTTTTTTGCTCAGAAAAAAAATGACACCATGATCTCCCTCTCATCATGCTTCAGTCAAGAGAAGTTGCAAAAACTGCCGCCTCCTCTGCAAAGGTTTTGTTTGTCGCTGCTTTCTTCACATTGTTCCTTATTCTGTACATGCTATTTGATCATTCAGTTTCTTCTTACTCACACCTGCTCCCACTTTTCCTTTTCATAGTTTAATGATCGATCATGTAGTGGAGTTTAGATTTTGAGAAAGTAATAAATTAACTCTTCAAAACAGACGAAACAGCGAAGATGTAACATTTTCACAGAATCATAAAACAGTTGAAGTTGGAAGGCACCTCTGCAGAACATGTGCAAAATTCCTGAGGGTGCACTCTGTCCCATCATCCAGGTCATTAATGAAGATGCTAAATGGTACTCGTCCCAGTATTGATGCCTGGGGCATCTCCAGGGACTGGCCTCCGGTTGGATTTCATGCAGCTGATCACAGAGCCCTTTGTGCCCAACAGTTTGGCTAGTTCTTTAAATCTACCTCACTGTCCACTCATCTAGCCCTCATTTCATCAGTTTGTCTAGGAGAATGTTAAAAGCAATGGTGTTAAAAGCCTTGCTAAAGTCAAGAGAAACAACATCCATTGCTCTGCCCTCATCCACTGAGCTAGTCATTTCATTATAGAAGGTTATCAGGTTGATCAGGCATGATTTACTCTTCATAAAGCCCTGCTGACTACTCCTATTCACCTTCTCATCCCTTATGTGTTTGTAAATGGCTTCCAGGAGGATACAATCTATTACCTTTCCAGGGACTGAGGTGAGACTGACTGGATGGTAGTTCTTTGGATTCTCCTTCTTCAAGACAGGAGTGATATTTGCTTTCTTCAGGAACCTCCACTGAGCACCATGAGCTTTCAGAATAATCAAAAGTGGCCTTGCAATGATTTCCTGATATGAAGCCAACGATTTTTATATATCTTTATAGGCTTTTTCAAGGATCTCTAAGCAGCATGCCTTCTGCTTTCCTGATTGGAAAGCTGCTAATATTGCAATAAGGCATTGTACATTTATAGCTTCAAATTTACATTTGTACAAAGTTGATGGACACTACTGAACCAAGAATTGGATCTAGCTGACTGTCATTAATGACAATGCCCAAGAAGAAAAAAAGTCAAATGGATTTAATTTGCAGAGCTGTCATTAAAAAAGGGAAGGAGAGCTGTGATTCTTTTTTGTTTTGTTTTGTTTTAAAAAGGAAAGTCACTGACTTCAGCATGGAATACTTAACTTTCACAGTCAGTTTTGATCATTTCCATACTTTTCTTTGTGACTGGCTTTAAAGTTTAATCTAAGGCACGAAGAAAACATCCAGAAAGGCAGGCAAGGAAGCAGTCATGACCCCTGTAAAGAGCAGCATTAAGAAACACTAGATAATGCTATTTTAACTACAGAAGACTTAGAATCATAATCAATTATGATTCATAAATGATAAATTATAACCTAACAAAGAAAAAAAGCTCTCCTGGACACAGTGTTCTTGGCTGACCCGATGAAAGCACACACCTACATAATGAGAAACACCTTGAAATCAAAAACCTGGGAAAATACAACAACTGACAACCAAAGCAGTGGTCTAGTTTTGGACTCTTTGTTTTGAAAACACACCACCAATAATTCATGACAAAACAATTTAGGAAGTAACATCTATTATCTGGTCATATATTTAAATAGAGCCAAAGACCACCTGCTTGTAAAAGCTGTTGACTTCTTTCTAGCAACAGGCATAACTTCCACTAGGTTCTTTCCTACCAGTGACCGTGATTTCGTAAAGCACTAGAGAATGAGTAAAGGGTATTCCTACATTTCTGAAGTAATCTTTGAATATTGATGAGGGAGACCTCCTTGGACTCAAGAGGTCTATTGTGGAAGACAGGAACTCTGACCATGCTAATTTACATGCACTTAAGTATGTGTCATAGGCATAGTTAAGCGATTCACAGCTAGAGCCTGGAAAGCAGCTAAGATGTTGTCTGCGAAGAACCCCTGGCAGTGGCTTCTCCTCATTTCATGTTGAAAGATGTTCACCTTTAAGGCTCCTGCTGATCCCAAGTCTGGCAGTAGGTTTTCTTGGGAACAGCCCAGGTCTCAGAAAATTAGGTTCCAACCAACGCATATATGAAAAGCTTGTCCACCTGAAAGCTTATTTAAAACAGTGCACATCCCTCAGCAGCACTTTTGGTAAGCTGCACACCAGGAACACATTAAAGGCTGCAATATCTATGCTATCATGAATGTGATAACATTCATCACATACACAGCAACGTAATCTCAGATTGACTAGGACATGAATATCATTAACAAAAGTTGACTGAGAGACTGTCATTCCTTTGGCAAGGGACAGGAAGAGAGGAATGGCAAACAGAAGCCCAACACTGCATTACCAACTTCTACAGCTGGCTTGCCAAGTGGTAGTTCATCTGTTCAGCACCACTCACACCACGCACACACACAAAGGAATAGGCCAGGGAATCAAGTCTGAAGATTTGGGAATGAAAAATGTTTCATCATAGTTTTTACATAGAGCACTTGTATCTGAGATACTGTAAGATTTCCCTCCCACTGCCTTTTTTTTTTTTTTTTTTTAATTAAAGCATTTTAGTTGCAGGTGAGTGCTCTTAGCAGTTTCGCTGCACAACCATGCTCGATAGCTTAAGTGCTAACCTAACAAGACTGTTACCACACAAAACTGATTTGGGGGGGGGGCGCTCATCTTCAGATTCCTGACTGTGTGGACAGGCCTACCATGCACTAATATTAAACACAAATACACTTGTAACAGGCACCGCACAAGAGTTGCTTAACCATATAAAAGGACCTCTACTTTGAGTTACTTTAAGGAGTTCTCCAACCACACTGCAAAGTCCATCTTCTCTTTGCTCATGCTGTTGAGGGTGCAGACTGATCTATACAGATCTATGACCAGTCTTCTGTTTATGCTTATTTTTAAGGTGGAATAAATTTTCTGTGTACAAGAAGGACTCTGAGAGCTAAATATCATAAAGTAGAACAAATGCTAGGAGACAAAGTCAGCAAAATGCAGCATGTTTCAAGCATGCTTGATAACCAAATTCAAAATATTATTAAAATTGATGCACTTTGTGGTAATTATATGAAGTGTTCTTATTTCCTTCCTGCTACAGGCAGAGCATGAATAAAAAAATCCGTTTTCAATTGCTCTCAGTCATGAAATTAAAAAAACTGAAGAATGTGCAAATCAAAATACTAAAAGGTAACAGTACTGATGTTTATTTGTTGAGAAATTTTACTGGTGTGTTTCAAAGAGTTATGAAAAGGTTAATTATTTAAGACCAGCACTTTTCAAAGATTACAAATATAATCAACATCTCCCTTGCTCTGATGGAAAGGAGGAATTGGCTTTCCTACAATTAGCAAAAAAATAAAACACACTGAAGAGGGCTAATTGTTTAGAGTTAAGCTATTGCTAAGTACTGTATGCATTTCCTTTGTAAAAAATAAACCAGGACTACAAAAAACAGTAGATAAACTTCATTAGTCATTATCATCTTTCTACAGTTTTTACTGTTTCCTACGGCATATACTCACTTTATATAAACCTTACATGACTTAACATTTCTGGACACCTCCACTGTGAAGACAGATTTCACAGTCTAAGTTTATGTTTCTAACAACCATTAAATTCTGCTGACTGGTTTGCAGATGCCAGGCAAGAATGGAGTTATGTTATCCAATATTTTGTTTCTGGTTATGAAAATCAGAAAGATCTCAAAAAACTCCAAAACATTGCCTAACTAGAACGAACTTAAAAACCACCAGAAACTCACAGTTAGATGAAGGATAATTATATTTCCAAGAGATGAGCTTTCTTATGAGAAATGAGCTTTCTTATGACAGATGAGCTCCCTTTAAAAAAAGGTTTACCCTATGAGACAGATGTGGCAAAGTACAGATTTCTTTGCCAAAGTATTATTGTCATTAGCTCCCTACCACCTCCAAACAATATCACTTTTATATAGGTAGTACATGAAATAAAAGTAAGCGTGCTACTTAAGCAACTGTCTGTGTACATGCGTGCGTGTGTACAAACACATATGGAGATACATAAAACACATTTAGAAACAATACCTACAAAATCTATCATAATTTTAATTTATAGTAGGAAAAACAAAATAAATCTATTCAGTCAACCAAAAGTTAACACTGGTGATTTAGCACAAAACACTTATTCCTAGAGATTACTACTATAGATACCTTGGAAACAGAAATGCAGGTCTAAGATCAAGAACTACCTTCCCATAATCTTACTTTCCATAGGAATATACACGCTATCGAAGCCTCAACTTGAAAGCTTAACTTCACACCAATATGTCTCTATCTTGCTAAAAACGAACACTGGGCAGAATCTATTTTCTTTCTGAGGTTATTCCCAGGAACTGTGATAAAATTAAGAAAATGTTTAACAGTACACATATCTCCTCTCCTACGCATCTTTTCAATTCAGCAAATTTTCCACTAGAGAAATAGCTCCAACTGAATTGTTTCAAAATGACAATCTAGAACCTGAAGGTCTCTGTGAAGAAGGTAGCACAGACAGCCCCTGTACAAATGCTTTAATTTAAGCCCCCTTTAATACACTTTCTCATCAATATGGCTTGACAAGATCCCAGTGGGACATCCTTTCAGATAGCTCTGCCTCTGGCTCAAGCTTTTGGCCTCTTCCTCACATTCTCAAAAGATAGCCAATTGCAATGGTGGTTTTTATGCTGGAAAAATAAAACTGCTTGCTGGACTGAGACCACCAACTCATTTCACATAGGTCAGACAATGAGATGGTAACAACTTTTGTCAGCTGCCAACTTAAACTGTGTTTGAGCTACAGACCTAGATGTGAAAGGCTCTGTAATAAATTTACCAATCTCCTGAGCCATCCAGTTAACAACATGCATTGCTATTTTTCACTCAATTATATTTATACTGTTAATGTTTAAGTTGATAAATTTTCTGAAACTGTAGAAAGCAAAATATCAGAAAAGTTTAGATTCTTGATGACAGGTCATTTGTTTTCTGTATGCCTCTTAAAAATATACTGAAGAATACTGTTGCAGGCCGAAAGTCAAGCTGTGACTACTATATTTTTCTACATTATGTTTTACTCCACTGTTTCACAAGTTATTACAAAGCCACCACAAACTGTTTGGCTTTTCTCTTCCAAGCACTGAGGCTTTTGTTCAATTTGTAAAACCAGGAGCAAATTAGATGCAATATCCATACAATTTAATAAAACAATGTTCCCTTGTATTGCAGTTCTGAAAATGTTATTATTCACTGAAAACAAACCTTTCTCAATCGGTTTAAACAGAGACTGGCACTCCGTAAAAGCATTTAGTAGGCATGAAAATAGAAGACAAATAACTAGTCATTCACTACCTTTAAAAGAATAATATTAAAGCTACTTTTGTCTTTGAAGTAACTCTGGAAGAGTAATAAGAAAGTCAGATTTAATACACCAAGTATAAAATAGCACTGGTAATATTGACTTATGGGAGTGAAAGGTCAGACTAACAATATTCTCATGCACTAATGAAATTTCAGTATTTAGAAACATCATAAACAGCACCTTTCTCAGAAAGAAATAACAAAACATTATTAAATAAGAGCTATGCATAATGGAGTCAAAGTCACCGAATCTAAGAAAGACAGACCAAACAGCATCCTACGCAAAAAAAAAAAAAGCCATGGGCATATTTCAGTGGTAAATATATAACAGTTGGAAAGATTTACCAATTTAAAATGTTTAATACAATTTGCTTGTTAAGAAACACTAGCTCAGGCACTTAAGGGCTTGCTTACACTGTAGTTAGGATAAACACAAGTTTACTTGTAGAAGTCTTCGAAAGTTGGCATAGTTATATTTCTGATCGGTTATAAATATTATGAGAAGATAATGGCCTTCAAGAGTTACCTTCTTAAATAAATAAGTTTAGGGAATATTTTCTTTTATTTCTGCAGTTGCCGGGGGCCAATCATCCTCCTTCCCACCTATACACATGCGATATTTAGTAATTTCTGAGGCCTGCAGTCATGCTACCAGAGGCACATTCTGTACTTCAGCATGCCTGTTATTTAAATAGTTACTTTTAAAAATAGTTTATTTAGAAAAATCAAAAAAAGGAAAATAGCCATCCGATATATTCTCAGAAACAGATCATAGTAGGCTTTTAAAATTTGCTCTGATCTATTAGTCAAGGCTGATAGCAGTATAAAAATATATATTTACTAGTACGTGCCCAAAGGTTTTCGTTTCCCAATGATTAGTATTAAAAAAAAAAAAAAAAAAATCAAAACACAAAATCTTGCCCTCGGTCTTCCCAGTGCTAAAACCCACTGCAGATCAACTTACCAAATCCCTGTGTAACACCCAGTTAGCATGCAGGTAGTGAATACCATCTAGGATCTGATATAACAGAGACTTCACCATTCCCCGAGGTAACTGAACCGGTTTCTTGTTTGCTTTAGAAGCCCTGTGAAACTTGATTATATGCTGCAAAGGGGAAAAAGAAATCAAAATAAAAAAAAAAAAGTAGTAATGTTTGGTCTATAGCATTATAGAAGAAAATTGCCAGTGACTCCTTACATGGAGTTCTTAGCCATTTTTTCAACTTTTCATTCATTTTCAAAAGTAGAAACGTGCACCTGAAGTACTAGAACATTAACAGTATATTAGGTAAAGTGTTCACTGTCCCAGAAATTCTCTCAAAAATTAAATCAGACAGGCTGATATTTTGTATATATCAACCCAAAACTAAAAGTAAATTATCTAACTCCTACATCATTTGACTTTCAGGTTTGTATCTGTTTTCATGACACTTGTAATATTCAATGTCTAATGTCAGAAAGAGAAATTCTCACATCAAACTACTGCGGGTTTTAAACTTTCACATAAAAGAGGAAATAAGTATGGGCTATGTTATACTATTCCCTTAAAAGTAGTTCTCCCAAAACAAAAGCTATTGATAGAGCAAAGCTGTAAAACTGTTTGTCTGAAAGTCAGCCACCAAGCCAGATACAGAAAGAATCTTTAACAATTATGACCACATACACAGGCAATGATGTCTAGCAACAATGAGGAGCTCAAAAGAACTACATGTTGTCTTAACACTTGAATCCCAGGTGCCACTAACTTCAGCAGCATCAGGTGTATCACAGTGACAGCAACTGTTTTCATGTCGAATAAACTTTTAATGCATTCACTCTTTTTTTTGTACTGGCTTGCACTCATGTGATCATCAGAATACCCTGATCTTGTCCAACCAAATCTGGCACATGTTCTTCCTACCTCCACTCAGCTTCCTACATTCCTGAGTTTTCATATCCCAGGTGCCAGTTAGGTACCTGGCTACTCAAATCCCTTTGGGAAATTGCCTTCTCCTCTCCTGTTGCAGCCCAACTCCATACAGCCTGCCCTTCTTGGCTTTAGGTGTTGAGCTTGGCTGTGGGAAGGAAGCACATCCCTGCTCTGCCAAAGGTAAAAATATAGCTGCAAGGAGGAGAGAAGTGTTGATGAAAAAAGGTGACAGCCCTACCCACTCAGCCAAACACCACCGGCTCAAGCAATCTTCAGCCTGAACCACAAGTTTTTTCCCCTCCTTCACCTCCTCCTTCCACTTACTTCAAAGTAAATATTATTCTTCAGGTAGTAGCCAGAAAGAAGTCTTTAGAAATTTAAAAAAAAAAAAAAAAAAAAAAAATCAACGCAGACAGAAAGATAGGTGGTTTTCTTGGACCTTTGCTTTTTTTTTTTTTGTTGCTATTACGCTCTGTGCCCTTTGCCCAGCTTAGTCTGAGAACCACTCCACTAGGTATGTCCACCACTGGAGGACTCAATCCATAGCGGGATCTTTTAGGCACTGATGTGGTACAAATAATCTCTTGAGCTTGGTTACTTTCATCCAGATATAGTTAGCAGCCAGGAACAGGTAGTGCTGAGGAATACTGAAGTTTATACAGGTACGTGCATACAAACATAAAGACTGAAACTGAGTGTCATTCATAAGTTACTGATATATGAGCCAGTGTTTCGTTAACAGAAGCGCTTCTGCGGTAACTTTGGATAAGCATGAAGTTCTGCACTAAGTTATAAATGCAAACAAAAGGTTGCTATTGGTCACAATTCTTTAGACAAATACAAAACCTTACAGCATACTTAGAAATGAAAAAACTACTCAGATGTTCTTAAATTTTGATAGCTTGGCATGCCATAAATATGGGGGGAAGTAGTGAAAAGATGAATGTGTTCATTTTCCTCAAGTTATTTATTTTTAAAATCAACCTTAAGAATATCTGAAATTTCAGCTGTTCAATACCAAAATAAAATTAGAATGAAGAAGTTAAAGAAATCTCAGTATCACCTTTCAGAAGTTCCAAAATATTGAACTGGAAAAAAAATACCTTCAATTCAGCTTAGCTGAAGGAAAATTTTCCTTATGCACTAGTTCTAGTATGGTAAATACTACTGAATTATCCCCAACTACAAGTGACATGACCTTCAAAATGAATTAGTCTTAACTTGGCTTGTACTTCTTAACTCTGTCTAATACAGGTGTAGGAAAAAATAAGTCATGAACCATGCTGTTCAAGTCTTACACAAACATGTACATCAAAAATTTAATCTCATTCTAAATTGATACTTGTTGTACCTTTTGTTGTGGATCATCTTAATATCTTCTAAAATTACTATTACAATGCTTTTTCCATTTGAAAGCAATGCTCAAATCTACATCAAGTTTAAGTGAGGAACACATACTTGTTTTATTGAGTTCAAGCTTGGATGGAATTCTGGATTTTTTTAAATTTTTTTTTAAAAAGAGTTTCAGATAGATGTTAAGATCACAAATATTAAATCAACAGAGGAAAAGGGTTCATTTCCTAAAATAATTTTAGTCTGCAACATATTTAAAACTGCATTGCATAATAAGGAATAAATGGATTTCCTCCTAAAGAAATGAAATTTCAGATGAGTTGAGTAAAAAGCACTACCTATATATGAATGAATTTCAATTATGTACAGTGGCATTATTCTCATTTCATTTATTTATACATGACATGAAGTAACTAAAACTCCAAACTGTCCTACTTAGCCAAAACCTTGTTTTTTTTCTTTTTTTTAAAGAAAATCCACCTGCATAATAAATAACATTTTCCTGTACTCCTTATCTTAGCTGTAGTGAAGGGTTATATCTACATTTATTTAAATGGATCTTCAGCTACTGAAAGCTGAATGAAGACCTTTATCTTCAGAAACAGGTCAGAGATTAACAGTGTAGTTTGCTTACCCAAACTTTCCATCGTGCTTTCCCTTTAATATCAAAAATGTGTCCAACAAACACTCATGGTCAGAAGCTATATTGTGTTTAACTGATGTGCCTTCCTTGCCCTTGTCCTTTCCCTCCAACCGAAACTCAACGCCTGTTACCCACAAACAATTCACCTTACCCAGAGATCATGCTCAGCGTAGTCAAAGAGAAGCCACACTTTCCTGTCAGCATGAGAAAGAAACACCTTTTGCAGAGAAATGACATTTGGATGCTTGAGCTCCCGCAGCAACTGCAAAATAAAGAAAGTCCATCAGAATTATACGCATGCATCCAGAGCTGTGAAAGGGCTGGAAAGATGCATTTTAAGTCTTTGCTATAGAATATACAAAAGTCGAAATCTGCAATTCAAAGAAAATAGCACATATTTTTTTCTTTTTACGTGAAAGAAAAAGTCATTAGTTTGAAGCTAAAGCTGAAAGTATGTCACAGCTCCCTCATGGCATTCATTTCCTTTTAATTTCCTAATAGTTAAAGTTTAAGTAAACCTCACTATTACACAAGATCAAGATGACTTAAAAAGCCAACTGTTGGCATTTGCCCTTTCCCATAGGATCCAATCTCTGATAAAGCCATTTGGGGTAGCCAGTTTTCTCCTGACTCCTACTTATCTGGAAACCCTGTATTTCGGTTGCAGTCATTCAAGGCTGAATGGGACTGACTCATTCAGAGTCTGTCAATGCAGTCACCTAAACGAAGACGCGATTCATATGATGCAGTCAGCTGATCTTAAAAGGTCAACAATGCCAAAAGAAAAAAGTCCCGCTTCCCGCACAATGCATCCTGCACCAGTTATGGCATTCGTATCTATGAAACAGATCAGCAGAAAATTAACCCAGACACAGACAGACAGATACACACAAATGTAAGGGGATAGTTTTCAGCTGAGTTGAACTGACTCACAACTGACCTGAACTGACTCACAGCACTAACCAGACCCAGCACTAGAAGGGGACAGAACACAACTAGGCACAAGAACACCTTTCAGCAGAAAGTGAGCCATTACATCAGTTCAGTTGCTTCTGAAACTATAGCTTTAGGCACCACCAAAAGGAAAACATAGCAGAGACGTACCACAAGAACCGAATACAGACAAAAAGAGTTTACTTGGGTTCTACACCGAGCTCATAGTATTGAAGTTCTTTGTGTCTTTTTTAGCAGAAGTACCTAAGCACATTCTTTTCAAGTATAGATACTTCAGACTATAAGAATTACTACACCTGAGCTAGCAAATAACAAGAATAATGGCTAGTTTTCTAAAAACGAGTAAAGACAATTTGAACTAGTCTTTGAACATAAAAGGGAAAATTAACACATTTTATTCTGAAGATTGAATCTATTTCTAATAAGATATAATTTTCCCAGTACAGAGTATAAGAAATAAGATAATTAATTCCTTTCCACTGATATCTTAGTCACATACAGTGAAATTTTAGCTGCTGAGACAGTAAAGTGATAGTGGCTATCTGAATGTTTTTGTTGCCTTCTTTTCTATTTTGAGACCCCTTCCAATTCCCCAATCACCAAAGTCTTAAGTACGGCATTTCTTCAGCAAATAAGAGGACCTTGCCCCACAGAGCTTTTGTCTCAAGTATAAGATGAAATAGAAAAATAGAGGATTGAGAAGACAATGAAACACTATGAGTAAGTACAGAAGGTCATAACTCCAGTTTCAGCATGTTAAACTTTCTAATCTTACGATTTCTAAGAGCATAATACAGATGAATTTTAAGGAGGGATCGGAAAGAACAAGTGTTCAGTTCTGTAAATGCCCGTAATTCCTGTAAAACATAAGGATTAATATAGGGAAAACCTAGAATGCTTATCTGCAATTTTAATCAGTTAAAGTTGCAGGGCGCCAAAGGCCAAAGGTAAGAGTCAACTTCTTAAGGAATGTGATTATGGTTTGAGGGTTTGGGGATACACTGTGTCAGTCTTTAGAGCAAGAATTTTTTTGCTGATCCAATACAAACTCACAGTGTAGCTTCAAAATGCTCTGCATAAATTTATTACTTAATTGTACCAGTAGACCGCATGATAAGCTCGGCAACAGTGTGTCCATACCAATATTTTTTTTTAGATTTCCTATGGCCTAATTATGTATGGTCTGTATGGATACTCCAACTCCTTTATATTCAGACACAATAGACCATCTCCAGGTGAAAGAGGGATTCCATTCACCCCTCCCTGCCTCATTTTAGTCTTTGTTCCTATGTAACAGCTGTCATCCACCTTCAAAACACAACCACCTCACATTGAGGAGTGGTAATACAAAGTAATAAACGCAAATGCTGTCTGAGGGACAGTAAGAGCTCATGCAGATGATAACACATCATTGTGGACATTTCCAGCAACCTCATCCTCCAGGAACTAGGCCTCTCCAGCCATGTGCTACATGCCTTTCCTACCAGATGACTTGCCTCGTGTCCAGCAGCTGACAGAATTTACTGAAGAAAAAGTAGATTACAAGAAACATAGTACGATGATCAGTAAGATGTCGGCTAGTGATAAAGGCCACTTCTTGGCCTAACAACTCTGATATCTAATCCACTTCTCTCTCTTCTAGTTCAGTTTTGCAGAACACAGAGATATCAAATCAAAACTATCGATTTGGCTGCCAGTAAATCACTGTCCTTTTCATTCGCACACATCACATGATGATTCAAGATCATTTCTGCAGCTAGAAAAGTTTTTCTTAAATTAGAAGGCCTGGGTGCCCATTGTAGGAAATGAGAGCCAGCTCACCTTCAGATATGAATCAACAACTGATGAAGATTGAGTACACTCTCAGCAAGTTTGCCGATGGTACGAACCTGGGGGGAGTGGCTGACACACCAGAAGGCTGTGCTGCCTGCCATTCAGAGGGACCTGGAGAGGCTGGAGAGGTGGGCGGAGAGGAACCTCCTGAAGTTCAACAAAGGCAAGTGCAGGGTCCTGCACCTAGGGAGGACTAACCCCAGGCACCAGGACAGGCTGGGGGTTGACCTGCTGGAAAGTAGCTCTGCAGAGAAGGACCTGGGAGTGCTGGTGGACAACAAGTTGAGCATGAGGCAGCAGTGTGCCCTTGTGGCCAAGAAGGCCAGTGGTATCCTGGGGTGCATGAGGCAGAGTGTTGCCAGCCGGTGGAGGGAGGTGATCCTGCCCCTCTCCTCAGCCCTGGAGAGGCCTCACCTGGAGTGCTGTGTCCAATCCTGGGCTCCCCAGGACAAGAGACACATGGCACTCCTGGAGAGAGTCCAGCGGAGGGCTGCAAAGATGATTAGAGGGCTGGAGCATCTCTCCTCTGAAGAAAGGCTGAGGGAGCTGGGCCTGTTCAGCCTGGAGAAGAGAAGACTGAGAGGGGATCTCATCAACGTGTACAAGTATCTGAAGGGAGGGTGTCGAGAGGATGGGGTCAGACTCTTCTCCGTGGTGCCCAGCGACAGGACAAGAGGCAATGGGCACAAACTGAACCACAGGAAGTTCCACCTGAACCTGAGAAAAAACTTCTTTCCTGTGAGGGTGACAGAGCACTGGAAGAGGTTGCCCAGAGAGGTAGTGGAGTCTGCTTCGCTGGAGATATTCAAAAGCCGTCTGGATGCGATCCTGGACAATGTGCTCTAGAGGACCGTGCTTGAGCAGGGGGGTTGGACTAGATGATCTCCAGAGGTCCCTTCTAACCTCAACCATTCTGTTATTCTGTGAAGACGTCGATACATCCGGTTTGACTTGAGCATCGTAATCCCACATTGCCCCTGGCTGGTTCTCCCCTTGCTTTCAGAAACATTCAACAAGCCAAAGCAGTCAAACAGTACCCCTACATGCAAGTCTCAAACCAACATGAAGGTTCCTCCCACCATCCTCTTCAAATGAGGAAATACTCATTCCACAGCCATGGGGCAGCCAAGGGGCAGTAAATCAAAGTGCTCCAAAGGCACGTGGCTTCACAAATGAGGACAAACAGGGGCAGGACAGCACATTATCAAATATCAATAGTAGCATTAGGGCAACGTGGCAAATTACCACATGACTATGACAAGTCTTTCCTTGCTGAGGGACCTTTCACATCAAATATGAGCCAAACTCATCACAAGTTTCCATTCACATGGTCTCCTTCAAATGGCGATTTTCACATTTTTCCACTAGAGCTCCCCACCACTACTGTCACTTCTCACAAGCCAAGCCACTGCACTGAATGAGTGCATTCAATACACTGCATTCTCAGAGAATCTCTAGTATTACTGCAAATGTCATTCCATCTCCACTCTTGAGGCTTGCTACTATATGTTGTCCACAAGGAATGTAACTTGCTTAGTATTGCAGTATCGCCATGCTTACTCCTATAATCAGGTACACATGATCTTGACCAGGCAACCTGTCCCAGGAGACACGTGTTAAGCAGCAATTTCTCCAGCACCCCTTCTCAAGATGTTAGCCACTTTTAGGAAAGACCACTCCTTGCTTCCACTGCCTTTCTAGGAGAGATACTGAAGAGATATCCCCCCAACACAGACAACAATCAGAGAGCTGGCTAGACACATTACAGTGTATAATATCAAGCAAAACATTCACTTGAACAAAAATCACTACTGTCATCTTGCCAATCTGATGGCATAAATTCAAAGTCTAATCATCTTCTCATGCCTTAAAAGGGCGCACATCAGTTCCACCAAGTGATCCAGCCATTAACAGACCACATATTAATAGTTAAGCCGTGGCCTGAGACTGAATAGGCAAAAAGGGACTTGGAACTGGAAGCAGACTGTGACAGCTGATGCTGAAAGAAAGGTCATTTTCAGAGCAGAAGAACACAAAGACTTAGTCATCATGCAACAAATTATAAAATATCAGTAGAATAACTGCTAAAATAGGTAAGCTGAGTATAAGCATTAATAAGATGCTACCCAAAATCCTATGCACAATTCTAGCCAATTCAGGGAATATTAATTCCAGCTACAACAGGGCAAAGAGTCCAAGCTTGCAATTAGGGGAATGGAGAGCCTATCGCATAAAGCACAACTAAAAAGCCAAGCGAAGATCTTTATAATCTGCTAAAACAAAGACAGAGAGAGAAAATAATGTCTCTTTTTAAAAGGGAACATTTAAAAAAAAATAAAACCGTACAACAAGGGAAAGGAGGAGAAGAGCTATTTTAATTAACTGACGAGATTACCACCAATACAAATGGATATGAACTACTCGCAATTAATTATGGCTTAAAGGCCAGATAATGTTTAAATCATTATTAGAGTAAGACTTAGGAACTGCCTTCCAGGAGAATTTTTCTTTATATGACTAATTTGCTGAGTAAAACTATAATTTGTTCGCCAGGTACTTCACACTTTTTAAACTATTTTAACTATGAACGACAACTCTTTATTACACAAGTTCTTAAATCTAAGGTTGGCTTAGCTGCCAGCCATTAGACTGAACATCTCTTTCTAAATTTGTTTTAATGTTTTTATAGTTTTATATTCTCACAGGCCAGATACTCCACAGTATTAAAAAAAAAAAAAAGATACTTGCTGAAAATACATATTCTTTCCTTTCAAAAGCGTTCACAAATGAAAGCATACAAACACAATGTAACAAAAAGTTATAATACTGCTCACTATGAATTTATTATGAAGCTGACAATACAATTTGAAGCCCCAGTTCCTCAGACATTCAACCATGTGAAGTAGTAGATTCACTGTATTCTTTTGTTTTATATTTTATTTTAAAGTCTTAGATGTTGCAAAAAAGAAGCCCGAAAACATGATGCCAAGAAAAAAAAAAAAGAAGGCCTATTTCTGGTTTTAACTTCTCTGGTTTCCAAAAGAAGCAGGTCTTACATGACCACACATACAATACAAGTTAATATTTATTGGCAGTTGTTACATCTAAACATATTCACAGTATTAGAGGCCTCCGAGATGTTACGTTACCGCATCTTCTCTGGAAGTAAGCAGGTGGATGTAGAATCACATAAGAGGTGCTAAATGCTATGCTTTACAAGTTCTGCTCTTCACAGAAAATAACCCGATTTCTTGAGGTTTCAATTTCTAAGATGTGATCGGTATCTTTATCCCACTTTCACAAAAGTAGAAACATTACTACCTTCCCTCTATACATAGCCTCTCCAGAACAGAGTACTTGTAGCCCTGGGACGCAGCTTTAGAAAGTAATCATCATAGTCACAAATTAAATTACATATATCATACTACTTTCAAACTAAAGCATTTGAGAACCATTAGACTAGATAAAGGAGGTCAAATCAAACATTTGTCTTCTCAGTATCTTGCCTCTTCTCACAATATGAAGGGCTGCCAAGAAACACATTACTTGCTTTCTGAAAAGAGGACTGTACTCCTCTCAATGATTTATGGATTCAGTCTTGTGGGAAGGTAGCAGTGCTTTCACTGCTGTGAAAGGGCCATGATTCACAACCTGAGGAACCTGCACCCAAATATTATGCCTTACTGCATATCACAAGATCACAGCAAAGGCTGGATCACTGCAGCTTGGGTCCCTGCTCAGAATATGATCCACTCAGAGCAGTCTGGGCCACATGTTGTCAGCCACAAGTCGTCAGCATTCCTGACAACCTGTATCTGGTATGTAATCTCCTGCACTAAGCGTGCGTGCAGGGACAACCCATCGCTTGCTCCTTCCCCAAGGGAAAGGGTTTAAAGAGGATGGACGATAGCTTTCTCAGGGGCATCCTGAGGTCATTCACTTTGAGTTTCTGCTTCACAGGGTCCCTCCAGTTGCTGCACACTGCTCCAGAGTTCTTGGTCTAGCTCAGATTGGCTCCGGAAGAGCCTTTAAGCCCTTCTTCTGTCTCTCCTTTAGCAGGGGTGGGGAAAGAAGCCTGATGCATGCAAGAACAACACGTTCCCTGTCACTCAGGGCATGGAAAGCCCAGGCGTGTGAAGAGGACCTGCCAATCTGCCTGTACAACAGCCCTTTCCACTCACATCAACTTCGTCAATAGCCTAACGGCAGGCAGGCTTCCTTCCACCCATCCAGTGGGCACAGGCCTGCTGCCATATCTCGGCCACCTTCCAGGCCAGCAGCTGAAAGGCAGGCACCAGAGCAGTTGCAGAGGCAAGCAGGACTGCTGCAGAGCCTTTCCTTTCAGATATGGGCAATAGTCATCAACCAGCTGGTTCTGCGATGCTCTCATACTGCCTTAGTATCCTGTGCCTGCTGCCCGCAAACCCAGCCAATCTCCAGGAGGAGGGACAGTTGTACTAGGCTTGGTGTTGATTGTTTCCCAGAGAGGAGGCTCTCTTTTGTCTAGGCTCAGACGTGCAAACGTAGAGTGCAAGTCTGCATTATACCAAAACTATCTCCAGACGTGCAAACGTAGAGTGCAAGTTTGCATTATACCAAAACTATCTCCGCAGGTTCCTACCACCTCCCGTGAGTTACATTAAGCAACTGTGTGGCCAAAGGTTGATTCAATTCAGCTTGCTCACACAATGGAAAGCTAACAAACTGTTAATCTTCCACTGAATAAAGATGAACCTACTCATCCTACAGCCACACTGTCACTAGATCCAACACAGAACATCACCTTTTGTGATGATAGCCTGCCTTTGTTACAATATGAAACCACAAAATCCTAAGAATGCCCAAATGCTTCCAAGCCAGATCTAAAGAATGCAAAAGAACAGAGAAGCAACTGCTCAGGTACCCTGCTAGTTCCTGTTCCGCAATTCTCTGTCCCCACCCCAATGTAGACTCAAGGCTGTTCTAACTTGCAGTGGCTGCCTATCATACCCTAAGGACAACACATACACACAGGAAACACCCGAAGTACAGCATCATCCACTCCAGCTCTGCTTTGTCCTGCTCAGCACTTCCACCATTGAGACTGCCTCCATATCTAACAATTCCTCCTCAGAGCCATGTAACAGACAAAGTAGTACCATCTTATAAAAATATTATATGATATTATCACATGCAAACAAGCTTTTCCAGGCATATTTCTGGCAATATGACCTGACCTGGTGGACAAAAAAGCAAAACTACCCAGAAGCTTAGTAGAAAGTTAGAAGTCGTGTCACTAGACAAAGGAAACATAGGAGACTGAAGTACGTACAAACATTTAATTACCAAAAAGTAGACTAAAGAATCAAATGCATAAACTGCTAAAATTGCATAGAAACTGCTCATCAACAAGGAATAAAAAGCAATTACCAGAGCTCTAAAACACACTGCACTGTGAGAGGCTGTGTGCTTGGACAGTGCCTAAGGCACTGTAAATGCCTTAGTAATGATCCTTTAACCCAAGGATCATTTTCTTTCATAAGAAAAATGTCAGAACATAATTCACTTATTTTAAAATCTAAGACTCCAATATAAGAAATTGCCCAAACCAAAATAGTGAAATTCTAATCCATTTGAAGACTGGTCACCTGCTCCAGCTTCTTACAGCCTTTGAAGAAATCTCCTCCTACCTTGAGGACCCTGAAATGGTACTTGTCATACCAATCCAGGTAGATACACTTCAAGGACTTTCTTTGGATTAAACCACAAGTCTTATTAGAGCTTGGGCTTGTGCGCTATATATAATTGTTATACAAATCTTTCTACCACTCTACCCCTATGCTCTCCCACCTGCAACAAGTCATCCCTTGAAACTATGAGTGATCAGTTCCTAGTGTCTGCTTGACTCCTCAGAAGTAAAAGTGCAGATTACAAAAAAAGATATCAGAAAGCCCAGACAGTATGCATTTCTGTAGAGAACAAGAGGGGAGCAATGAGTTAAAACTCAGTTACAAGTTCTGTAAGAGACAAGACTCTCAAATGCTTACTTTGGTGAAAAATATAACACTAATTACCTTTATATTAAAGACAGTTATTCAATTAGTATCATTAGTGCAATATCTGTTAATTATACTAATTAATCTATATACATAAATGTATTGAAAAACCTTATTTTAATAGACTAACAGATTAGGTTCTTGATCATTAGGTCTAAGCTCTCAAGCTGCAGGAAGCAATGAATGCAAAAAATCTTTCATATACATATACATTAGCTTGAACTCATCATGTAATTGGCTCAGCTGTTTCAACTCAGGTCTGCCCCAGTTCACAGTTCTTTCCTGTAATATCTTTGAGATAATTCAATTAGCATTTTATTTTTCTGCAGATGTGTAACTGCTGTTCAGCTCAGACATCTGCACCACAGTAGAAGAGTAGGCTGTGGACATGTTTTTAACAAGTTACCCAGTAGTTCAAACCGTAGTCAGTCTTCAAAAGCAAGACAAAAGCCATTGTAGAGTTGTCAAAACAATAGAGAGCTTCACTCAGAGATCTACATCAAAATGTATTCTTCCCAGATATTCACAGGGTAAAATATATGCACTTTAGCTCTCAGGGAAAACTGGATTGGCTATGTCTCTCACGCACACAAGTCAGTCATCCTACTTCCTCTGAAAACCACCATGCTCAAGGAAAGCATTCAGTCAGAGATAATCTAGAAGACTTATTGTTACAAAGTCTGGCATTTAGCCCTGAAATTTTAACCGTGACAACAAATAGTTTTATTAATTAGATATACAGATGACATTTTAGGATCAACATTGCTGGTTAACTTACTGATATTTTTGTATATACCATACACACTCACATAATCAATATAAATAGTGTAGCTATTATCTTCAGTTTGATCCTTCTCCATATGAGACTTCTTTATGTATGATATTAAATCAAAAGTATTTCTTCAATTTCTGCAAGTGAATGGAATTAAGAACAATATATTTTTTGGAAAAATTATCCTATTATCTCCAAAAAGCAACGTCAAAAGAACATCAAGGAAAAAGATTCAAACACTAGAAGTCCATGCTGAATTATTAATTCAGCTGCAGGAAAACTCAGCCATAGCAGCCCGGAAGCACAACTGGAAGCAAAGTCAACAACCAGGAGCTCAAAAAATGCTGTTACAGGTTACTCTTCTATCTCTGTGCCTGCTTTTGGGCTCCTCTCCACGCTTTGCTCTTGATGCCTGCTTTCTCAGTTCCTTTGGTGCTTTCAGTACACTTCCCCCCCTTCTCCCACTGACACTCTTCCATGTGGATTCCACACTGTGCTGCTCTGTCTTCTTCAAAGGGTGGACACTGCAGCCGCAAGAGCTCAAAGAGGAAAACCCCTCTGCTTCTTGCTCCTCTTTTATCACTACAGGGGAGCCAGCTGCCCAAGAACAACAATTACACTACAGTCCTCAAGCCATGCAATGAAGCCAAATCTTTCCTGACAGTCAGCCAAGTTAGCATTTCTCTTTTCATAGATACAAACTGATTAAGGATCATACCAAGGGCAGAAAAAGACACCTCCCTAATACCCGAGACAAGCTTCTCCTGCCAAATTCATTCAAGTAGAACAGACTCTTTAAAACTCTCCAGGGAAATCACTGCAAAAATATGGACAAATCATTTTCTTGAATCCCTCTGAAATGGTAGTTGATACTTTCCAAAAACACTCAGCCTGAGGGAATCACAGTATTTGCAAAATTCCAGCCCAAATTTTCAAAGTTTAAGGCCCTGTTTTTAGCTCCTTCAGTTCAGAGCATGGATGTCTAATAGGAGAGGGAGGCTCGATTTTCACAAATTGACAAGAATAGCTTGTCCTAAAGAATATTCATTGCACTTCGTTTTTTCTCCACCTCATTCAGTTCAAGGACTAGCTTGTTTGAAGTTAAGAAGCCAACTGGAAGTTGATAAACCAGGAAATTCTGTTATCTACTTCAATCAATAGAAGTGAAATAGGGGGAAATCTAGTTTTAAACTCTTGAAGAGAATGGACTAAAAAAAATAATCAGTTCACTTCCCCACACACAGGTTATATGCATTTCCTTCCAGTAATCAATTTTAGATGAAACATCTCAAGAAAAATAAATCCAAGCACTAGAACAACATAAGCACATAAAACAGTTTTAACTAGTAACTTTAAAACACTGGTTTTGCCCATTTAGTTTCAGTTCCGTTGCAAGCTTGTCACAAACCACAACCAGTCGAACACGCATCATTCACTAGTTCTTAACAATATGGAAATGAAAATGCAACCCTGGCTAACCTAAGAAATTATTTCAATAATACTCAGAGGTCTATTACAGCCTCCCAGGTAATAACAATGCCAGTTTAGTTTGAAGTCTCCACTTAAATAGAAGCTAGCATGTTTTAATTCTTATTGGCTCATTATGATTAATGTCTTTAGGACAATAACTGAAGTACTAAAGCAAAAGTCAGACCAAGTAAGTATATTTAAACCACTGAATCTAATCATGTTTCTAAACTATTGCAATTAATCTGCCCTGAGGTAGGCAGTAAATCGTAACTTGAAAACACTGCCATTTTAGACAGCAAATTTAACAGGTGCAAAATCTTCCACGACATTTGTATTTGTTTTATATCTCCACATTAAGAACAGAGAGCCTATAAGTAGAAAAACATGATTCAGCAAACAAAAACAGCATGCACTCAAATCAATACTTTTAATAAATCTGTTTGCTAGTAAAAAGAACTAATGTTACTTACTGCTATTTCTCTGCATGCAGACATAGAAATTCCAGTACCTTCTATTTGCTTTAAAGCATAATCTTTATCATCTTTCCTGTGAAAGAAGAAAAGAAGTTTCTTTTACAAATTGTACCATGAATTTGGAGCGAGCTCTTCACCACCATTCAAAGAACAGTTTCTAGTTAATTCAAGTTCTGCACCTTATTTTCCTTTGATTCTCTACTAATTTAATGCCTGGATACCTAAGAAACCGAGAGCTAAACCATTACCTAACCACATCACCTTGATAAAACTAAACTACAAATAAGCTGTCATTACATAAGAAGGAATTTTTAAGTTATTTAAAATGTAATGGTTGACATTTCTTTTCATTCCTTTCTTCCCTCATTAAGGACAAACCAGCCAAACATTTAGCACACAGCAGAAAGCAGTTTCTCTAAGCCTGGGATTTCAATAGCTTTTCAAATAATCAAGCTACAGGAACATCTCCCATGAACGTGCAACTCTAGATACAGCAAGACTTCTTCATATTTTAACAAATTCTTGAATAGCCCAACAGCAACATCTTTTTAACACCTTATCTTTTATTTCCTCTAGGCCACAAATAGTGCCCTAAAATTACGTTCCTACCAAACTAATAAAACTACCAAGCTAATAAAAAAAAAAAAAACATAAGGTAAGCCTGCAATCTGAAGAATCCAGAGAAATGTTTGTTCAGCTTCAATAATATAAAACACTTGAAAGCAAAAAGCTCCTGCATTTTAAATAAATTAACGTAAGGTACATACAGGTTAAAATACAAGCCTGTTGGTAATTCCAGCTACCAGAAGCAAAAATCAAGGGGAGACAGACTTAGGCAAAAACAGGCACTGCACTCTTTTCCACCTTCAGCTTCAAAAAGTTCAGACTTTGAAAAGACAGAATATTTGTCTTTCCCTTTCGTGGGGCGGCATCTACAGCATTTCTAAAAGATATAGCACTTAATAACATTGCCTTCAATATTTGGTGCTTTCTTATAGCCCCAAATCTCTGGGTTACATAAGAATCCTGATCAATTTTTAATTAACCTAGCTTCCAGTTTTCACAGCTGTGAGGAAAAGGCCCGAAAAAAAACATGCAACTCAAAACATCCTGAAGCTAAATAAACCACAACTATACTTAAGCATTTAAAACATATGTAATTTTTCATTCCAGTCCTCATTAAAGATTTGTGAAGGCTTTTAATTGCAGTATTCCAACCTGAAATTCACACTTGCCCTTGTTTATCCCTACATATTTAATCCCTCAAATTATCAGGTCCTGTCTGTGAGGTTTTGCATGCAGTTCAAACACAACCCACTGCTGGCAATAACTGTTCAAAACAAGGAAGGGAGAAGCAGCAGGAGATTAAGGGACAAAAACTGAACGCAGCTAATGAAGAGGAAGACTGCAAGGAGACAGTGAATAGGTGGGGGCAGATTTCAGTAAGAGGGCAATTATATGGAATCAGCAGGATAAAAGAGAGGAAAAAAATGAACTACAAGATCTAACACAAACAGGAAAAAAAAGTAAAGAGTACAATCCTTTGAAGACATCAAAAAGCTTCCATATAATAATAATTTAAAACGAAGACTTCCTGGCCTGGAAAAAAAAAGAGAGCTAACGCTGACCAAAAGCTCATACACGGCAAAAAGAAGGTGTGAACAGGTAGGAACAATTCCCTGCTTCCCACCTTGCAGGAAAACTATGTGCATCAAGCCTAAAAGCAAGTCTCGTGTCATCAAATCCATAAACTGCGGAACTAGCAATGACAGAATATGATAGGGATCAACAGAATAAACAGACTTGAAACGGAATTAGACAAACGTACGGTGGATAGGGGATTTGCAAACCACTCCATGAACAACTACTAACATAAACTCAACCCGCTCTCAAACATAGGACTGTTTCCTACATAGCAGATAAAAGGTAAAACCATTATTAGCTAGTAAAAGTTCCCAGTATCTTTTTGTATCCCTTTTTCTATCTCCCTTTGCTAGTAATGGTGCCTGGCCATTATTGAGAGACAAATAGGAAGCAAAATGGATCAGACTAAAGGTTATTGTCTTTGTCCTATTTGCTTATCTGCTTCGCTTTCAAGGTGTCTGGAGAGCTCCACGTTGTATGACAAGTGCTACCACACAACTGCTACTATTGCAAGCTTTAGCAGAGACGGAACGTGGAAAAAAATAGAACAGACTGAAGGTTATTCTTATTGCCCTCTTTGCTTACCCACTTAGTTTTTAAGGTATCTGAAGGAAAGCTCCACGTAATGAGAAGTGCTACCGTGCGACTGGTACTGTTACAAACATTACTGGCAGTAATGTCTACAATTAAGGCTGCCCAACACTTACAATGGTAAAGCCCTATTTTCAGTTGTTCAGATTTTTTGCCTAATTAAAAGTACTTTCCATACCAGATGGCAGACGCTCTCTGGAAATTTTTAGGAAAAAAGTTCAGCTGTTGCCTTGAACAATATTGGAAGAAAACACTTTCACTTACGCTTTAACTCTTTTATAACTATTAAATGGGGATCTTACGTTTTTATGCTGAAATCTGTCAGGGAAGCTAAGAACGTACCATTTGTTCCCCTCACAAAACCTTACATCTATTTGGTGAAATAAGAAGGTGCTTAAAATTAACATTCTCATATTTAAAGGAGGTTAGTTAAACAAGCGAGATCCAGAGATCCTGTCCTCCGGCTGGCTCTGCCCTTAAGGCGAGCATGCCCTAACCCACAGCTGTTGGGAACTAAGCACACAACTCGCTTTTCCTAACTGCCAGGCGTCTGCATGGCGAAACAGAGCAAGCAGCCTCTGGCCTGTTCTCAAGCTTTTCAGGCATTTCAGAAGATGTATAACAATACAGATAAAAAGACAGAAACAACCTCAACAACAACAAATAAAATGTGCTTTACCCCTAAATTGTAAGCACTGCACTGTGCTCTCTTCCAGAACCTGGAAAAATAACTAAGTATTTCTTAAATTCTATGAGTTATCCACATCCAGCTGAGATACAAGCTAACAGACTCATTCTTAATCCTCTCTAACATCTGTCCCACACTGGGGCTAGTAACCTGCTGTGCTTACCCCTTACACCATTAGTACCAGTCATTCCATTAACAAAAGCGGTAACATTCAAACTCTACTGCAGACCCCAAATCAGATTGTCTTAATAAAACTTACTACAATTCCCAGGGGAGATAACTACAAAACCACAACAGGCAGACATTAGTAAAAAGAACAAATAAATATACCTGCAAAATCACCATAAAAAGCGTAGCTATCCAGTTTTGTTTTCACAACTTGTATAAACAAAAAAGAAAAATGCCAAATTTCAGAGACTTAGGCTATTAAATATTATAAACCTGTTCCCAAATATTAACTGCTTTTAAACTTCTAATGGATTTGGAAGTACAACAGCACCATACGAAACATCTAATCTATCTGAAAAAAATCAAAAAGAATAACAGACGCCTGCTGAATGTGAAAGACTTTGCTAAGCTTTAGTATTGAAATGCCTGGTATTTCCACTGTTTATTTAAAAAGGATACTTTGAGTACACATATGTTCAGCAGTCCTACATATTTAGAAAAAGGAGGCTTATCAGCTAAAAGATAATGGGGGGGGGGGAATTCTAATATTAGCTGTTATTGCATCTCACCTTTTTTACATTTTGTGGAAATGTATGGGCACAAATTCAAAATACAGCCTGCATTCAAACTGATAGATCATTTTAAACTTGAAATAAATAATAAAAATAGCGGAAGAGACACAAAGTGCTGAAACCTTAAGATCAATACTTATTATTCCAAATAAGTTACAGTTAAAAAGGATCTCAAATGTAAAATTAACTGGTCACCATTTATGAACAGTTTTGTCTTTAAAAAAATACGGAAACATATTTAACTTGATTGCAGTTATATGGCTGAGGGAAACAAGTTCCACTATCTTAAAACTGTTATAGGGAACTATATATGCAGCATCTCTTTTCTAGAACACTAATGAAGCTTTTAATTGTTTGTGGTTCTTATTCCCCTAAAGAATAAGAAGATACTGATAAAAGATGAGCATACTACTAAAATTCAGCTTTTAAATAATTATACCTTTAAGAAATCCATCAAAATCAATAGTATTAAAATTAACACATCCCGAATAAGCCCAATTGTTATATCAGCGCTAGAGTGAGTCTGCCTCTGTCCTCTCCATCTCTTTTCATGTTAGATTTTGAAATAAATGAAAAAATCAGCCTAGTATTTACATGACATCCAATTAAGTCTATAGGGAGAAAGAACAAGCCAGTTGTCTGGAAGCATATGATACACAGAAAATATCTGAAACTGAAAGGTTTTACACATTTATGCTAAATTTATACTAAATGCCAAAAAACGGGTATATACAGAACAACAAAACATGGCTTTCTAGCAAGCACAGAAAGATAACTGCAGACCAGTACCCATTCAAATGATTACTTGGAAGAAAGAACAGATTTTCCTTGTTTGCCCCTTCCAACAACTCATTTATGGCACCACATAGTCTTGCCAGAGCAAGCAGGAGTTCTGTTTATTGTGGCATCCTAAAATTTTAACTGTGAACCCAGAAGATGCGTGTGATGGACAATCTAGCGTCACAGGACACAATAGAGGCTGAGGTACTCAATGACTTCTTGGCCTTGATCTTTACTAATCATAGTCTGCTCACAGGAGTCCCAAGTTCCTGAAGCTAGTGGCACAGCCCCAAGGACTGAAGCAGTAACCACAGTACAGGAAAACCAAGTTAGGGATGACTTCAGCAAACTGCACATACACAAGTTCATAGGACCACGTGGGCTGTGCAAGAGGTTGCTGGCAAATGTCATTGCAAAGCCAAGCTATCATCTGTGAAAGGTCTGGTCATCATGAACCTCCCATGATTGCCATGAAAAGGGCAAATGTCAGGCCCCTCTTCAAAAAAGACTGAAAGAATCCATGGGACTATAGGCCAGTCAGCCTAACCTCAGTCCTCAAAGAAGTTATGCAACAAATCCTCCCAGAAGCTATTTCCAGGCTCATGAAGCAAATGAAATGACTGGGAACTGCTAACAAGGATTTTTCAAGGGCAAGTGTGCCTGACTAATCTGATTGTCCTCTGCAACAAGATGACTAACTCTGGGGATAACGGAAAAACAGCAGATTTTATGTACTAGCAAAGCTGTTGACATGATTTCTCACAGTAACCTCAAATTGGAGAGATATTTTGGACAGGTGAAACACAGAGCAGGTGAAAAATCAACTGGACTACCAGGCTCAACTTGTTGCAATCAACGGTACAAATCCAATTGACCACTGGTTACTAATGCATCCCTCAGGGTAGATACTGGGGCTGACAGAACATCTTTATTAACAACTTGGACAATAGGATGGAAGGCAACCTCAGTAAGTTCACAGATGATACCAAACTGGAGAGAGCAACTGACATATTGAGGAACTGAGCTGCCATTCAGAGGGACCTCAATAGACTAGAAATATGGGCTGACAAGAACCTCAGGAAGTTCAAAGACAAGTGCAAAGACCTGCCTCTGGGTTGGAATAACCCCATGCAACTGGACATGTCAACCAGGTAGGAAAGCAGCTTTACACAATAAGACTTGGGGTCCCAGTGGACAAGAGGGTCAACATGAGACAGCAACATGCCCCTGTGGCAAAGGCCACCACAGCCCAGGCTGTACGAGCAAGAGTGTAGCCAGCAGGTCAAGTGATTATACCTCTATATTTAGCACTTGTGAAACCCCATCTGGTACATAGTGTTCAGTTTTGGGCCTTCCAGTACCAAGTCCAGCAAAGAGCCAGATGTTCAGGAACCTGAAGCACATAACATATAAGGAGAGGCTAGGAGAGCAAGGTTTGCTCAGGCTGTAGAAAAGACGAACGAGAGATCTTATTGCTATCTTTAGTTAGCTAATGGGAAGGTACAGAAAAGAAAGAGTCGGACTCTTCTTGGAGGTGTCCAGCAAAAGGATGAGAAGCAGCAGTCACAAGCTGCAAAAAGAGAGATTCCAATTAGATATCAGGAAAAATAAGACTGTGGTAGTCAAGAAGTAGAACAGGTTGTCCAGAAATCTCCATCCTCAGAGATATTATAAAACTACTCAGTCAGATACAAACCTGAGCAACCTGAGCTAACTTCAAAGTGGGTCCTGCTTTGAGGAGAAAGTTCGACCACGTGCCTCTGAGAGGTTCCTGCCAACCTAAAGTATTCTATGCATGTTTATACTCATCTGAAACTATGAGTTTCACAGAAGCATGGAATATTCAGTACGTATTTTTAAGACGTGCAGCTAGTTCCTACTACTGTTTCCCAAATCTGACAGCTTTCCCAAAAACTTAGCTAGAAAAGAGACAGGGTGATTCTGGATGCACAGTTGCATACTTTGAGGACTACTTACTACATAGAGACAATTGTAAAACTTTTCACTCAGAAAGCACTGGACTTGCTGTTCAGGATATACTCTAGAGTTTTAATTATTTCTTCAAGTGGACTAACTGTACATCACCTTTACAAATAGTCTGGGCTTGCACAGTGGACATACCCAAGAAAATTAGATTCACACATCCCAGGGCCAGGGGAAACACAACCAGAACCTACCAGTTCTACCCCAAGGATAGTTTAAAGTTTCACAAAACACTTATGATTTGTCTACTTTATAAGAGAGATTGAAAAGTGAAAAACAAGTAGCCCTCTAGAAAAACGTAAAAAAAAAAATTCAAATGCTTCCAAAGAATAAAAAGCTAATTAAAAGCTTATTATTTTCATTTGCATTTTAAATAAGCAGACAGTTTTACCTATTTAAAACATATTCCAGATATGAGGTTTTCCTTTCTCTTAATTTCCTTTACTCTTAATTTTCTGACAGTCACTTCTCCCCATAAAGGGAATGAACTATAAATACTAATCCAGTCTGAAAAAGGCCTGAATGAAAAAACCAAAAACTTAAAACAAAAGTTTCTGCAAAAAACTGTTCACTGCAGTGTCTATAACATATAAACTTCCACCCAGTAAATTAAAGGGTTGATCAGCACTGCAATCAAATTTGGCACATTGAAGAACTGATGCAGAAAGTCTTTCTTCGAAACCTTTAAAAAAAAAAAAAAAAAAGTCTCACACCAGAACCAACGGAAACATGGACGAGGGAAGTAAAAACTCACAAAAGCCCACCACCACACGTTTATAACACGGATGGTGAACGGAAGCTTGTAGTACAGGCACTGAACCTTTACGCTTTAGAAGCCCATACAGGGCTGAGCGGTAAAATACAACTTACTTGAAGCTCTAATTCTGTAATACTTGTTTTCCCTTATAACAAAAACGTAAGCAAAAAAACCACTCAGACAAAGCAGGTACCAGCAGAAAATAAACTATATGAAGGAAAAAAAAAAAGTGGTACCAAGCGGTACCTTAAGAAATTACATTATAGGCCCCTGACTTCCCAGAGAGCATGTTTCAAGTCAACCACTTTTGTCTCAAAAAAAAAAAAAGCACAGAATAAGTCTAATCACTGACCTTGTTGGTCAGCGCAGGGAAACTTAAATTTTAGTTTAAACTTTTTCAGTAGTCTAACGGAAGAAGAAAACGCTGTAAATCTTCCGCTAAAAAAATCTGAGCTGAAGCAGTGCTGCCAAGATAACATCACCCCATCTGCCTGTAATTCTATTTGTATAAAACATGCTAGGTTTCATATATGTAAACTTTGCAACTATGTTGACAAAAAGAACTGAACGAATTCAAGTTTTGCACAACAGCTTGATTTGAGTCAATGGCTTGCTGCTGAAAGGGTCCCACCTTCTCCTCCACACATGCCCTCCCATCCTTTGCACTACAGCCCAGTGAGCCTTGCACTCATGTTCAGATGGAGCTGATTCTGCCTGCTCAGAGTGGAAAGGTATTTATAATTTTTGGTGGATATGTTTTCTGCCACATTACTGAGCTGAAGTGGCCTGCTGGCCACTGACAGATGAGCACCAGAGTCATCTGTAAGAACGGGACAGAAGGAGCAAAGATATAGCCGTTTTTGTCCACCTTCAGGATGAAGTTACAGTATCTAACTAGTATTTCCTTTCCAAGTCAGCCTGAGCTTTGCTGAAAAGCTGCAGTTTATTTCTGCTTACTGTACTACTTACTTAATTCAGTCAAATGCTCAAAATCGCAAAAGTAGTAACCTTTTTCAAAATATAGGAACAGTAAAGCCTAGGATTATGCCATTCACTTTAACTGGTTGAAGGTCAGTTTAAGGCTATTCTCCTGTTACTGATGCTCCGTGCATAACATCTATCATTCCAAAATGAGAATATTCTAAAAAAATGCTTAGTTTTCCAGAGGCCATTGTTTTGTCTGGTTTTGAAAGCAAACAAAAAAAAAAACCACATTTCAGTTATAGTATTAAAGAAAATTAGATGAAAATAGACCAGAATTTAAACATTAGCTCAAATTCCTGGTTCTTCATTTGACTGAGCTCCAAATATAAATATAAAAATGTTTTGAAAAACAGAGTAGTCTGATAACATGCAGTAAACTTACAGAAAATAGGTTAGCACTAACTTCTCCATTATAAACTTTCTGCTATACAACCAAAGCATAACTATTTTTAAAAGTTCAGATTTCTTCAAGCATAGAGTAGTTAAATTCTCTAAATAACTTTACAACCAGCTTAAGGTTTATCCCATCATAGACCGTTGTTCTCTTCACAGAAGCAACCTGTCAAAAAATCAGATAAAAAAAGAAAAACAGATTTTGCCATGAAAGCCTCTTGTGTATTAATAAGGAGAAAGGATAATGAATAATGCCAACCACTCAGAAAAGCTGTGGAGTCCAAGGTACTTTGTAAAGGATTGCAGCTTGAAAAATAGTAGCTCCTCAACACAACTTCCAAAAAAAAAAAAAAAAAAGTATAAGTAGCTTACACTGACACCATAACTCCTCTACAAAGCTTCTGGCTGCGGACTTTCTGGCAGCAGATGAAGAGAATATAGAACAGTTGGTACAAGTTAATCTGCAGGTAAGAATAAATACACTTTTTAGAAGAATATGACTTCATATTTACTTGTGCTTGCTGCTAAAAGCCATACCCCACACCCATTCGGTTGTGGCTGCCAGCATCAATACAAGCTACATGGTTTCACGACTTTGTAAAAGAGGTCATTGCCAAAGGGGAACTTCTGGAATGTTTCCCTCTTGCCGCCTTTTCTACAGTAGGAAGCATCGCCCAGTTTCCTCTCCCTGCCAACTTCTAGGGTGGGATATGCAAGAAAAATCTGAATTAAAAAAAGCACAAAAGTATGTTAAAATTGTAGTGCATAACAGCCTAGAATAACCTAGAATCGGCTTGGCAACCTGCAAGCAATGAAGCGCAAGTGCCATGCCAGACCCCTCCACCCAACCAGGAGCCGTGCCGGGGCACAGCTTTCTGAAGGGCCCAAACTGCTGCCTGGAAGGAGGAAGCAAAGCAGCTCAGCCCACTACCGACACTGCTAATCAACCTGGGATTTGCCTGCTGCTCCAGGCGCGCGAGGGCAGATAACCACCCCGAGAAGCCGTTATCTTCTACAACATACATACTTCCACGTACGGCACCTCCTCAGTGTCCTGTGCATGGCTGATGTTTAGTAGCTCAGCTCATACTGGTATGTAACGAATATCATGGAGGCTGGCTATATCTGGCCTGGTGTCACAGACATAATATGATAGACTAAAACAGAACAAAACTAGTCTACGGAGCAAAGGGAAAAAAAAAAAAAAGAGGATACAACCACAACACACGTTTTATTATTATTATTTCCTGAAGTTGCTTTCTTCTTTGTGTCTAAACAGCGCAAGAATAACTATAAGTGAACAATATAATGAAAATACAGGACTGTATATGTTAATTTCACTTTAAGATAGTAATTCTGGACAGCAGATGAGGCTGAAAGGTCTTACAAGGAAAGCACCACTATATGCTTGCCCTAGTCTTACGTTATTTTCAAAAGATCTGCTAGGGTTGACCAATGACAGCTAGATGGACTTTTCATATGATCCAGTGCAACTGCTCTTATTAATCAATACATCCCTTAATTTTATAAAGGGATGTCTTAAATGAGAAGGATTATACTTACTCAGAGTTTCAGTGGGCTGTATATCACAGTATGTTCTGACGAGATTCAGAAAGCATCTGCATAGCCATACCAATAAATTTAAATTGTAACACTCAGTCAGAGAGGTTACTGACAGAGACTTAAAATTTAGTGTTAATTACCCTCTTCTCTCCTTTTCATCCAGAGGTGTAACAAAAACATATTACTATCTTACTGTTAGGTAGCGATTATCTTTAAATTTATCACAAATTTCTAATTCAATTGAAATGTAAAGAATGACTAATAGAAAGGTTAGATTTAAATTTAAATTTTAAAGAATCCAGTTGAACAGAAAAATTAAAGATCTATTTCAAAGGAAACATTTTTTTAAAAAAATTCAGAATTTTTTGTTTTACTTTTTAAAAATGCACCTCATGTACTGAAATGTAAACAGATAAAATACAGCATATTCACAGGTACCAAAAAGAGTCAATTTGCGCTCTCCCTTCTTTCTGCTATTAACCTTCTCCCCCCAACAAAATACATTTCATCCTAAAAGAAAAATGATGAATGCTCCAGTGTGACTAAGTCTTGCTAATACTTTAGTATGCAATTTCAGGATACAGCATTCTTGAAGAAACAAAAAGCCCTTTACAACAGGCTAGAGGAGTATGAGGAACATAAATAATGCTTTTTTATTTTTACATGACATTTTGGAAATTTCTATTACTCCAAAACACTTACATTACAAGTAAATATTGCAGGGGAACTTCCGCTAACATAACTAGAGGTCTAACTTGGTGATGGAAAGAGCGTGAATGCCCAAAATACCTACAGAACATGGTAAAATTGATATGCTACAACAGCATCGTTATTCTTATCAAATAGCAAGGCTTACATTAGGAATATTTTCTACTTCAAAACAAATCCAGTAATCAGACCTTTTCTTGGGTGGAGAAAAGGTTAATTCCCCCAGCTGGAAGAAAACCCATTAACAGCATGCCAACGTACAATAAAAGCCAATGTACAGCAACACTTCTGAGACAGATAATACTTATGTGGTGAACTGCAATTACTTGTTCACTTTATTCCCTTTGTTGTTTTTAAAAAAATTAACACCCTTCGCCACAACACGTAGTTTGGCAAGAAGTTCAAGGTAAAAGAGTAAGTGCAATGATGCACTATACAGAGAGGCTGTGGTTTTTCTGATTTAAGAGCTCGCTACTGTCAAAAGAGAAGCCTTTTCTTGCCTTCTCTCCCTTCCTGCTCCTAGCCAGGAAATCCTTATGCCAGCTCTGATCTGTGCCACTCTTCCATCAGCTAACTCACCTCCTGCATCCAGCAGTAAAATATTCACTTTTTTTTTCCCCCGGGTTAATGAATTCTATTAGTTCACAGTGGAGGCTGTTGCATATCAAAACCAGCACAATGCGTGGTAAGAGCAAAGACAAGAAGCATGTGGGCAGGGGAGAGGCAGAGACCGAGGAAAAAAAATAAAGTCCCCCCCATCCCTTTCTTGGTAGTAGTGAAACCACAGCTAGCATGCTCAGCCATAAACCCCCCAAAAAACACCTCGCCATGTAATCATCTCCACCACAAAAGCTCCACAGAAGCAAGAGCAGCAGAGAAAAACGTATTTTAATATGCCTCATACCTATTTATTCAGCATCTGGTTGGCATCCTTTAGATTCAAGTGTTTTCCCCTCTTCTCCCACAAAATTAAAACTGTCATTTGCCAGCCAGTCTAAAAACTGAGTTTTAAAACTGCAAAATTATGGAGTTTGTTTCTATGAGAAGACCAGTTACCAATTGCAGCAGTTTATGAAATGCTAAGCTGACATGCAAGCAGCTAAACCTCGCTCCTGATGGAAAGCTCTGTGCTGCTTCACCAAGGCACACAGCAGTTTTCACATTACTTTCATATAAATATTCAAGGTGCTCACACAAATTCTTTTAGTGGAAAATACTGCAATTTATTTATTTTGCAATTTTGTTCTCTTCTCAGACTGCTCTTAAATCACCTCAGTATTTATGTCACTTCAGAAACTGGAAGTTACATAAAGACAGCACAACATTTCAAAGCACCTATTCTGAAAAGCAAACAACGAATAGGACTAAAATACTAGTCCAAACTTCAGAAAATCATAATTTCATTGGGTCACTTGTATTTTCAGTACAAGATTCTTCAGTAATTTCCAGGATCTATGAAGGTATTTGGTTTACACAGAGGAAAGTTCATCCACTTGCTTCTTTGAAAGGCTTCTCATCATAAACGTTTTCTTCAAAGTCATAAGTTTGTACAATAGCAGTTGAAAATATATCACTGCTTAGTATTTTTCTAAAACAAACTGAATCTAATTATTTGGCAGGATCCTCTCCCTTATCTAATTTAGAACATTTGAAACATGTATAGCTGCATTCCTAAAAACACACAGAACTGATAACAGTACAGTCCTTCTTGGAATTACATATTTAGAGTGGTTTTCCTCTGACTTACCCTTTCTTCTCCTTTCCTCCTATACATAATATGCATCACCAAAAAACATTTTCAATAACAGAGCAATGTATGCACCAGGACAGATCAACAGATTTTCTGGCCCACTATCCAACCCCTTTGAGACATGTCACTCACTTTCAGAGTTGAAAAGAAAGTAAGCACATACTGATGATCCTCAGAATATTTTTCCTTGCTATTAGCAATTCGCAGCTACAGGTTCCCAGATAGCATTTTTCTATTTAACAGCCCCCAATAGATTTTTTTTTTTTTTTTATAGATTTACCCAGCCACTTCTGAACCCACACAGGCTTTTAACATCCAAAACACAGCACTGCAAGGAGTTTCAGAGCTTAGTGACACACTCTACGTAGAAGTATACATAGTTCTATCTCTTTCTTGTATTCTGAACTGTCATCCTCCAGTTTTATTCGATGCACCCTTATTCATGGATAAGAAGGGTCTCTAGGCATGTTTCCTGTATTCTCCACGACACTCAAGCTTTTAGAGGCTCTCCCTGACCTTGTCTTTTACAGGTGCAGAAGAGTTCTTGTCTACCGCAACAACAGGAGTTTTCACACAGACACTGCTCCCTATGTGCATTCTTGTTGTTGTTCTTTAGGTCTGGTACATCGTTTCTGGGATAAGGGGATCAGAACTGTCTATGAGATTGAAAACAGAATTACTGGTAACAATGACATTAAATTGTCCTCTACTTCATTCCTAGTAAGCGTTACAATTTTCTCTACTTTGTCATAGTTATTTGTGCTGAGCTGGAACTTTCACAAACTATCACTGCAAATCGCAGGATCTTTTTCTTAAATAATAAACTCGAATACTACTATTATGTGAGTAAAGAAAGGATCATTTGCGCCATATGCATCACTTTGCACCAATGAGTCTATATTTGCCCTCCCTATCATAAAGTCCTTCTCCCAAATCTTCACAATCAGTCCTTGCCTTTACTACCCCAAATAATTGGCCACCATCAGCAAAGCAGCTTCTTGACTAAGACAAATGATTTCCAAACAATGTATGACTTCTGAGCAGCACAGCTTCCTAAGAGATACCACTAAAGACATGAATTAATGGAAGGAGGTCATCATTAGCTTCTCTATCCAGAGAAGGATGTTCCCTCACAATAGCTAAGTCTTTGGTAAGAGACCTTATCAAATGTCTTTTGGAAATCCAAATAAGATTACCTCAACTAAATTGTCTTAGCGTAACTCCTTCGAAGGATTTATATAGATTTATGAGGTATAACTTCCTTTTATAAGGGTTACTGTCTCTTCACCTCTACGTCCTCCATGTGTCCACTAGCTCTGTGGCTCACTCAACTAAGAGTTAGTAGTTTCAACTCTTTCAACAATTCCTTTTAAAAAACTGATGTTACAGTTGCCCCTTTCCAGTCTTCTATTACTCGGACAATTTTAAGCACTGGGTGACATTTCCTAGTTAGTAACTTGCTTATTTCTTTCTTGAACTCCTTCAGATGTATGAACATGCCTCATCTTGACACTTCACCACTCTTCAGTTTGCTCAGCATCCCCTTCTCCAAATATTGCAATTTGAGGCAGATCCTCTGATGCATTCCTTACAAAGGCAGTTTCCAATTTTAAATTCTTTCATAGTGCAGACAAAAACAAAACAACTGTTTTGCTGCTCCCATCTCACCTTCTCAAAACACTCCTCTTACAGTTCAGTTGTTCCCTACTCCTATGGATAGTACTGTGCTAAGGATGCATCAGGAAAGGGAAAAAAAGGGAGGGGGGGGAACGAATGATTAGTTTTCACCCCTTTTCAAGTAGTTCCTCAAGGTTTGGGGGATTTAGGGAAGGTGGAGGAGCCAGGGAGCTATTATGCTGCAATTTACACTTAGCCTACTACAGCTTACATTCTTTTCTATATTCACTATTCATAGAGAATTTAATTTTCAAAGACTATATTCTTACTCCCATGGGCCTGCCTTGTTCTACTATTTAGTCATGCCTTTTTTTTTTTTTTTTTTTTACATTGAAGTCTTTATAGGCTGTCTTAAAAACCAATACACATTCACTGACAGGATAATGAAGCTTCAAAATGGTTCCAAGGCAGTTCACATACATTTTACCTTTCTGGCTATCTTTCAGCTTTGAGAAGTCATTGCTTCCCCATCCACTCCCCCTTTTTTTTAATTGAAATTAAGTGACACTTCAGTGAACTTCTTATTCTTGTTCAAATTCAGTATCCCTCCAGGAGCAAAGTACAAGTCATGTTCGCCATAGACAGCCCTCTGCAGTAATAGCCTGAATCAGTTCCTTTATATAACTTCAGGCCAAGTCAAGAGTTGATTCTTCCACTATGGGCTACCTGACTAGCTATTTCATTAAGTAGCTACTCAGCACCTCAAAATTTTTCTTGGTACGTCTTCCTTGCAGAGCATTTACCTAAGCTAAATGAGGGTAACAAAGTCATTCCTTATTCAATTTGCTGCTTTCGCAGCCTTTCTGATCTCATACAGCATAGGTAAGCCGGTCAGACAGATGAAAATGCAGTCCTAATGCTAATTTTTTCCCCTGCATATGCACATATAACTTTCAGTAACAAAGAGTTGCAAGAAGTATTTGGGCGTGCTTTTTGTTTTGTGGGGTTTTTTGAGCCTTTTGGTATCCAACACTCATCTAGCAGATTCATATATGCTTCCAGCTGGGCTTTTACAGGACTGAATTAACATAAAATTGAAAGGTACAGTTCATACATTTACTTGTGAGAGGTTGTTTTGCTCAGTCCTGCTTTAATAGGACTGATATTGACAAAAAACAACAACAAAAAAAGAGAGTGCGAGCAAGCGCGAGCGAGCTTGAACTTAATATTTTGTACTTAAACTGTTTAAAGTAAGATTCAAGTTACACTCAGAGACAAATCTACAGCTCTGCTGGCTTAAAGTCTGCACAGGTAGAATTAGGTATATTTGTAACTTCTCCTACATACCATAGCTTGCATAGTAGTTCAATGAGCAAAATAATTTACAAAACCTGATTTTTCCAAGGCTCTGCTTCATTGTAGGATTACCTCACGTCAAAACGCAAGCTCTAATTGAAAACAAACCTGAAGCTAGGGCTTTCTCTTATAAAAGGTAACGTCTCTTCCAGAAAACGCATCTTGGCCCAAAACACAAGGTGGAATCGGGGGTTTTACCGCAATTCAGATGCTTTTGTATTCCAAGTTCTCAGATGCACATATTATTCAAACAGACTGCAACGACTTGAGTCTACTTTTTTCACTGCAACTCTCAAGTGTCCTTTAAATGTCAACATCTTGTATGCAAGGTGTTACAAGTAAACAGAATGGAGCATTCCCAGAAAAACAGGCAGATTGTTTCAGTGACCTTTAGCTGTGTTCTTCCATGTTCTCAGAACATGTGCCTTTTTTTCAAGACTAATTTTAATTTTGGATATTTAGACTGTCATCTCTAGTTGAGAAAAATCACTATGTTCTCTTAAACTTGCTGTCCTTTAAATGATACATTGAGAGCTTTAATCCTGGTTTATAAATCTTTTCCTTGAAATTCTGGAGCTAACTGCACAACATGTGTTGCCATACTACCACTTACGGCTCAAGGTAGTTACAAGACAGCCCTTAAGCATATGAAGATTAGGACATCTAAGTCAATCTCTCACTAGCATATGCAAAACACATATGCAATAGGGCAGAGCACATCAATAGAACTCTCCATAAAACAGAATACTAAACTGTCTATCCAGTACCTTTCCTACACAAGCTACTACAGAGTTCAAATGTGCTTCTATATAATATTCAGTAAATTTATTGAAATGGACATTTCTTGACTTCTGTGTATTACATGCTTCTTAATTAACGACTGGTTCATAAGTGGCCTTGTACCTAACAAGTGCCATTACAGGGGCCCGACAAGGTCTCAGAAGCCATTTGTTGAGCCTCTGAAGAGACAAGAGGGACCAGCAGGCTAGCTAGCCAGAACACAAAACCCTCCTGAACAGTTATCAGCCAGTGAGTAGCTGTTAACACACAGCACTACTTGCCAAGCTTTCAAGAAAAGATGGAGGGCAGGGGTGTTAAGGTGGGGAGAATATGAGTTACAGCACTGATGGGATGAAGCCTGAAACTGAAGCCTCATGGCCCATCCATTCACACAGGATGGGCTTCTCTACTCCATACTTAAAGCCGCTTTGCAGTGTGGAAGGAGACCAGAAGGACAGGAAATCTTATACCAGTAGCAAAGTAAATAATGCAGTTTGGTGCTCCTGCCTCAGTTTCATTAATCGAATGAACTTAGATGAATTTTGTCTGTATTGGAATCTCAAAGAGCATTTTCAAGATCTGAGCTTAAACTGACAGAGGAGGGTGAACTGATTACCACCAACTACATAAAGTAAGTCAATGTACACAGTTTTAAATATGTTATGTCACATAAAGAAACTGCTCACTTTGTGCTGGTTTGAAGTATTAACAAAAAGAGCCAATTAAATATTGAATAAACATAATCTTCATAGGATTGTTCAGTTTCAAAATGAGGATAAGTTTGAGATACAAGGACCTTCAGCAAGTCTTTTTTGGCAGATTTCAAATGTTCAAGATCTGTCAGTTCCTCCTCCTTCCCTCAACACATGCTCAGGAAAAGCAAGGCTTACTTTAATTAATTTGAGCTGCTGATAAAAATTTGTAAAATTCTCCATGGCAGCAACAAACTGGCAGAACACACCCAGACTAGAACTTTTGAGTAATTTTTTTTAATTCATATTTTATTTGCCTTGTCCTATGAGAGAGAGAAAAAAAATAGCTGCATGTCTACTTTCAATCAGAATCTGCATTTAGACACTGGATAATCCCACTGGGAAGCAAAGAGCCTTGGAAAAAAAAACAGGTTTCGTCAATTCTGTTACCGATGGAACTACTGCACAGCCTTTGGTATATAAAAAAAATTACAACTGGAGCTTGCTCTGCCCATTTGGGCTTTAAGACAGCAAGGCTGCAAGTCCACCTTCAATCTTCCGGTATCTCCAGAATACCTCTGGCCTCTTAATCCAAGGATTCTGTTCAGCCACAGAAGAGTTTGATAGTTTCAGAAATAGAAAGGCTTATTGTATGTGTAACCATAAGGTCATCTTCCCTTTTATTTTTTTCCTTGTGGTTAAGATGTTGTTAATGTTTCTGCAGAAATAGTTGAAAGTAGTACCTTCTACAAAACAGTTATCCCAGGCATCAACAGATCCCACAAAGAATATGGTTCAACTCAGCAAACGGTACATCTGCATATACATCTACTATAGGCCATACTTTTAGAATCTGCATCAGCCAGCAAAGCTCTCGCAGAAACAGGAAAGGTGTTGGAGCCTCATTGCATGCCCCCTTACCTAGCAAGGAAGGGTCGGGATTTTTTTTTGGTTTTGTTTAACTTCACCAGACATCCAGAAATGCTTTCTCAAAATCTGCTTTCAACCTATTTACCAGAGAACTGACACTATATTGCAAATTGCTTGTACTATATATACTTATCAGTTATTTGCTTGCCTACCACAACTCTATTCTATTCATTCCAAATATTTTGCTTGGAACGTACAGAACTATAAAAACCAGATTAAATCTCTAATGTCACTAGGCTATTCCTACTCTCAGACATACGAATTTCCTTGAAAACCAGGCCTAGAAGTTTTCCATAATTTCTATTGGCAATCTCAAAACTCAGCAGCTGGCACCACACAGGTGCTGCCCAGAAGATTCCTCCTCCCGTGGTCCAGGAGACCTTCAGGACCCAGCTTCCTGACTCACCTCTCCCACACCCTATGTGTTCCCTGAAAAAGAACTTCTGATGCAGTTCTATGCAGGTTAATGATTTCAGTCCCTAGAAATGTTTTCAATCCCATCATTTTTCTTCTTAACATTATTTCTGAATATGAACAAGAATCCCCTACCACAGTTCACACCTAGCAGCACAAAAGGATACTTTCCCATGCAGCTATTACGCCAGAGTTCTGAGTACCTCAACTCCTCAGATCCTTTCAGGCATCTCCCATCTTTCTATTCATCTTCCCCTGGAAGAACAGACCAACAGGAGAACACTTGAGCTCCAGGTTCATCTCTTCCTTAACAATGCACAGCCCATGGCGTCCACCACTTTTTTCAGTGCACCCCAAAATTGCACATATTCTGTACTGCTGTCCTAGGAGCAGAAAGTGATTTGCAGTAAGTTGCTTCTAACATGCCACTACGCATCTTGATATTCACGGACAGCACAGTTTGTCTTCCACCTGCAACACTCAGTTCCAGTGCATCATGCCATCCTGACTCACCTCTTTCGGGCACAGCTGAGGACCGCATGCTGCATTCTTCTTTCCCTGCTGGCCCAAAAACACAGCTTCCATGTTTGGAGGGGGCAAGGAAGTGCAGCAGTCGTTTATGCCCTAACGTTTCCTCTCATTTTTTTTGAGGTTTGTGAATACAAAAAGCATAAAGTCCACAGGAACTCTCCAAGGAACTGTTTCACATTTTTCAGTCACTTAACTTATTGCAGTAGTCCATCAAAAAAAAACCTCTTCCTGACTGACGATTACGTGCATGAGAACTCGTATTTAGCCCAAGAGGTGGCAGTTAAGTCAAAGCAAAAAGAAGTATCAACTCTCGAGTACAGTTTACTTTCATTCCTGATATTTCATACTCACATTTATCAGTCGTTTCCATTTTCTTTGTTTCATTTTCAGTTACTCACAAATTAGGGTAATAAAACGTGTGCAGAAACTACGACAACATTAAGCTTTACACTGCAAATGAGTTCTCCTACGCATGTAGAAGTCTAGATAGAAAAGACTACTTGCAAAGCTTTAATTGTCTGTACGTAACATTACTTGTTTCAAAAAAATTGTTTGTTTTTCACTTTCCAAATGGAAACTACTACAACACTATCCAGTTACTTCTGTCCTTCCACCCAGCTTCAATTAAGTTACTGTATACGAGCTCCTCTGCATCAAATAACTATCTTACTTTCATTGCTACATATGCTTCTGAGGCAGCCATGTAACAAAGTTACAGATATCCACCTATCACTAGTATTATACAGACTCCTGTAGGAAAATTAAGGTGAGCATCACACTCTGAGATGAAAGGTTTGTTCCCAGGAATTAAAAACTTAAAAGCATAAAAGACGTAGGCTACATGGAAAAAACAGAATAAGATGTTTGTCTTTTCTATAAGATAAAAAAAACTAGCACATCAAACAAATAGTAGAGAGTGAAGAAACACAGCACTCGTTAACACAGAATAAAAGAGATGAAAGATGTGAAGGGCATGAGGTGTCCCCTTTTGGGGCTGGAGCCCAGCACTGCAATATTTCCACTAAACAAGCTATTGGTTGCCAATAGAATCAATGCTCATTGTCCTGTTTTCCAGGGGTCACAAAACTAATTTTGTGCTTCAAATTCAAAGAAAATAATACAAAAGCAGACTCTGTACCATTCTGGAACTAGAGCTGCACCTCAAAGTATTAATTATGGTACAAGTGGGAAGACAGTCAACCCCAGTCTCTGAGCTGCCTCACACGCTCTTTCAGTTCACTGAACCGCAGCAGCCCAGTTCACATTCCATATACTTGCAACTTCACAATTATCAGGTTTGCATTAAAGAAGAAAGTTCCCAAGAAAGCTCATTAAAAAAAAAAAAAACGTTTAGAAGATGATGCTATCCAGACATTCATAATTGATGTCCTATTTCTCATTGTCCAATTTCAGTGGAAGACAGGAACATCTAGGTCACTAACTTGATATTCAGAAAGATCTACTTTTAGCGCTATTTCAGTCACACTCGTCACCGGCCACAGGCCAGCAAGTCTTTGTTCAACAGTCAGATTTTGACCATACTGATACTCACAGTGGCACAACACGGCCAGAATAGACATCTCTATGTTGAAATTTAGATGTCTTACATAGTACTCATCACCATATCGGCTGGTGCTGCATACTGGCGGAGTAAAACCCTGCCATTCGCAAACCCAAGTCACTCTGCCTTAGAAATATTTCCACTGTAGTTCTCAAACTTCATCACAATTAAAAGAATCGATTTGAAAAAACACAGAAAAAAAAAAAACCCAAAATCCCAAGTTTTTCATGGCTTTTGATACAGCAGCCTGCAGATTACAGCTCTCCAGATTCCATTGGCAATAAAGCAGACCTCAGAGGTTTTTTTGTTTGTGTAACTGCTAAAGACCGTTAAACACAAGAATCAAAGAACACATAAGACCTACAGTGAACACACTATATCACTGTCATTTGACCAAAAGCAGCATCCTCTGATGACATGCATTTTCTCTAGAATCAGCACCTTAACAAACTGTCCTCTACCCCATATAAGAAACCAAGCACAGAAGTATATGCCCCTCCTTTACTTACAATTTATATTATCCTAATTTATAAATGCAAAATAAAAACTAGAGATCTTTTTTCTCTTCATCTCTCCTTTGTTCTTGCCAATGACTTCAGATAGCAACGAAATGTTAGCTCAAAGCTATGCCAGCTTCATCATCGCCTATGGCTATCAAAACAAATCCACACATCCGTGACAAGATAACAAAAAAGATTACACCAAATAAAGTCCAAGGGCCACAGAAGCACTCACTATCAAGAGACTGGCCACTCCATGATCTTAAAGCCTATAAAACTCGGAGCCATCTGACAGGGCGAGAAGGGAAGAAAGCAGAAGGGGAAACAGTTATACAAGAGTGTCCTACTACAAAAATGGAAGAGCACGAGATTTAAACTAATTTACATAATGAGGCATGTGTTAATTGGGAATTTTCTAAGGTGTATGGTAATGGACCCAGAAGAGATATGCACATATTACATATGCCATAAGTAAAGTCTGTGGCATTTAGAAAGTCCATACTATCGTTCACAGAAGTTAGAGCCAAACACTTGCCTTTGCAACACTCATGGCATACATATAATCTGCATTACACAGACTACTTCAGTTCAAAGGAGTTACAAGCAACATACAGGAACATTCAGCTAAAACAGAAAAAAATTCTTGTATCCATTAAACCTACAGAAGACAAGGGATGCTGTGCAGTTTATACTGCAAGCTAACAGTATTAACATCATGATACAATTCCTGCAAAGTATCACTACAGAATTAATCAAGAAGCTCTAAGTTGAGACCGATTACTTCACTTCTTGCCAAGTTTCTCACCGGACTGATAACCTCTATTATGGCACTCCCCACAGTCACATACTTACCTCTCCATAAAAACCAGTCTGCTGCAGACATTAGCAAATAAGTAAACTATCTGCAACCTAAACCAACTCAATCAGTATACATCTATAAATATAGATAACATGCAACATATCTAAACTAATTTGGTATCAACCTTATGAAGGTCCAAGTGTTTCTGAAGACAAAAAATCCTAAAGCAAGCAAAAGTGGGCTCTTCTGCATGCACTACAGATCTTGGTCTGATCTCTTAATAGAGTAGCCTAACCTCCACAGCATAAAAGCATTCAACTCATTACATTAGTTGGTCAAAAGCAACTGTTCTTGACACAGTCACAGATATCTGGACACTAATCTCCTAACCATTATCTTTTCCCTTGACAAAAGCTTGCATGGTTTATCACATTAAAATATTTCTTTACTGCTGACCCACAAAGATTTAATCTTCCCTTGTTCAATACTATGAAACAAAATTAGCATCAGCTTCTTTTACATTCCCCAATCAGTCATTATTTTACATAACTTAAACACATTATCTTCCCTTCTTTTCAAGGGAAATATTCTCGAACTCTTCAGTTTCTCATTATACAACAGTCTGAGACAGTTATCATCATTCTTCCAATATCCTTTCAAAGGTAAGTAGAAACTACTGCACACCATATTAGAAACGAAGCAAACTAGTAGTTTACCGCATTTCCACTACTTTTTCACTATTCTGTTTCTTATAGTTTATACAGACCCTCAAGAAGAGGGGGGTAGAGATTTGACTGTTTGAAGGGTGTGAGGAAAAGTCCAGATGATAATAGATAGTATTAGATAATAATATATCTAAATATATTATTATTATACTTTCAATTATAAAGTGCCAGTACACCCACATGAAAGAATCTGCCCCTTCATCTACAGCAATATAGCCAATATATTGTATACCCTTGCAAAACAAGCCCTCTAGTGTCCTATCACTTCAGTGCAGCAAAGCAAACACCTGCACGTCAATTCCTAATAAACTTTGAAGAGGGGTCTAACCTATTCAATTTTGTAAGTCCTCAAGTCTGTATGGCAGTGCAACACACTAAAGAATGTTGCCATATTTTCTAGTTTGGGTAAAGTTTAAATAGGCAGTTTTAACAGCAGCTTGAACAACATTTCTAGTGAGCACTAAAACTGCATGCTAAATAGCTTTTATGCAGGAAGTGACTAAATCTTTCTGGACAAAAGAAATTAAGCTCTCCTACTACTGCTAGAGACGAAAGTGACAGTTTCTTTATTTGAAGTTTTGCTTTCACCTTGGGGTGCCACCATTACGTTCCCCTTGTCTGCCATTAGAAATGAATTAGCTTCTTACATATTTTCCTGCTCTAATACCATCAACTCACATCGTTTGCTATAATTACTACTAGTTTATTAGAATTACTACAAGTGTAACAGTGACAAAAAAAGACCGCAGCAGTCAATGGAAAACTAGGAAGGAAAACTAGGACTATGGTCTTTTTTGATCATAAAGACTACAAACTTAAAAATAAAGTAAATAAGAACTTCAGAACCAAATACAGTTTTTCTACAGTCAACACACCATGTGGAGCTCAGCTGTAACAACTGACGTTGCTGAACACTGGATCAGCTGAATAACAGGTTCAGGTTTTGGCAGTGAACATACAAGAAACTGCATCTGGTGACCCCATCTCAACAAACCCAAAGCCTCACTTTGTGGCAAAGGGCACCACATGGCTGGGTTGGCTCTTTCATAAAGTGGGTCATAAAAACCACAGTATGCTCTTGTCAGGTCACTAAAGAGCATATGGTCTATTTCTCTCTTTAGGATTCTCACTACACCGAGATTACTGTAAGACTGTCTCCCAAAATATCCCCATGTAGTTTCAGCTGGATACATTGCCTTTAAGTCTCCTCCAACAGTTCCGACATGAAGCTGCTATCTAGTTTTGTACTGTCACATTTCACCTCAGAGGCAACTGTAAAAGCAACCAGGAAAAAAAGAAGTGAAGTCTGTTGTCATACTAAAAACACTAACTCTTACTACTGTTAAACTGGATTTTCATCATCAAGAGCTTCCAAATATATATTTGCACACACTGACTTATTATTTCTCCTCAGTGTTTGTTCTGTTCATTAGAAATCTGTACGCAAAAAGTGTTGTCATTTTAAAAGAGCTCCAATATTTTCAATAAAACGTTCACAGTCCTGTAACACACATTCTTCAAAGTCCTTTGAAAACTGAGGGATATGAATAGGCTTAAAGGGGCTTTTGTTATTTAAAGTAACAATCAAAAGTATATAATGAAGTTTAAAGTACATGTATATGTTTAAGGAAAAAAGTTTGAAAACTTAAAGAGAGCAAAACGGTAACTTCACATGTACTTATGCAGCTCAAACTTTCTTTACTACAAGTGACTTACTCAAGACGGTTACTCATCCACCAATATCTACTATTTGGGGGATAACGAAATAGTATTATTTGGCATATAAGAACATGAAAAAGTTGAACTCTATCTTTCATAAGCTTATCACTGTAAGACACAATGTCCATTCATCCATCATCATAGTTACAGAAAATGAGTAATTACATGTTTGCTTTCACAACTTGATTCCTTTTGATAAAGGTCTCTAAACAGAACCTTTAACTTCAATCTGAAATCCATCCGTATAATTTAAGATCATGTATCTGCAAGTACACTAGAAACTACAAAATCATCCAGAGACACTGATATCTTACATATCTGAGTGACGGTTTAAGGGCAATTACATAGCATATTTCATACAGAAAGCTTTCAGAACCTGGAAGGCAAATAAGAGACAACAGAGGAAGGGAAAAAGAAGGAGCCACTAAGTGAACAACATGGCAAAAAAGTAGACAATGTATTTCACTCATCAGTTTTCTGACAGAGCCTAATCAAATATCATACCTTGATTTTTTTCCGCAGAAAAGATAGGACTGATTTAAAGATTTAAATCATACACTCTGAATAACTGAGAGAAAAATCTACGCTAAAGACCCCATTTGGTCTTTAGCTATCCATTTTTAAAAACACAGTTATATTTTGCTGAAATTACTCAAAATAACACTAGCACCAGTAGCTCTAGACACTCTGTCCCAAATATCATCAAGCAGACTGATAATTTGACTAAAAATGTTTGAATAATGCTTCACCAGTATCAAATTCTGAATTCCCTATATACTGCTGCAGTCCAGCATGCTTAACGGCTGCAAAGAGTTTGACGTAAATTGGAGACTTAGTTAATATCTTTCAATACCTCACCTATTCTCATATTAGAGGTCTCCTTATCTTTACCGAAACTAGAGTTGGTTGTAACAGCAAAGTACCTGCACGTAAGGAGACTTGAGGCTACAGCCTCTCAAACTCAAAAAAAAAAAAAAAAAAAAAAAAACATTGAGACAATGTAAGAACTATTCTTCTGAACAGTACAGGTTTGAAGGATCCAACTTAAAATTTGAAAAAAAAAAGTGAGCTGACTCATAGCCGTGAACAAGATTCACACAGAAATAGCTGTGCTACTATTAATATGAGCATGTTTAAGGCACATTAGACAAAATAAGGCGTAACCAATCCCATTACAAAATCATTCCGTAGGTTCGTTGAGCATTTCTAGAATTATAACATGTAAAAAGAACCAGATCATATTTCAGTCATAAGTGACAAAGGCCTTTTTAAAGGTGCTTTATTTATCAAATGTAAAAAGAATACCCAGAGCTTTAAAATACACATTATAGCAATTGGAACACACAAAGCACTACTGTGATGAGACTGCAGCAAAAATAACGTGTAATTTAAAATTTAGGATCTATTACAAGAACAAGCTCTGCCCCCCCTATTTCTTCTGCTCCCTGTTTCCTATTGTTCTGTTGTTGAAAAAGTGGTGCCATGTCATGGATTAGCGAACCCACAGTTAGCTGTATTTGCTCTTTTAAACATTTGTGCCAGGAAATTTTACTCAAGTCTGTACAAAGAACTAGTCACAAACATAGATCTTTCAAAATATTTTTAAGCCCTGAAAGGTCCAGCAGACTTCAGCTCCAGGAGCAGCCAGGAAGAACACCCAAAATGGTGACTACAAGTAATAAATCAGACAAAAAAAAAAGCACTATGGAAAAAATAAAATCCTGTTCTACAGGGCAGATGGTGAACATTTGAGGTGGCTACTTGTTTATTCAAAGTGGAAATTGGTTAAGCGTTTTCCTAAACTAGATCTTTCTCTTTTTTTCCTCCAAAAGCTATCAGTAGGAAAACAAGACTCCAGCATTACACTGAAGGGATAGGAACGGTCAGACTAAAGCACGCTCCGGGTGACGTACGAGACAGCAAGCACAGGCGAGCCGAGCAGCGGGTTTTAACAGCGCACCAGAGGAAGACGCGCCAGCGAGAGAGAAGCTAAGAGAGGGCAAGAGGAAAGGCGGCATGAACGGCCGGGCGGGGGGCCCGTGCACGGACACGCCGGGCACCGAGACACCGAGGGGCAGTGCAGCAAGGCCCCAGGGCTGCGGCGCCGGGCGCGGCGGGGACCGGCGGCGGCCCAGGAGGTGCCGGGGAGAGGAGGAAGCGGTGGGCGCGGGAGCCCCGGCGGCAGGGCGGGGAAGATGGAGGAGGCGCGGGCAGGGCGAGAGGGGCCGGGGGGGGAAGGGGGGAGGGTGGCGGCGGCGGCCCGCCACGGGGGGAGCCGCGCTCCTCACTCACCCGTCCTTCCGCTTGGCTTTGTAGACGTGCCCGTAGGTGCCCCTGCCCACCTTGCAGCCCTCGTACTCGAAGAGGTCCTCCACCCGCTCGCGCTCCCCGGTCAGCTTCACCTTGAAGTCATAGTCCATCTTCAGCGCCCGCCGCGCCGCGCCGAGCCGCCCCGCGCCGCCCCCCGACCGCCGCGCTCCCCGCCGCGCCCCGCCCCGCCGCGCCCCGGCAGCAGCAGCAGCAGCAGCAGGAGGCCGCCGAGCCGCCCCGCGGACCATCCAGGGGCAGGCGGGCGGGCGGCGGGGCTGCTCCCTCCCCTCCCGAGCCCCGTCCTCCGCCGCCCCTCCCCGCCTCGGCCAGGCAGCGGCACGACAGCCGGTCACCCGGGCGGAATACGGCGGCCGCGCCTGACCGCACTGCCGCAAAGAAGCGTCGCAAAGCCCAGACGCCTCCCCGGCACCGGGTGCGGCGGGCAGCGCACCACGTGGACCGCGGCCGGCTGCGACCTCCGCCGGCAGCCCCGCCCCCCACCGCCCGGCCCGGCATGCTTTGCGGCAAGGGGCGGCCAGATGCACCCTGGAAGATGTAGTACAGAGGAGGGGGAGGCGGGAGGGAGCGCCCACACTGCCTGCCGGGAGCTGTAGTCTTGGCCGGGAGGGGCATGCTGGGAGGTGTAGTCTTCAGCCGGCAAGGCGGCGCGCTGCCTCCTGGGAGCTGTAGTCCCTGGGTGCTTTGCGGGGCGGCGGTGCAGGGCGGGGCGGGGGGCAGAGGGGGCAGGCGGGCCGCGCCGCCGGCCGCACGGCCCGCTACGGGAGGCGGCGGCGGCGGCGCGGCTCCGGCCGCACGGCCCGCTACGGGAGGCGGCGGCGGCGGCGGCGGCGCGGCTCCGGCCGCACGGCCCGCTACGGGAGGCGGCGGCGGCGGCGCGGCTCCGGCCGCGGGGTCTCCAGGCGCAGGCGCAGCACTGGGCGTTGCGAACTTGCGGCCACTGGTGGCGTCAGCAGGCTGTCGGCGTGGCGTCATGAGGAGGCAGCGCGCGTTGTCCTCGCGGCGTGCCGTGCCCCGGGCGCGGGGGGCGTTGCGGTGCCCAGCTTGCTCCAGGCGGATGGTGCCGGATGGTCCTTGCCTGCCGCGGCTGCCAAGTCGTGTTTTAACGCTGTTCTGCTCAGTAAGCTCGCGCGAGTTGGGGTGCGGCGAACCCTCTGCCTGGGAGCGCAGCGGCACGCCGGCCTCCCGCCGCCTGCCGCGCCCTGCGGAAGCAGCACCTTTCGCAAAGCCCTTGCGCCCTCCCGGGAAGCCGTCGCCCTCTGATTCCTCTCCGTCCTTGGCACAGCTTCAGTTACTAAACCCAACGCAAGGCCAGGGAGACGGCTTTTGCAGTAGGGACTGTGTAACTGAACTAAAAGTGCAGGAGTCTCTTTAAGTACAGCCCAGCTTTTGGCATTTTTAGCAATTGCGCGTAAATGCAGCACATTGCATCTCAAGAATGCAGTGCTGGTTAGTGGGCGCTCACATCCCTCCACGAGAGACAAAATATTGCACAGTTTGGGGGATTCTAATCGAAAAATTATATTTTCTGGTACTTTCTGAATGTTTTTCCATTTTAATTTACACATTAAGCTTGATTCCTGAAAATTGGGCATAGGGATGTGTCAGCCCTACTGACATTACTCAAATAATTACTGATGTCAGAGGCCCACAGTTTGACCTTCGGTATGTAGCTGTTAGGGACGTAACTTTTGTTAGATAAAGCACAATTACGCAGATGTTATGAAAAAAAACCCACATGTAATTAGTAGAAATACCAGAATAAAATTTATGCAAGAACATTTGCCTGGCAACTCGCTACACCAATCAACAAGAAACAGCTTGCAGTGGTCTGCCAACCAGCAAAGATGAAACAGTCTGGAAGATGCTCTCCACCTGTTAAAACTCATCCACCTCAGTCTGCAGGAGAGCGGCATGACAATACCTTCAGGGACACCTGACCGTGGAGAACCTCCCGGGGCACCTGGGACCAGGCTTGCAGAGCTGGAGCCACCGCTCTCAGCGCTCTGCTCCTCCTGACAACTCTCACTCCTGTCAGCAAGGAGAAAGGAAGTAGAGATAATCCCTTTGCTGTAACTTTGTAGTGTTCTTTGCATTATTCATCACTCTTTCACACAGGCAATAAATATCCAAACTCCTTCACACCAATCCAATTATTGCACAGTAATGAATGCATGCACTTAGTCTATCCCCATCTAAACCATGACAGGGTGTGGAGGAGAATCAATGTCTGCTTAGAAAGAAAAGACAGCATGAATACAAACGGGGATATAGAATCCAGACTCGTTTTCTGAGGACCTGTGATACTTTTTACATGTTTACACTAAACCATTTGGAAAGAATTCCATACTTTGCCAAACAAACTCAGAAGACAAAACCACAATAAAAATAACTTTTTTTCTCTTTTAGGTTTTGATCCTTTCGTAAGAGTGTTTAGAAGTCTGCCTCCCTGCAAATGTTTCTTTCATTAGCCTTTCCTAACATTTGGTTTGTATGTCATTTAGAAGTAGCGTAACTAAAGTTTTCTGCTTCTTCGCTTTGTTTTTACTTCAGATGCTTTTATTGTGGGTAACATCTAGTTTTACCAATTCAAATGGATGAGTACCAAGTCCTAAGAGACTTGGAAAAGCAAGAACATCTTGATCTTTTTAATGGTAAGACATTAATACTGACGTTTCAGGACCAACTTTCAATTTTATTTCATGGAAAAAATGCATACTTCTCTGTGATTTGTTTTAAAAAATCTGTCAAAGTACAACAGCATAATATCAAGAAAAGTTTCATTTTTTGCTCCGTTCTTAAAAAGAAAGAGATGACCAGGCCATGATCTGCTATTCTTGACTCTCAGGTCCCCACAATGGGTCTTTAAATTGGCAAGAAGTGCTTTTCATGATAGATTTTCTTATTTCATACAAACATTTTTTTCATCTCTCCTTTCCTGCTGTCTCAGAAATCAATTTAAAAAGCTGTAAATGTATGCTTAACATGCCCTGCTGAATTCATTTAACCAGAGCTTTCCCCTTTTCCTCTATCTTTCACGCTATCCTTTACAAGATCTTCCTATTCCAACTTTGTGTTGTATCTAGTTTCCTGCACGCAAACACTTTTGACGTTTTTTTGTCTGAAACCACTACACCTGAAGAAAATCAGTTCTCCATAGAAAAGTAACTGTCATTGTGTTAGCATTGAGAAAGCATAGTGGGTTGGAGATGGTTATCCAAGTGAGCAGTATCAGCTCAAAGAGGAAAGTAGTCACGAAGGTTCACTTCATTAAATGTCTCTGAATGTAGGGAATTGTATTTCGCAGTGAAAGAGCTGAATTGTCTGGGAACTGGCAGGACTGTAGTAATAAGCAGATGTTGACTGTTGAGGTAAGGCACCAGATAAAGAGGGTTCTGTACCCGAGCTGGAGCAGCAGCCCTGCAGATTCTGAAAGCAAAGCTGGTTTTGTTGTGAGCATGTTGGCATGCTAATGTCCACAGTGTAGGTGGAAGAATCAGAATCTGCGAAGCAAAGCTTGTAGCTGGGGAATATACAAAAAACTACGTAATCTACTACTACTACAAAAGGCTACTTAATTTGCAGTCTTTGTAAACAGAGGGGGAAAATATAACAGCATATATCTTTTTTTGCTTTCTCATCCTTGTATTTTTAAATGGATTCCTACAACAACCACATGTCCCCATGCCATTAGAATGCCCCTAGAATGTCATCTCCACTCCATTCACTCATTTGCCAAATTTAAACATGCAGATTATGCTTTTCAGAGACCAGCTACTCTTCATTTAAAAGTAGCTACCTGCTAACGGTTTCACACTGAAGCCAAAGGGATATTCTTTAGCAGTTTGACTAAAAATTATTCCCAGCTTGATACTCAATGAGAAAGGGCCAGCCCTGCTAAGTACTGTACATCTTCCACTTCTGCTTAGATTAGTGAAAGCTGAAGGCAACAGAATATTAGGGGCTGGAGGGTTCTTTTCTGTTTGTAAAGAAAAACAAATGTTGTGATACTTACACAGACTGATCATTTTCTAGAAACGTTGCAGCTGTTAATGTGCAGATGAGTTAGCTGAATACTGGCTGTATTTAAGAAAGTAGTTTATTTAAAGCTGAAGTGTTGATTGTACAAATAGTTTTGTATGTAAAGTTAAGTACGTTTTATTTTATATTTAACTGCACTTTTTTGTCAAGTTGATTAGACTACTAATGTGCGTGATTTAACAAGGTGTCCCGGGCTCTGGCACAAGTGCAAGTCACTAAGAAACGTACTTCAGTTCTTTGGATCCAGGTCCTGCATAGAAGACAGTCATGCAGCAACACATCTGTTTGCCAGACACAGGACCATGCTCAGTAAATAGGAGTCTGTTTAATGCTCCTGAACAAGCCTGGGAGTCAGTTCTAAAGAGTCTCTGCAGCCCTTGAAAAGTCTTCCTGTGAAGAACTTTTGTTACCAAAAAGAGCTGTATTTGAGGGGAAGTAAATACTAATATTGAATATTATTTTACATTATTTCAGCAGACACAGAGACATTCAGGTTGGAAGGGACCTCCAGAGATCACCTAGTTTAATCTTCTGCTCAGAGCAGGGTTGCCATTAAATTCAGGTTGCTCAGGGCTTTGTCCGGTCGGGTCTTGAATACCTCTGAGGAGGGAGATTCCACAATCTCTCTCAGTGATCCTCCTGAGCAGGGGACCCTGTCACTGCCCTCAGGGTGAAAACTTTTGTCCTTATAGCTACTCTGAATCTCCCCTCTTTCAGTTTATGACCGCTACCTCTCCTCCCACCGTGCATCTCAGCAGAGAGCCCAGCACTGTGTTCTCACTAACTTCCTTGTCAGTACTGGCAGGCTGCTATTGGGACCCTCAGCCTCTCCTCACAGGGCAAGTGATCTAGCCCCTGACCATCTCGGTGGCTTCCACTGAACTCGCTCCAGTTTATCAATATTTTTCTTGTACTGGGGAGCCCCAAACTGGACACTGTGTTCTAGATGCAGGCAAACAAGTGCCAAGCAAAGGCAAATAATCACTTGCCTCATCTATTGTCTATGTTTCTGCTGATACAGCCCAGGATGCAATTAGTCTTCATCACGGCCAGGGTGCACTCTTAGCTCATGTTTTGCTTTCTCCACTGTCCACCAGAATCCCCAGATCTTTTTCAGCAGAGACACTACCAGTCAGTAAGTCTCCATTCAGTATTGTCTCAGATGAAGGACTTGGCGTTTTCCCTTGCTGAATTTCCTGAGGCTCCTAATGAGCCATTCCTCCAGCCTGTCTAGGTCCCTTTCAGGGCAGCCCTGCCCACACGCATATCAATTTGATGACACCAGGTCAGTTCATCTGCACTTACTAAGACTAGATTTAAAAAACTGATTAAAAGAATAGGTTCTGCCTTAGTTACATAATATGAAGTAATAAAATATAATAGAATAAACTCACTTTCTAAACAACTTAAATGACTGTACAATCAGATGAAAATCAGGCTTGCAGGTTTTATGATAGCTTTACAAAACTTAATTGCTGAGGTTTGCTGCCCTCTATAGACTATTTTTATTATAGTTCCAAGGAAAGTATTTTCTTGTGCAAAATATTGCTTCAGTGCATTAATAATATTTAAGGAAAGATCTATTATTGTTAATTCATATTAAGAACATAATGTAAAATGAACAAATACATAGTTATATTGTATTGTTGGAAAATGTGAGTTTGAATAGGAAGTGAATGCAAAATTCTGCATTGCATTTGAGAAAGCATCAGTAGTAAATAAACTAATTCAATATAAGCTTTGAGGAAGGAAAGACATGAAATATGAGCCAGTAACCATAGAAATGGTGCAAAATTATACAAGGAACCTAAATGTAACCTCTGTGTAAACTCATTTCTCAACTAGAATAAACAAATCCTGGAGCGTGTAGTGTAAATGGGGGAGTGGATGTATCTTCCCAGGCACTGGCTCTTACCCCCTTCTACCACTTCATTCATTTATGGGGGTTTGCCTTCACATTAAGGCCAGGGGAGGCATTCCATAAGAAATACCCATACTTTGTTTATTTCTGCAAGCAAATTTGAACTAAAGTCTGAGTAATCTGGATATTGTCAGAATTAGGTTTTCTTACATAATTATAGAATCGTTCTCATGAAGTCTTGTGATTTTGCTGATTCAAATAGTCTATGTAAGATGAGAAACATACTCCTCTATCACAGCTTGTCAGCTTCTGCTCTGTGTAGAAGCAATTTGCAGAAGTGACTAAGAAAAGAAACTCAGTGTATGCTATCAGCATATCAGCAATCAGCATATGTGAAATTTGTAAAAGGATTTGCACCTTGTGTGAAAACTTGTAAGGCTCTACCAATGGAAACAACTGAAATCACAGCTTTAAACATAACAGTTTCTCTGTCAGCATTAAGCACTTGATGGTTTATTTTAGAGAATGTCTGGAAAAAGTGATGGGAGGTTCCTGCAGAAGGAAAAGGTGAACAGAAAGGAAAGAAGGAGAGGAACAGATCCTGCAGAAATGGGAGAAGGATCCTGTCTGAAAAGCAGGCTAGAGAAGAAGAGAGTAGGAAAAAAATGGTGATTATAGTAAATGACACAAAGATTGAGATTATAAAGTACCCGATGAGTACCTGAAGCTGCAAGCTCGCTACGCTGAATTGGTAAAACACAACGACAGTCAATAACATTATGAGATTATGTTAAAGTTACTGAGTTTATTCTACAGTTTAAAACTGATGTATTGTCAATTCCCCCTTGTGTAAGTAAATCTACCTTTACGGGCTCACCCCCACCAGGGCAGGGATGATGCTGCGAGTTTGGACAAACGGTGTGCTGATGAAATGCCAGCACCCGAAACGACTTCTTTTACTTGTTTAAATGGGGAAAAGATGTGGAGAATAGCAAGTCAGCCACAACAGAAGGCCAAGGCGTAAGTGAGAACATGCAAAACGGGAGCCTGTGAAGCACCGAGCAGGGGTTTCCTGCGCTGCCCGGGGTAGCAGCGGGAGCAGCCGAGGGCTGCCGGCTGCCTGCGGCCTCAGGAGCCGCTGGACGAGGGCGCGGGCCGGGCAGGCGCCGAGGCGGCCGCGCTTTACGTTTTTCCAAAGTCTTTGCCCTGGTTATTCCACAGTCGTTTCAGAGACCTTGCCCAGGACCTGTAGCTCTGACCGACAGGGCAGTTAATAAATACGGCTTGCTCGGGCGGCCAGTGGGAGGGAGGCGGACGCTCGGCAGCCCCCTCAGCGAGCAGGGCCAGGGCGGCGCTTCGGGGCGGCGCGCGCCGCGGCCGTTGCCCCGCAGAAGCGCGCGCAGCCCAACGGCCGCCCGCTGGCGCCATGCACCTCTGCGCCTGCGCGGCAGGGGCGGCGCTTGCCCGGGGGCCGCGCTCACGTGCTCGGAACCCTCTGTTCGCAGCTCCCTGCAGCCACCCGGACAGGAATCGGCGCTGGAGCGCGCCGCTCGGAGACCGAGGGGTCCGTTTCTTTCCGGCGTTGGCGGCGGCCGCTCCTGCCGCTGGGAGGGAAGCGGAGCGCGGAGTAGGGCTAGGCCGGGTCGCCCTGGTCTGCGTCCCGGCCTGCGCCCCGGAGAGGAGGCGGGGACGGGCTCTCGGGTCCCTCCGGTGCCGCTGCTCTCTCGGCGAGACTCCCCCAGGGCACGCGGCGGCATGGACGCCCCCCCGGTTTGGCGCAGCGGGTGATGCCGTTCCCCGCAGGGCAGGGGAGACGGGGCGGGTGGGGGAGCGGGCAGCGCTGGAGGGAGCAGATCCGGCCGGTGGCGGTTAGTGGCGGGGCCCAGCCGCGCAGACGGGGGAGGAGAGAAGCGGGCGGACAGGGAGTCTGCCCTGCCCCGTCGTGATTGGCCGGCGGCCGTGCCTCGCCCCGGTGATTGGGCGGGGGAGGTGTCAATCACGTCACCTCGCCCTCCCCTCCCCCAAGCCTCTGGCAACAGGCGGCGGCGGCGGCCGGGCCCGGGGCTGCCTGCTCCCTGCTCCCCGCCTGCGCACCGGGCCTGCGGCCTCGGCCCGGCCAGGGGCCCGGGGCCCGGCGCCGGGCTCGGAGACCACCAGCCCCGCACGGGGCGGCTGGGACCGGCGGGCCTTATTGCCGGCCGGGGGCGTGGGGGGGAGGGAGGCGGGTAGCCCCAGGCCTTAGGGTTGGCTCGCTTTGGGTTTCCTTCCGCCTGTTTTTAATTGCCTTGTGGTTCTTTTTTTGTCTCTCTTTCCTCCCCCTCCTCCCCCAGGCTCTGCTTTTTGTCTCCCCCCACCCCACCCCCCTTCAAATTGGGTGAGATCATCTCGCCTGGGGGCTGGAGTGTGACAGAAATGCTAAGTAGTCCTTTCGGTCGGGGAGGTTTCCTCATCTAAACTCAGTTGTCGTCTTGCTTGCAATCAGGTGGTAGTCTTTCAGAAAATGAATGCTTAATTGAATTGTGGATAGGAATTCATGGAGAGAGGCCAGAACCTAAAAGCATAAGGTATATATTGTTTTGATAAAAAATGAATGTAGATCTTTGAGAGTGGGCTGGAGGAACTGTAAAATAAGAGCTGAAGGAATTAGCCTTAGACTGAAAATTCTAGAAAATGTAGATAAACCCTTGGTATGTGGCACCTGTTTCTTTACAATGGAAGAATAACTCTGAGTCATAACTGGATTTCGATTTCATTTATCTTGCATCTTAGTAGTTAATACCCTTCAACTTTCAATACTCAGAAGTATTTCAAGTGCCACAGCACTTGATTTTGATGGTGTTTGATAACAATAAAATGGGTAGTAGTTATGTTAAACAGATGGGATAACTGAACACTTCACACTTCTTGATATTTCTAAGTGAGTCATTTAAAGAGTGTGATTAATCATCCTACCATAACGGTAATTTTTTTTTCTACCACCTACACAACCTGAAGTAGAGAAGAGATCTTTCAGGCTCTATGTGGATGAAAAGTAGAAAACCTTTATTTAGATGAAGGGAGACTACATGTGATGAACTTTTCATCTTAAGAATTTGTATCTGAACTGTTCTGTGCAGCAATATGATGTATCCAGAAAGTCAGTTAACTAATCGTGGTTATTACATAGCAATTAGCAAAAAGTTAGTCGTTTTCAGGCTTTTATGTAAATAGCAATCTGATGTGAAACTAGCTTATTTTACCTGACCTTTTTCCCCTCTCTGTGGTACTTGTCTCAAGTTCTAAGACATTTGGGGCAGAGGCACTTTCTTTAATACTCAGTGCTGTGTGGATTTGGCATTTTCGTAACAACAGTCAAGTGCTAATGTCATCAGAACAAACTTAGTGTTACCTAAGTGTTGAGTGAAGTGGGGGGTGCAGTTGCAAAGACCTGGATGAGAATTTTGTGTTTAGAAATGCAATACAAGAAGTGACCCAATTTGAACATAGGCACTGTGGGAAATGGAAGTCAGCAATTACCTACGCCTTGTGAGGCTGAGCAACAAGAGCAATAGTACTTGGAGGCGAGGGGGGCACCCAGCTATTATAGGCAGTATAAAATGTTTTAAAGGGGAGATATTCAGTTTTGATGTCTTTTAAGTTAGTTAAAGAACTAGGAGGGAAGTGTCAGATGCATTGAGATACCGTATTGGATACAGGAGACTGATTAGGAAAGTGATTCTTTGGGAAGGGGTGTTGAGAAATATGGTTGCCTAAGGGGAAGAAAAAAGTAGCATGTGGGGAGGAAAAGGAGGAGACCAAGGATGCATCCGAATGGATCCCACAAAGAACATGAGAAAGGTATATTAAATGTATGCCTGCTTCTGCTATTGGCAATTCAATTTTCTAATTTGTCGTATCGCATATTGGCAGCATTGATGAGATTCACTCTTTCTCTTTAGTGAATGCATGTCTAATAGTTAGTTGGTTTGGTCTGTTTGTTGGCTCATCAGCTTTTCTGTGAAGACTAATTACTGACTGGAAGTGTACTGAGAATGTTGTTCTGTTGTGTCCCCCCATAACAGTAGTAGAAGTGACTTTGATATGTTGGCAGGATGACCAAAACAGGGAAATAGGTTTACCTCATAACTTTCTCTCCGCGTTTTAGCAGAATGGTGTATATGGTGGTTCTCTTGCCCTGGTGATCTCTTTAGATAAGTGATCTGTTCTTTTAGCTGTCTACCTCAGCAGGTAGACAGATAGGCTTATTAAAAAATATTACAGATGGCTTGTTAAAAGTGAAGCCCCATTAAAAGAATGACACTTGACTTTATTTCTTCTTTCAATGGGAACATTGAAAAACAGGTGTTCTTTAGGAAACAGAAAAGTTGGAGACTGGTCTGAGAGCTGGTTGGCTGGTAATGGCACAGAAATCAATAGAGATGATACCTCTTTCTACCACTGGAGGGTTATTCATGCCTTTTAATAGTGTGGTCATGCTGGTAAAATATTTAGAAAGTGAAGAAGTGTGGCCCTTCCTCTTTTAGGCCAGTTTACTGGAGATGGGTACCCATTTGATAGCTAGTACTTGGATCAGAGATTGCAAGGAAAATATACAAGAAAAGTCATAGTAGAGCCAGTACCACAAAAAATGGATCTGGAGGGTTTGTGCTGCATGAGTGATGGAAGGGACATCTTTCAAATGTGGAGTAGTACTATAGTCTTACCTGATAATCAGTAAACGTTTCAAGTGGAAGTTTTCTCTAAAGTAGTAATTTTGGTTGTCAAAAGTGCGCACTGGGTAATTACAGTCCTGTAACTACAGAACAATGTTTTCCGTGACATTTTAGCTTCTAAAATACCGTACCGTTCTGTTGCATTTCACTGAGGAGAGGGGAAATAGGTTTCACCTTATTCCTTTAATTTTCTGAGATGTTCTTATTTGGCTAAGAAAAAAATAAGTCATTGCTGAGTGTTTTTTTTGAAGTTGGTGTACCAACTGGTAAGCCCTTGCAATGAGAGAAAGGGAGTTCTGCCTGTTTTTGAACAGGCTAGAAGCAAAATATTTGCATAATAAACTACACTGGTGAGCTGACTTGGCAAATAACACAGTTTGGTTCATCCTAATCATCTTCTGCTATTTATTAATATACTAAGTTAATTGAAAATGCTGAAAACTTATTTCTTACTGTAATTAGTGTGCGCTCTAACCTGGTTGTGTTCAGGACGGCTTGGCATTATCGCTATGGATCGCTCTCGACACCATGCAGGAAATGGCAGTGATCAGCCGTCTTCACGAGAGCACAGCTATGGTGAAGATGAGAGACAACGACAGCTAGAGCGCCTCAGTAGAGAGGAGGCATATTACCAGTTCATTAACGAACTCAATGAGGAAGACTACAGGTTAATGAGAGACCGCAACCTGCTTGGCACTCCTGGTAAGATGCTTTCACTCCTGTGGATACTTTCAGCAGAAAAGACAGTATGCTGAAAACCGCAGAAAAGATCAATTCACAATTGCAAATGTGAATTAATGCAACTGCTGTTGGGTACCACATGTGGTGGGGTGACTCAAGAAGCCTGGATTCTGTGGTTTTGTAGAAAGGAGGGGAAAAAAATAAAAGACTTGCTTTCCCAGCAAAGTTGATGCTACCTGATAAAATTTGTCAACTTAAAAGAGATACTAAAGCTGTGAGTAAAAATATAACTCCTTTGACCGCAACCCCTCAGCATATAGATAACATCCCAATCCAAGTAATTAATATCTGTAATATTAAAGTGCTGCTTCTGACATGTGGCAGTTTTTTAGGCTTCTGAGTTGTTGTTGGAAGTTGTCGTGCTCTTGACGTGCATGTTAGCATCCTTTTTCTCCCCAGTATCTACCTTCTATGTTAGCTGGGAGCCTATGTTAGTCTCACACTATTTCTGTTTTCTTTCAGATTTCATTAATTTTACTTTATTTCTGAACGTTTTCCTTTCAAGATAGAAAATACTTTCATTTCTGCATGGCTTTGAGCCAATAAAATGTATTGTCTGACAACATCAAAACGTAAATTATTTCAGGGGAAATAACAGCAGAAGAGTTGCAGCAACGTTTGGAGGGGGCTAAGGAGCATCTTGCATCAGAAACTGATCCCGAAAACAGAGACAGTGAAGGCAGAACTGCTGGAGGTAAATGTTCTTCCTTCATATTTATACATAGCATGCGATAGGTAAATATTGTTGTTCTGTACAGGCATTTAAGGGAACTGCTCAACAACTTAAGTACCGTCCTTTTCAAGTCTTTTTTACTTCCTGTCTCTGTGGAACATTTTCGTGTTTTGAGACATTCCCTAATGAGACACAAACACCTTGAAATACTTCACAAGAACTGATTTACATCGGCCACAAATTATCTTCTCTTCCTTTCCTGATTCCTCTTTGCTAGTAAATCTAATTGCACAAGGATAATTTTATTTTTTCTTTTTTAGAGGGCTTTGGTGAGTACTAAAGAAGTTAGAAAGGAAAAAAGGCTAAATGGAAAACAGCAAACCCTTTCTTTAGCTGTTCTGTTGTTCTTGTTTTGTTTCAGTTTGTTTTAGTGGAGTGAGGTTTTGTGTATCTGTGCTGTCTATCTTTTCTTCCCCAGCAATATTTTTTGATCATTTGGCAAGTTCCAGTCAGATTCAGTAGAGAAATAGATGTCTCGGAAATCAAGATATCAAAATTCTTACAGGTTTTGTGAAAGCTGGTACAGTGTAGAGACCTTAAGTAACGCTCCCTTCAAGGGAGAGCCTTTGCTGTGATCTTGACCATGTTCTCTTCTGTTTGGTTTTCCTCATATATATAGTTCAGAACTAACCACAGTAATGGTCCCTATTATTGAGCTGGTAGCTGAGGGAGCAGTTGGAGGAGAGTTGGGAATAGAGCTGAGGGTATTGCAATAGAGAATGAGTACAATAGCACATAGAGAACAAATCTGCAGAGAGAAAACCATGCATCACTTACTCCCCTGCCTGTAGGAAAAATTTTTGAAAATTCTCTCTAAAACAAGATAAAATATATCATAATCTTCCTTGCTTTAACATAATTGGATTACTAGGATACTCTCAAATCAATAACTCAAGGCACAGGCACTGGACAAATGCAACCAACTGATTTTGAATGCGCCACCTACTTCTGAACACTTTCTCAGAAGAGGCTGAGCGGACATAGTCTCTTCTCTGTGTGTCTGCTGGCGAGACTAAAATTCTGGGCTCAGCTGATCATTTTGCTGACACTTATGTACAGCATTTTTTCAGCAAATTGTGTTAGCATAGCTATGTATCTGCCCTGTTGCTGTAAAACTTCTGAAGTCAAGGCTCAGCATGGAGGATTTGGAATTCATCATAGTATGGTAAGTGTGCTTTTGTATGAACATTAGAAAACAATTCTTCGTTTATTTCTTTTAGATTCTGATGTTCTTGGAGAAAACTCAAATGGTGACTCTTTGCTTGAATGGCTGAACACATTTCGTCGCACGGGGAACGCCACTCGCAGTGGACAGAGTGGGAACCAAACCTGGAGAGCTGTGAGTCGAACAAATCCGAACAGTGGGGAATTCCGATTTAGTCTTGAAATCAACATAAATCATGAACATAACAGTTTTGAAACCGCAGGTGAAGAGTATGCGGGTACAGATAGTAGCAGAACGTATTTAGAAAGAAGACATCAAAGAGCTGCCAGTCCAGTAACCACACGAACAAGGAGCAGGGCCTCAAGAGAGGCAAACAGTGATGCTTCAAGCACTGCGAGGACCAGGTCTGTAAGAAGCTCAGTGACACAAAGCTCTGGAGCAGCCTCTCACCCAGTTTCAGGGAGGCTCAGAAGTAGAACTAGGGAGTCGTCGGGCCTTCCTAGAACAACTACTGTACGTAGTAGTTCTACAACTACTGGTGGACAAAGAGAAATGCCAGAAAGAGGTACTTCTACAGGACTTCCAAGAGGTAGAGCTAGAGCTAATGTTCGGATGAGTACAAACCAAAGACTAGAAATTCTACGGTTGAGGTCTACTTTGAGCAGCCGAAGCCGCTCTCCGCTGCAAAGACAAGATGACGTTCGTTCTGAGGAGCACGGGCAGCGGCAAGACAGAAGTGCACAGCAAATCAATAGAAGTAGAAGACAAACACTGCAGCTTTCTCCACAGCCTGCTGAAGAGCAAGCAAGAGGTAACGCTCAGACTCCTCAGCTTTCCGGTGCAGCATCATCCTTGGGAATAACTTTGGAAGAGGAGGAATCTAGTAGGCCAATAGCTGCTGTTAGAAGGCATCCCACAATTACATTAGATCTTCAGGTGAGAAGAATTCGCCCTGGAGAAAACAGAGATCGGGACAGTATCGCTAGTAGAACTCGTTCTAGAGTAGGAATGGCAGAAAACACTGTCACTTTTGAAAGTGACAGTGGGGGATTTCGACGTACGATATCACGATCAGAACGTGCAGGTATTCGGACCTACGTTAGCACTATACGGATACCTCTTCGGCGGATTTCAGAAACTGGACTTGGTGAACCTTCATCAGTGGCTCTTCGATCAATTCTTCGACAAATTATGACAGGCTTTGGAGAACTGAGTTCTTTAATGGAGACAGAATCCAGCTCAGAATTGCAAAGAGGTGGTCATCACTTGTCAGATGTGCAGGCAGAGCAGAACAACTCAAATTCAGCGAGCAATAGCAGTGATCCAAGAGAGATTTCTTCTAGAAATGGGCGTGCTGTAGAAGGCAGTAGTGAAGCAAATGGACAGAGTGATGACACTCAACGTTATGGTCGCAATAATGAAAGTCAAGATAACAGACAGTCTCAAGATGCTAACAACCTAGTGGAAAATGGAACGCTGCCTATTCTTCGACTAGCTCACTTCTTCTTGCTGAATGAAGATGATGATGATGAGCGTTTAAGAGGTCTAACCAAAGAACAGATTGACAATCTTTCAACCCGGAACTATGGGGATATTAACACCGAGAATGAAATAAGTAAAACATGTAGTGTTTGCATTAATGAATATGTAACAGGAAATAAGCTAAGGCAGTTACCTTGCATGCATGAGTTTCATATTCATTGTATTGATCGCTGGCTTTCAGAAAATTCCACTTGCCCAATTTGCCGGCAGCCTGTGTTAGGGTCTAATGCCACAGACAATGGCTAAAGTTATTTGTATTGCTCAGTATTTCAGGATTTACATCTGCTCTATTTTTGGTGAGCCAGGTGGAATGAGTTGACTAGCATAGGGGTTCATTCGTGTGGGGATTTTTGTTAATTTCTTTAAAAATAATAGGAAACTTGTCTAAATCTAGCAATGTAAATACTATTTTTCTCCAAGTGCAGATCTAGGAGTACATGTAGAACCAAATGATATCAGTAAAGTTTATATTTTTTTAGGTAATTTTGTTATGCTAAGCACTTTTGTAAATACAGAAATGCAGTAGTTAATCAGTCCTGCTTAATGTATGTTTTTTTTTAACAGTGTGATGGACTCTATTTAGATTACAAATTGTTTCACACAGACTCACCACTGTGTTGAGAAATTAGTATCTAAATAGCCATTCATTAGCTTTTTGTTCTAAGAACAATTTCTTTTACAGAGTCTCTTGCTGGACATGTTTGCTAAAGATATTTAAGTTACTTGAAGTGCTCATTTTAATATACAGTATATTTTTTTTTAACATTGAAAATATCCTTTCCAGAAACTTGCCAATTTGGTTCTATTTAAAATTTTTATGGCAGTTTTTGCATGTGGTTTTACACAATGCTTAGTGCTGACAAGTTCATATTCAAAAGTGGATGGGTTAGTAACACTATAAAATGTACATAATTTAATACTGTCTCTGACAATTGCTGTCTTTTCAATACAGACAGCAGTCAAATCAATGATAATTCCAAGAAAGTGTGTCTTACTGAGCGTAGGTATTTGTTCAAAGAATAAATAAGCATTGAGGAAGCCTTTTTACTCTTTCAAACTACTCGATTGATATTCATAGGTTTTTTTTAATTGCCTTAGTTTAAAGAGGGAAATAATTCCTTGACCGTTATATTGTGTGCATGATTTGTACATCCTACTCAGAAAAGCAAAACAAAAGCTTAAAATGTTTTTGTACAGAAATCTGACAGGTACATATATAATGTTAAGTCCTCTTAAAACATGTTTGAGGACCAAATGGCAAAAGACACTAAAAAGGACAAAATAAGCTTCCTTTAAAGTCCCCAGATTCCTGTATAATTAGATATTAAACTTTATACCAATAACTTATAAAGAAATAAAGTTGCAAAGTAAATACCTGAGGCTTTGTGTGAATTGCTGTTGAGCCATATTCTTTAGATTGGTAAGATGATGTCATTCCTAATGATTTTTTTCACTTTAATCCTTTCCCACATTTTCCCCAGCTGTGTACTTGCATTTCCACAGGGGGTGGGTGGGTGTGCGCGCGCGCACGCGCACTACCTGTTATGGTAGATACAAATGCAATACAAAGCATATGAGGGATACCAGAAGTAAGCTGACTGCTAGAAAGCTCGTCTTTTTGAGTAACATGCATCTCTTGTGTTTCCTAGGGGAAGAGGGTATAATGCAACACGTTTACAGTGTGTATTTTGAACAGTAGAAAGAATATTTCAGGTGAAGAGTTTGCACTGACTTCCTCTGTCTCCAGGTTAACTTCATAAGACGTGCACTTCTGTGCTATGTGCTTCAGTTGACACATCTGTTAGCTTCCCTTCAAAGAAGCTGTTATAAAACCCTATGTTAAGCTATTATGTAGGTAGTCAAGTTTTGCCCGAGAGTTGTTTGTGTCAAAAGTTCCACAAACTCGAAATGCTTCTTTTTATTCCTAAAAGTAGTTCTAAGAAATTATCTTATGAGATTTAGATGAGTTTAAGGAGATGATTAAAGTATCTTGTGATCTGATTTTGACTGCTGATTATTGCAAGGATTGTTGACAGCTTTAAGTGCCCCCTTAGCTATATTAAAAAGCAGGGAGATTTAAATATGACTATCAGAACTAGCTTACGTTTCATGTTTTCTTTCTGTTATTTCTGTTAGCTCCTGATGTTGATAATATATAAATATGTGGGTGCCTTCTGCTGCCTCCCTGTCTCCTGGATTTCCTTTATATGCAGCTTTGAAAGCTGCCTCACTCAAGTGAAACATCTGTAGAAACCTGCCTTTGGGTCACCGTTGCTTTGCTGGCAATCGGGGTTCTTTCAAGGTCGGTTTTCATTTAGATCCTTGCTGCAGGGGATATATTACAGAGTAGAGCAGAGAATGGAAGGGGGAGGGTGGCCCAGGGACTGTGCGGCTGACAGAACAAACAAGTATACCGGACTGTCATGTACACAGTCCTGTTCCAAGAGGGGGAAAGAAGCAGTGACCTTACTTGACCTAGGGTGATGGTGGTAATTGTGGTTGAGTGCCTCCTCCCACACTTTTTTTTTTTTTTTTGGTAAGCAGCTAGTTGGAATCCTGCTCAACTCTCTTACATTCTTGCCCTAGAAGTCAAGGGAGATTCTTTGTGCCTTCTTCCATTAAGATGGGATTTTGCTTTGTAACCGTAAGAGGAAAATTTCACACACAGTTCAAGACAGGATCCTGTGTAGCAGGATACTTCTAACTGAGCTGCTGTTGTGGAATATGACAAAGTGCACTTCGCTTTCCATTGAAATTGCAGGCTATCAGATGTGTATGTGTTAGTGGTAACTTATAAGTAATGGTAAAAATAGGTTGATATGAGGTAGCTTACTGCAGTTCTAGCAGATACGCAGGATAGCTTGCTACTTTGAGTGAATCTTGAAAAATCAGTCGCATAAGAATTTCCATAGGTGTAGCTGATGGTATTATTTGGACCTAATTAACCCTTTATTCGCGGTGATAACCGGGCAAAGAAAGCAACTGATGACTCTCTAGATTATCATAGCTTCTTCTATTAATTTGATTCAATATTCTTTTATAGATTATATTCTCTATGACAGAATCTATAGTTACAGATTAGATTTTATATAGGCACGTGGGATCAAAAAATGCCTGAGCCATGGGCTAGATTATGTTGTTGTTACTCTTTTGAAATGTGAAGACTGATACTCAGTGCAGGATTCAGGATGTGGATGCACTCTGCATTATATGGTGATATAATCACTTTTTTTCCCCTCCTTTCCATGATCTGAATAATTCCTGTATTTCTATTTTTGCTTTTAATTGCTTCTCAACACTGAGCTATGTCTTGTCAAGTTACCAGAGTGATTTCACTTTTGTGAATGTTAATTGCTAATGTAGAACTGAATATTATGCACTTTTTTGTGTACTATTGCGTACTAGCTTTTATTCTTCATGTAGATTTTTTTTTGTTGTTGTTTTTGTGCAAGCTGAATTTTCTCTGCCTTCATCCTGGGTACCCTGCCTCTTGTGATTTGTCTTTCTTGTTAATACCTCAGTAATTCTGTACCATTTTTTTCAGATTTTATCACTTGTAATTTACTACTTTTTCTGATCGCTTAAAAGTATATCAAATAGCACAGGTACTTCATTAGCAATGCCTTCTATTTTAAAGATTACCTATGTATAATTTTTTTTTTTTTAATGAAAGGGGAATAGAGAGAAATATTTGAAGAACTTAAGGACAATCACCATATGTGTTTTCTGATGCTGATTCCTGTTGAGGAGAACTTGAAATCTAAGTAAAGCACTGATGGAACAAAGCTTGTAGGTTAATTAACTCCTGTTAATTATCCCCAAATTCTGTCTGATCAGGTGATCTAATGATGTGTTTTGGCCTTCCTTTGCCTTTAAAAAGGCTGAAGGGAGGAGTAATGTTTACTTTTTCTTTATATAGTTTGTATAAAGATGCAATAGCCTTTGCCTGTATCCTCCTTCATAAGACAGTATTTTAATACAGCTGTATTAGTACAGTGTAAAGTACAGCTTAATAATATTACTACTTGTCACTAAAAAAAAAGAAAACTGCTGATATGTAAATTAGCACAATGACGAGACACTTATCTACTTAAGTTTATATATAAAAATAAAAAGGTGTCGGAAACATATTTGTGCATTGCATTTATAATCAAGAGCAAAATCCATTTTGTATTGCAGTCTGCCACCACTTGAATCACCTAAAGTTAGACGCCAAAGCAAGTGAATATAAATAACACTGAGCTCACTCACTTAGCAGTATAGGAGTTTTACAATGTTTACAATATCAGTCAATTTTTGAGTACCATTGCTCATTTAACATTTCAAAGTGGCCCATGATAGGGAGAGGTTTGTTTTTTTCAAAGACCTTTTGTTAACAAAGGTATTAAAGGTTGTAAATGTGTGTGGAAAATGGACTTAATACTAAAGGGTTTGAAATCCAGTTTCTGTTACTCAAAATGAAGAAAATCAATGTTTCCTGTGATATCCTAAATGTATTTTCTAAAATTTGAGTTCTTACATGCTATTGGAGTGTGCGGGTTTCAATATTTGTAGCTGAAATTTATTTAATCTTTCTCCATAAAAAGATAAATCAAAGCCAAATTTCAAATTCTGGAATTCCATGAGTTTCTTTTCCCCTCTTTTCACCTCTTGTAAACTGCCACAGTCCTCTATCCTATGAAGGTAAATGATCCAATATGAATGGAGGTAAGGCATCCAATAATCCACTTTATTCCTGCCTTCTCCTGAAAATTCAGCCTATTCTACATCTTCCACGTGGACATTTTCATTTTATTTAGCTGATTTTCGGTTCCCAGTTAAATTTCCCACTAGTGAAATTCTCAGTTTTGCGAACTAGCTTATTCTAACACCATTCATTAAGCACTTTTTTGTTTCACTTTTTCCAAGTGACACTTTTAACTGATGCAGACCTACATTCATCACTCTTGCTGAGCTCTGCTTTAGGAATGCTCTTTGCACTTTCTGAGCATAACCTGGCACAGTATCGTATTTACTCCTAGCTAATTATGACTCTTTCAGCAGCTGATGGCTGCTGGAGCTAGGTACTTCCAAGCAATATTTGTGTCACAGGAACACTTAAGTTGGTGCGCAATCCTAGCACTATACTCTGTGCAAGAAACCTCAAAAATGAGTCAGGCTCTCCTGTGTTTATTATCTTGATATGCTTAATATGGAAGATTTACTTACTGTTATTAGCTCTACACGCTCACTTTTCATGCAACATATCCAGCTTCAGCTGTTGCATGAGAGACCTACCTGTCTTGGACTGATTCTGCACACTCAGGCTTGTGCTTGAAAGTACTTGATAAAAGTGTGTGTCCTTATTTGGTAATCTGTCCAATTTCTGCATGTCAGTTAATGTGAAGTTAGCTTTTATTGCTATAAAAATGCTATTAGTGGGTTTACCTGGGCAGCATTAGAAAGGTACCCACCTAGAGAGAGCGCTACATGGTACTAGTTCTGACTTTTCTGTCTGTGCTAAGGAGCTGGCCTAGCGTGGATCAGACACTCCTCCCCCTTCATGTGACAGGGAGGCAAAAACATAATGAGAAGCTATGAGCAATAAGAAACAGAGGTGACATGGTAGAGCTTGGCCTCCCTAAGGCAGATGGGAGCAACATGTGGGAAGTATTGGGCAGGAGATGAAAGAGAGAGAACATACTCCATCAGTTTTGGAGCCCTACTTTATGTGCAAAATCAATCAAAGTGCTAGGCTCGGGGCAGACTGAAGCCTACAGAATTACAGATACATGGGTTGCTGTCAGGAGAATCTGGAATCTTTTGTGCTTCTGTTGAAATAAATAGCAACAGGGTTTTCAGAGGCTGTGAAACCTGTGCCAGTCTGCTCATATATTACATGCTTCCAAAGAGTTAAAGCAGAAACTGTTGTTTAATCTGTGAGGTGAATGAGGCAGCAGAAGAACCTGGCACCAGGCACGGGACCTGGTTGGCTGGGCAGTAGAACCAGGTCTTGGGCTCTACTTTCTACTCCCTCACACAGAGACCCAGCACAGTGTTGGTGCCTGGTTTCAGTTCAGACTCTAGAGGTTTTAAAAACCTGAGAATTGGGTTGTGTTCTCTCTTGATTGCTGCCTTTTGAATGGCCAAATGGGAAAACCTGTCAGTTTTATTTTTCATAGTGCCCTTTGATCTGGAAGAGCTAGATCTTGCCTTTGCTGCAAGAAAGGTTGAAGATTCATAGTTCATTCAGCTTGCACCTCTACTACAGATTTTGCTTGTGCAGCAGAAGGCATAAACATATATCCCTGTGCTGGCTTTCCTCCAGCAAATGCAGGTTACAGGAGCAGTGAGATCATGGCAGCAGCAGGGTTGTGTAGCCAGGCACCTGCAGGTTCTTACTACTCCCACTGGTGAATAGCTGATGTCTGTGCCACTCACCTGTGATGCCACATCTTCACTGTAATCAGCATCAGCACGATTAGAGTAGGGGGAAGGCAGGTGCGTCTACATGTTGTTGTCATTATTCAATTTGCCAAGCTAGTCTGAGTGCTACCAGTTGTTAGAAATGCAGATGTGCTTCTTAGCAGTCACAGTGGGACCTGTGGCAGTGTGGTGGTGCCAGCTCCTGCTGATTCATTTTACTGTGAAGGCTGAAACACAGAGAAGAACTTATGTAGGACTATAGAGAATAAGTAATGACTTTGGGCATTTACTGGATATAAAAGATTTGATGCTGTATAGTTAATGACAGTCAAGGGAATATGATGCTGTTAGTTTGGGGTAATGTATTTCTTTGGACAGAGAGCCAGAACACCACTCATGGCATCAGTGCATAGAGCAAGTGAAAAGAGAGCTGAACACTCACACATACATCTATGTGGGGGGGGGGGGGGGAGAATATTACTACGATTGTGAAGCTAAGTATGACAAAGCTGGGAAATGCTAGAGCAAAAGTTGCCTGTCCCACTTCAGTTCAACTTTCTGATGCCTCCACATGCTGATTCCAGCTTTCTGTGCAAACATGGACCCCTCTATCTGAGCACTGAGTGGGTTAGGTTCACCTACTGAGCTGCTACCAAGTCTTTGCTTGGTATATGGCTGTAGTTTTTTTTATTGCGTATTTTTAACTTACTATTGTTTATGAGACTTCTTCATGGATTATTTTATGGTGCTCATCATTCATGGGCATTTTCTCAAAGCCTTTGTGAGAGGAAGATCTGCTTTTTACTTAGATATTTTACTTCTCATCTAAGTTTTTTTTTTTTAAATTAGTGTCTGTCTCTCCATTTGACCATCTTCTATTCAGGCATTTAACAGGGTCTAGCATATATAAGCATATATGGCACAAAAATAAGCTAAAAATAAAGAAACGTTTAAGAAAAACAGCAATATATCCTCCAACTAGAGGAACTATCTTCTAAGACATCTTTGGTGAATCTCTAGTAGGCATCTTCTATTGGTCATCTGCTTGAGGATACCCAGTTGTTGGTACTGGGATCAGGCTAGTATTGTATCTGGAAGTAGTAAGTGGCACGTTAAATGATTGGTGATACTCAGAAGAATAACTTATTTTTAAAGGAAAAAATATGAAAGAAAAAGGTGGGCAGGAGATTTCAAAATAAAAATTGATTCCAATGAAAATATTAAATTTAGGTCAGCTGGGAGCACTAATCCAAAAGCTGTCCAGAAAGCCTGAAGGCTGTAAATGAACCAGAGAGCTGAATTGGACAGGACCCTTGGAAAGAGATAGAGAACTATCAAGTTGCGTTAATAGGTTTTTCCACTTCTTACATCTGTGATGCTGTCAGTGACTTTCTAGCTGATATTATGTCCCTGTATACCTCTCTAATGGTTTCACCTCTTTAATAATATATAACCTAGAAATGGATTATTGTGTTACAATATATAAGTGCAAACTGTGCAGTTTAAGCTTCTTCCTGTTCCTCAGACTCTTTCCATCTTCCTTTTCTTCCTCCTTACATATTCCTTAGGTCTTTTTGTACACCAGCCACCATTTGCAAGCTTTTTTCGCTCTTTCGTCCTAGGAACAGACTAATTCTGCAAAGTACTTTTCTCTGGCACTACTGAAAAGTTCATATGAAGCAGTTACATGCCCTGAAAAGGGGAGAGATTTGGGATAATAGGGCCATTAGTCCTGCTGGTTTTCATAGTCTTACTTTCAAGGTTTATCAAATATACAGACTGTCCCAGAATATCTCTGAAACTAATTCAAGGATATTGTGTTGTTTTTGTATTTCAATAGGTCTGTGACATATTTGCTCCACAACATCTGTATTTTTTTCTTAATGCTGCATCATAAAACAAAAGCAATTTTGAAAACTCTGAAGCAAGACGTACAACATATATTTCGCAGTGCTATGACCTATTGAGAGCGTTGTCAGATATTCTAGTCTGAATTTACCCAAAATAATGCAAGAAGTGTGATCCATGCAGCTGAATCACCGTGATAGGCACAAGCTCTCTTGGCATGACTCTGTGTCAAGCGGTGACTCCGTTCATGCTTTTAGCTTTTTAGAAATACAAGCAGGATTCTAGTTCATTAAGTGTTTTGTTGTTTGATATGTACAGCTAAATTATGAATATTGCCATTTGATCTATAAACAATAATCATAGGGAAAACAGAACATGAAATATGATAATTAGTTTGACTGGAAGATGCAGATTAAGATATCTGGTTGGTTTCGGTATCAAGCATCTTGCTAAGCTACAGGCACAGTTAAACTGTGATAATATAAATACAATGCTAAGATTTGGCTTAGATTTGACAAATGTTTGAATACGTATAGCCAAGGAGAACTGCACAGCCTTATTCTAGGCTGCCTTATATAAGGCAGGCTGTTAAACAGTTTGAAAAATAAATATGCAAGTACATAAAGAAAGGAATTGGAGAAGTGCAGGAAAACAGGTCTCGAATTTGTCTCAGGGCACTCATGAATGTGTGCAAACCTAGGAATAAGAAAGGATAAGGTAAATTATAGCAGGTTACATCCTGTCGCTCGTTGCTTGTCCCTTGATGGGAAATAAGTGTTTTGATTTTAAAAGGAAATACTGTTTCCCAGCTATTTTAATTTTAACAGTAAATATCATATCCCTATGCCCAGGCTTCTGTGGGAATAAGGCTGTGCAGTCTTGTAATAACCATTTTTAGTCTTATAATAACTACCAAGTCATTGATCAGAAATCAACCTCATAAGGAAAGCAACCCGACCAGCGGTCCAGCTGGGTAAGCTTTAAACTAGGTATGATGTGGGAGGGAGATGACAACCAACAATCAAGTGAAGAAGTGGTGAACTGGGTTGGTAAGCAAAGGCTTCAGGGTGATGTGGACAGGACAGACCTCATCATCATCAACATGGCAAGGCTGCAGTACGGTCATCCCAAGTGTATGCACACAAATAAGGAAGTGTCCATGGGAAGCTCTCATACCTTTTCTGAGAAATAAGCATGAGTGGGTTCCTCTCTGAAGTGCCTGTACACTGACACACGCAGCACGGGGAAGAAATGTGAGGAATTAGAGGTCCGCATGCAGTTACACAGTTACAATCTCATTAGGATTATGGAGACATGATGGGATAGCTCACATAACTGGAATGCTGAAATGGAGAGATATAGGCTCTTTGGAAACAACAGGACAGGAAAGCAAGGAGGGGGAGTTGGTCTTCATGAGAGAGCAGTGAGAATGCATGGAGCTCTGCCTGGGGATAGACGATGAGCCGGCTGAGAGCTTATGGGTCAGGATTAGCCAACAGACCAACATGAGTGACATTGTGGTAGATGTCTGCTATAGATCACCTGATCATGAAGAAGTAGATGAGGCCTTCCTCAAACGACTGGAAGAAGCCTCACGTTCATTGGCCTTGGTCCTCGTGAGGGTCTTTAACTACCCAAATATTTGCTGGAAGGACAACATAGCAGGGAACAAGCAATCCAGGAGATTTGCAGAGTGCATTGATGATAATTTCCTGACAGGTGATTTAAGGAGCCAATGAGAAGAGATGGTCTGCTGGACTTGATAGTTACGAAAGAAGAAGAATTGGTTGAGAATGTGAAGGTCGGGGCAGCTTTGGCTGCACTGCTCATGAGACAGTGGATTTCAGGATCCTGAGAGGAGGGAGCAAGGCTTAGAGCATGACTTAAGCAGGATTAATCCAGGACCCTGGATTAATCTCCTTCAGGAGAGCAGACTTTGGCCTGTTCAGGGATCTACCTGGAAGAATCTCGTGGGAGACCGTCCTGGACAGAAGAGGGGAGCAGGAGAGCTAGTTGACTTTAAGGATCACCTCTTCCAAACTCAAGAATGATCCATTGCAACAAGCAGAAAACCAGGCAAAGGCAGCAGGAGGATGGATGAACATGGATGAACAAGGAGCTACTGACTAAATTCAAACATAAAAAGGAAGCATACAGGAGACTGAAGCAGGAATAGGTGACCCCAGAGGAAATAGAGACACAATCTGAGTGTGCAGGAATGGGGGTAGGAAAGCCAAAGCCCACCTGGAGCTGAACGTGAGGAGGTATGTGAAAGGAAACAAGAAGTTCTTGTTTCTATACTTCTGCACCACTTCTATGTATCTATAAGTATCTCAGAAGCAAAAGGAAGACTAGGAAAAATGTGGGCCCACTGTTGCCTCTTGTTCTATCTCCGTGCACATTCAAGTTGGTGAATGTTTTGGCCTTCTCTTCTGAAGGCTGAACAACTTGCCTCTTGTTGTATGTGATATGCTCCAGCCTCCTAATCATCTCAGTGACCTTCTCCCAGGGTTGCTCCAGTATGTCAGTGTCTCTCTTGCACGGGGAAACCCAAAACTGTACATGGTATTCTAGATGTGGTGTCTCAAGTGCCAAATGAGGGGAATGATCATTTTTCTCAGCCTGCTGGCTACACTCTTGCTAATACATCTGATAATGTGGTTGGTCTTCTTAGCCACAAGGGCACGCTGCTGGCTCATGTTCAACTTGTTGTCCACTAGGACCTTCCAGGTCCTTTTCTGCAAATCTGCTGTCTACTCAGCTGTCCTGGCATAGATGCAGGATTTTGCACTTGCCTCTGTTTAACTTCGTGAGGTTCCTGTCAGTCCCATTTATCCAGTCTGTTGAGCTCCCGCTAAATAGCAGCCTTGCTCTCCAGTGTGCTGACTGCTCCCTCCAGGTTGCTGTCATCCACAGACTTGCTCAGTATGCACTCGTTTATATCATCCGTACTATTGTTGAAATACTAAACAGTACTGGCCCTAATAGAGATCCCTGAAGAAAGCCACAAGTAACCAGCTGCCAGTGGGCCATCATAACCCTGATCTTGACCCTATGACCTGGCAGTCCACCCAACTTCCTACCTCCTTATCTAAGCCCTATCTCAGTTATTTGGCTCAAAGAATAGTGTGGAAGACAGTATCAAAGACTTTGCTAAGGTCGAGATACAGGACATCTATTGCTCTCCCCTTGCCCAGAGAGCCAGCCATCTCGTCGTAGAGGGCAATCAGGTCAGGAGGGCAATCAGTCAGTTACATCCATGGAAAATCTATGTTGGCTGTTCCCACTCACCTTCTTGCCCTTCATGTGCTTGAATGCGGCTTCCAGGAGGATCTATGCCAGAAACGTCCCAGGGCTGAGGTTATTTTGGCTGTAGTTTCTCCTATCTCCCTTCTTGCCCTCTTTGAAGATGAGCCTGATGTTCATGTTCTCTCAATCATTAGAAGCCTCCCTTGATCACTCTGTCATTTCACAAATGATAGAGAACGTCCTTGCTAGGTCCCTCAGCACCGCTGGGTGCATCCCATCAAATCTTAAGGATTATTTCTTTTTATATGCTTTACTGAGGAGAAACACGGACATTGAGATGACTGAGGGTCTGTAGGATTTACAAGTTTCTGAAGGGGTTTTGAGACGTGATTCTCCCTCTGAACGCACTAACCATACATCAGTGTGGTCTGGGGTTTCAAGGGGACAGTGAAAGGCAGGATTTTAATGGAAAAAGGGGGCAAAAGCAAAAAGGCCTGCATTAGTGTTATCCAGACGTACCATGCAGTTGTGACTATGCAGTTGTGCAGCTGTTTTGATCAGAGCAGTGTACACAGTAGAAGAAATAAGCACACCAACAGTGTAGCGCCCAGAGACAAGTCTTTAAAATGAAATGTATTATTTGCTCTCCTGCGAATCTGTGCAGCTAATCTGAGTTCAGTTTGCCTAAGAAAACCAGCAACAAAGAACAAGTACTGCACAGCATCCTGCAGTCTTGCCTCAGCCTGCTCTGGTTTACCATGGGAGTGGGCTTAGCCCACCATTTAGAGGCGCAAGATACTTAAAGTTCTCCCCGCTTTCCTTTATTTCCCCAGGCTTACACTGGATGTAGAGTAGCATGAATGAGACCAGAAGCAAGTTCACACAATACCATCTCAGTGCAAGTTGCTCCTTTGCATTCACACTTTTTCCAGAAGGTGTTTATCCCACAGCTAAATTTAGTTTTAGTGTAATGTCAATTGCCTGAAGCGCAAGAATGAAACATATACACAACCAGATAAAACAACATAGCTTTGATTTTCTTCTGCAGGTTGGACAATTGTAATGCAATATATGGGATCACTTTGTCCCATTTTAAACAGTGCTTTATAAAGGCCTAACTTCAGACATTTGTAACACACAGTTGGGGTTCTTGTCTTGAGTAAAGTGAGACAGATATAGCAAATCTCTTACCCTTACTTCCAAAAAAGCACTTTAATCTTGAGGAACCTTTCTCACTCATCTTTTGTATTAAGCCTTCATCTAGGACAGTTCCATTATAATGTATTTTTTTTTATGCAACATTAATTCTACTGTGCTGAGCACTTGCATGTACCTTACACAGCCTGTAAGCTATTTTTACATTTCCCACAAGTTTGAACTGTATTTATAATGGCTCATCCCTTTTTAATATAGAGGTCTTGCCCTTATCTGAGTAAGTGACTCATGAATAGAGCACTTTGGTTGCTAGTACTATTCCTTTTATTGATTTTAAAACACATCTTGCATGAAATTTATTCCGTTGGTCCAAAGTTAACAGTATATATAAAAATATTGAAGGAACAGGAAATGCCAATATGTGTGTGTGCACGCAGTTACTACATGTGTAGTTCACATGCGTATGTGTAGCAATCAACTCAAATTTGCACACAATGGGGGTAAAGAGTTGTATTACTCCTTGTCTAACACTGTAGGTTATGTACTTGTGTGTGTGTGTAGATCTATACACATTCATAAATTGAATTCTGCATGAAAAAGAATGTAATCACAGGGATAAAATATCATATGCATCATAGCATAATGATTTAGCCAGGACTTTTCCATGTCTAGATTCAGGTTCTTCTGTTGGGCTAGTCTATCATTGCATAGACACTACAGCTGTGCCCTACGCCCAGTATGCCACAGCCGGGGCCTTCTTTCTTTTTAGAATCCTTGAATTACACATGCTTAATTTGTTTTTCTTGAAGTTTTATGTTCAATGTGGGATAGAAGTAAACCCCTAAATTTGGGATTATTTCAGCTAAGGTTTTCTGAAATGTAGTCCCTTCATTTTTTTAAGGCATCTCCAAGCCCATGGGCTCCAAGACAGTCTTGCTGATACCCGGCACTCAGACAGTGCTCCTGGCCCCCCAGCTGATCTCAGTTGCTCGGTTCACGTTATCCAGCTGTGTCCATGCTATGCTCTGACCCACCACGTGAACCAAGTGATAGCTCCTTTCCCGCCTCACAAGTCGTGGGCTACCCTTGAGAGCAACGCAATCCGAGACACGTGAAAACCCAGAAAATGCGATGTTGTGACCCATGAGAGCACCAGCCTGGCCAGAGCCCCAGAGCAGGGGGCAGGGCTTACCTCCGGGCATGGCTGCGCTTGTCTAATTAAGGTCCCATCTTAGAGAAAGCCGCTGCCTGTGGCTCGGGCACGCAGCAGAAGAGGGCGCCCGGCAGCCGAGGGCCGGCGGAGGGTGTGCGGGGCGCAGGCTGCCGTTCGGCGGCAAGGCGAAAAGGACAGATTTGGGGGAAAAGCTTCCACCGCCTGCGCGGAGGATCCCCGAGCTTCCGTGTCCCGGAGGGGAAGGCGGTGGCAGCTGTGACATTACGCAGCACCCCCTGTTTTAGCGAGCTTCCACTGATGCTGCTAATTCTGAAATAACTTTAAAGCTTGCTAACTAAATTTTAAATAAAAATAAATAAAGCCTAGAAAAACTAAGCAAAGGAAAAATAACTGCTAGAAGTTTCACCGACACAGATTCTAGCCTGTTTTATGATCCCTCGTGCCCTTTAGGGTGCAGAGTCCTCAGACCCTGGGCGCACCCGAAAACCGGCGATATTATTTGAAGTCAAGCGGCCAGCGAGGGCGGTCAGTGGGCAAAGCTGCGTTTCGGAAAAGCTTTTTCCGGTCGTTCCCAAGGAAATCACAGTGCGAAAGAGGGTTTTGTGAGCCGCAGGATAAAATGCAACATGAGGGCTTTTCCCCTCCCTTTTCAGTCCCATTGTCAGGAACAGGGAACAGGGGGGCTGCCCGGGCCGGGCCCCGACCCCTGCTCCGGCCCCGGCCCCGGCCCCGCAGCCGCTGCCCGGCCCGCGGAGCTGTCCGCGGTGCTGCAGCGGTCCGCGGAGCTGTCCGCGGTGCTGCAGCGGCGCCGGCTCCTTCAGGGCGAGGAGCCGGCTGCGCTCCGGTGAACCCTGGCGCATTTTCTGTCTTTGATCTTGGGCTCCTTGGGGGCTTCGTTTTTCCAGACACCCCAACATAAATCGCCTTCTCTCTTTACGTCTCTGGCCCTGCGACCTGTGAAATGTGGATGATTTTACTCCCTCTCCCGTATAATGCCTGGAGAGCAATGTCTATGAAACACTTTTCCAGTTTGCAGAAACGATTCTGAGGAATGAAAGAAAGCTCAGTTTGCGGTGCGTGAGTCGTCTGAGTTTCCCAAATAGCAGAACTACAGAGAGCAATGTGCATTTTAGCCTAGTCATCCAAAGCACTGAAAACAAGGAGCACAATGAGTTCTGGTTCCTGGAGTAAACTAAATGCTTCTTCATTACATTAGAACTGTATTTCAGTGGTTTAAAAATTATTTTTTCTTAATTTATGTTGTACACCACATTTTAATTTTCCAGGATTTGAATGTTTTAAATAATGTACAAGTCACTGAGATACTTTATACTGACTTCTAGTACCAATCAAAGGACAGCCCTGACCATAATAGCTGGTCTAAAACATTAAAATTGAGAACATTTATACACTTACTGCAGATTATGGTTTCATCTTAACAAGAGTATTGGCTCCCTAAAACTCTCATTAGTCATTCTTGAGCACATTAAAACGAGCCCAACTTTCAACTCTTCCGCATTTTTTACAATAGTTCATAGTGGCTGCCAGCAACTGTAGTATTATATGTATGCCTTAGATTTTCTTTGCATCAATGTCATTGATTACAAAGCAGGTAAATATTGGACTCAGGTTAGCTAACACCCGAGCAGTGGGACAAGCAAGTGAACAAAAATAATGAAAGTACCTCTCATGTAGTGTGAGAACTATCTACATTCTGGAAATCTACCTTGAAACTTATTCTCCTTAAACTTCTCCTTAAAATTTTCTTAAGCCGGGTGGTGCTAAGCAACCTACACTAAAGGATCCAGAAGGAGCTTTCTCTAAGCATTTAGAATAGCAATTGCTGATTTTTTAACTTATTTTAAATGGGTGATGAATGACTGCTACCTCCCATATATTTCAGCATATACTTTGCATAATGCTATTTTTTTCCTGTGTGTGTAAACAAAGGCAAAATTTTTCCTCAGCACAAAGATTTGCTTTAAAACCAAGATAGCCTTTCTTTTTTAAGACTGAAGAGTAAGGCAGACACATGAAATTACTCTAGCCCGATAACACAGGATTGCCATTGCTGGTAACAGGCCATAAGCTTTGTACTAACTTTACAAGGCCTCAGGACTGAAGCTTGTCAAGCTTGCTTTGTCTGAACTTGCATTGACCTGTCTGGACCTTTGATTTTACTTTGTTTAGCTGTAACACCATTTTTTCTAATGAGCAGCTGGCTATGTCTAATTGTTCTACTTTTGTTCACCTTTGTATAGTACAGCCATAGCTTTTGTATAGATAGCCGTAACAAGAACTTATCCTGTGTAGGATGAGGTATTTTTGCCTAACATAATAATGTAGTGTAGACAAATACAGGCCTGGCACAATGGCAGAGCCCCTTGAAAGTAGGAACACAGGACACAGTAGAGGAGTGGATGCGAAAGATGGTAAGAAAAGGCATATAGGCTGGTACTGGAGCTCCCAAGGTAAAGCCAGTTTTAAGAATAACAAAATCAAGTATGTAAATACATAAATATCATCATATATAGTAAATTTGGAGGTAACATGGAGTTGCAGACCAGTGAAGGAAGAGCAAGGTGTAAAAGCATGTTGGCAAGCAAAAGCCCCAGGCTCAGTCCTAGAATAGAAAGAAGAAGAGGAAGAAGAAACATCACACTTTTCCCAGCAAAGACTTTGGGACCCTGATGATTTACTGCAGCTCTGGCTCCCGCTGCCTGGGGAAGACTGGCACTGTCAACCTTAGGAGGGGCAGTGGAAAGGTAAGCATAACACCAGAAAAAGGAGAGATACTAAGAGTGTGTGCATAACAATTTCAACTGTATTGTAATTATTGAGATTTTTAAAATAGTACTCTTTTATTTCATTTTTAAAAAATTTCTATAATAATTAAATTTGGACTAATAACAATTCTTTGATTAGACTGTTAAGAACACAGTTTTATAAGATATGTTTCTTTTTTTTAATAACAAAACTGTATGTAGCATTAGTAATTACAGCAAAGGATTATTTGGAAACTTGGAGTAAACAGTCTCTCTAAGGTCCCAGATGACATCTGGCACTGTCAGAAATAGAATCAAGATATCCTGTCTCCCAGTCTGGCACATTAACCACAGATCCATTCTTCCTGCCTTTGCTTTATTTATTACATTGAAATAATTATTACGCATATTGAGCTCTTTGAAAGCACATTGCTATAAATACTAGAAAAGTGAACACGTTGTAATGTGAAAAACACAAACTGCTTTCTTAATGTTTTTAGTATATCACTCAGGGAATCATATTGTCATGACTCAGGGTCCCATAAAATAAAATTTATTGCACATCAGCAGTATGACAAAAACAGACATTGCATAACAAAATGACAAAGGTGAGACTGCAGCACGGGAGAATGATGTATTTCTTTTCTCATATTGCAGGGGAAACCTCATCAGATTGTTACTAGTGAACACGAGCTTTCAGAAACAGAACCAACTCAGGTTCACCTAGGAGTATATGCTTAACTTTCCTGCAGGCCCTACCGGTATGCTTTCTGAGCAGGATTCACTTTTTTCCTCAGTTACTGAGATTATGCTGCGGATCTGCTTCCTTACAAGATACTTTAGCAGCCCACTTTCTCCCCTTGACTTCCTATTAGATTGCAGTATATGATTCCACATAAAGTAGTGGCTGCAAACTGAAAACGCAGGCATGTCTTCTGATGCTCACTGGGGCAATGACAGTTTTATTTCTTCCTTGCTATTAGGCGTCACTAAAATCCCTGGTCATGAGGGCACAGAACTATAGCGATCCTCAGGGATCTGCCTCCCACTAGGGTACATCTCAGGCTTGTTGAGATCAGTGCGGACTAGGTCCTCACTTTGAGGAGCTGGAGTACTCAGGTTCATACACCTGAGAAGCTGTGCATGCATGCAAGCCAGATGAAGGTACTCCTGGCATCTTAGCTGGAGCAGTATTTAAGGACATTGAAGATATGGAGAGGAAAGTAAGTTGCTGATTTTGATAGAGCATAAGACAGAAAGCGTGCTTCTTAACTACCACTAGAGACTATCTTGTGGCACTGTCAGCTTACAGCTGACAGTGCTTTTAGTGTACTGTAAACACAGTTCACTTGAGGGGTAATTTCTGAGGAAAAAGCAAACATGAAACTAAGAGCTGCCGTTCTTTTTTGGTCCTTTTTTTTGAGCACTTTCCTTGCCTTTCATCTGACAGCTTGAACCCAAAGTGAACTTCATCTTTTATTTGTATTCTAGCTGTCTAACAACATAAGTGAATTGGTTTTCTGTTCTCCACGCAATCCTACTGGTACAAAAACACTGTCTGCAACAAAATATAATCTGTGGAGAGGCAAAACAGTAAGCTGATGGAGAAAGCTATATTAATGAAAAGAGCTCCGTGTCATGGACTTAGAATGCTAAGGTCATGCAGGAAAGCCGGCATGCAGTACTACCTCTAGCGGGTCATTTCATTCTCAAAAGCTCTTGGGCCTTCCTTCTCCCAGAGTGATAAACTCCACAAGGGTAAAAGCTTCTCACAGGCCAAGAAGTATGTGTTGACAGCAGTACTGTCTCAGAGTGAGACTCCCCAGGTGGTTCTAATCTATCCAGTGAAGTTAGTGTAAAACCACTGCAATTTTATACTACTTTGCACCTACAAAACTCCTTGATGTTTCCTTGATGTTTAAGTGGAGTAGGAAGGGCAGCAGGCAGGAAGGAGCCTGGCAGGAGGCCCCGGTGACGAAGGATGCCTGCGAACTGGGAAGTCTGTTTAGGGATCCAGACTCCAGCGGGGGCTCTGGTAGACACGGGGGTAAATAACTCGAATCTGTAAGTGTTCTGGGTGCCTAAACTGTTAATGAAATATTAATTTCAGGTAAGTAGCGTTAAAAAAGAAAACCCTTACTTCACCGTATCTTGTGGAATCATTCATACTTGGGTAAACTCAGCTGTAGGATGCCGCTCGCTGGGCCGGGGGGAGCAGCACTTTGCCCACAGGCAGATGGGTCCTGGGGGGGTGTCAGGCAGCAGGGAATCGGCGCGCCAGGCTCTGCGTACGAGCGACCAAGCGGGACAACACCACGCAGCGCTGCGAGCTGCGGCCCTGCCGACCTCCCGGCTGCGCAGCTGAGCGCAGCAGGGCCGGGAGCGGGGAGGGGGGGCTCTGTACCTGCCCCCCGCCACGGCCGTGGCTCCGCAGGCCGCAGCGCCGGCGCGGCCCGCAGCCGGCTCTCGCCCCGCCGGGGCTCCCTGCAGGAGGCAGGCGCCGGGCGCCGGCGGGGCCCGTCCCCGGCAGGGGCAGGGGGCGGCCGAGGACGCCGGCTCTCGGGCGGGCTCGGCTCCCCCCGTCTCGCCGCCGCGGGCAGCCGAGCCCGGCCAGGGCTTAGCGCCTCGCCCGCCCCCGCAGCGAGGCCGCCGCCGCCGCAGCGCGGCGTCTGCGTGAGGGGGGGCCCATGGCCAGCCCGCCGCCGCCGCCCTAGCCGGCCCCGGCTTCGCCCGCCGCCCGCCGCCGCAGCATGCCGACCCGGGCTGGGCTCGACACGGCGCTGAAGATGTCTCTGCGGCGGAAATCCTCCAAGATCCATTCGTCGGCTGGTGAGGAGAGGGCGAGGCGGCGGCGGAGGGAGGGCGCGGGGGGCGGGAGGAGGCGCCGCGGCGGGGGAAGGCGCCTCCATGGCCGCGCCAGCCGGCGGCCGCCGCACTTCCCTGCGCTGCTGCAGCCGCCGCGGAGGAGGTGGCGGCGGCGGCGACCGCGTCAGTGTCGCCTCCCGGGCCGGCCCCGGGGTCTCCGCGGGGGAAGGAGGCGCCGCGGCGGCGCGGGCTCGCCGTGAACGCCGCCCTCGGGCGGGCGGGCGGCTTCGGTGCGGCTGGAGCCGCGCTGAGCCCGGCCGGGGCAGCGGCGGGGCAGGGCGGCCCGCGCCCCCCCCCCCCCACCGCCCCCCACAGCGCCCCGCTCCGCACATGGCCGCCACCCCACGGGGCAGCGCCCCCCACAGCGCCCCGCTCCGCACATGGCCGCCACCCCACGGGGCAGCGCCCCCCACAGCGCCCCGCTCCGCACATGGCCGCCACCCCACGGGGCAGCGCCCCCCACAGCGCCCCGCTCCGCACATGGCCGCCACCCCACGGGGCAGCGCCCCCCACAGCGCCTCCACCCCTCATGGCCGCCACCCCACGGGGCAGCGCCCCCCACAGCGCCCCGCACCGCACATGGCCGCCACCCCACGGGGCAGCGCCCCCCAGAGCGCCTCCACCCCTCATGGCCGCCACCCCACGGGGCATCACCTCACAGCACCCCACGCACCACACACGGCCACCACCCCGCAGCACCCCCATCCCTCATGGCGGCCAGCCCACAGAGCATCGCACCCCGCAGCGCCTCCACCCCTTTTGGCTGTCACCCCGCAGGACATTGCCCCCCCAGCGCCCCACACCGCACATGTCCACCACCCCACATGGCTCCCACCGCTCATGGCTGCCACCCCACAGGGCATCACCCCTCACACGGCCCCCAGGACACACCTGGCCGCCACCCTACAGTGCCACCACCCCTCGTGGCCCCCTCACCCCACAGGGCATCGCCCCCCACAGGGCATCACACTCCACATGGCCCTGCACCCCATGGGCCCCCACCCCACGGAGCCCCTGCGCCCCACAGAGCCCCTGCCTCACCGGCACCCCGCCCCACCGGCCGGGCCGCCCTGGCCCTGGGGGCCCCGTGGCCGCCGCACACGCCACCGGTGAGCGTCACCGACCCTTTCCCTGAACCGTTTCGGGGATTGGGGGGAGCCTGCTGGACAGCCTCTCACCAGCAGCCTGCGTGCTGCCGTCTGGTTACTGCACCGCTGAGGGGACAAGGCGTCGTCCCCCCTTCTCCCTCGGTTTTGGTAGCTTTTGACAGGAAAATCTCTGGGTGTGTGCCTGGTCGCAGGGCTATAGCGCCGGTGGAGGGGAGAGGAAAGGAGGCGGCGGTGCCCTGCGCCCCACAGGGCCGGCTGTGGGCCTCCCTCCTGCCTGGGGCAGCCCAGGCTGTGGGCTTGTGGAGAGGTTGATTGTAAGGCTTCTCAAGAGGTTTGTTTAGACAAATTCCTTCCAAACAGTTCATGAGAAAATAGATAAAAATGGAATAATTTCAAGGTGTAATTCTGGTCCCAGTAGAAGGACTTTCAGTGCCTTCTGTCAGACCAAGGTGCCATCCAAAATTCATTCCTGATATCAGCTTTACTTAGCAATATCTGTAGCCTTAGTGACATTGCCTATGACTTAGAGACAGGTCCAGTAAAAGACTAAGACACTCGTTCCTGTGCAGAGTATTTAGGCCCCCAGTATAATGTCTCGGGAGAGTTAGGGTCCAGTGAAATGCTCCTTCGGCACGTGTGTTTGAATCAGGAGTGTGCTTTTGAAGAACATTTCCTGATCAACTCTACTTTGGGTTAAATCTCAGAGCACCTTGGAGAGGACATACTGAATTGCTTTTGCATGGTGCTGAAATGGAAATGTTGTGCACTCATGGCTGTTTAGTCCATCAAACCAGACTAGTGACAGTCTGAAACAGAAGCCACCTGTCCGTCAGGCCCTCCGCACAACCTTGTCACTCTACTAGTGTTCTCCTGTTGGGTCTCATGTCTTGCTAATGAGGACAGAACCTTCGGGACCTCTGCAGTAAGCAGGATGCTAAGCAAAGAGATGTGTAATACCATTCCACAGGAAATGGTAAGGTTTCAGACTAGGATTTAACACACTGCCAGCTCTACTTGCTTTCAGTATAAGCCATTCATATGAAATGGTCACAGTTAAGCAGATTCCACTGTCCACTGGTTGGGGTTGTGTCCACTTCTGCAGTCTGACCTGAAATCCTGCCCTTTTGTGGCAAGGGGGCTCCTTATCCCAGAGCTTTAAGAAGTGGATATATTTAGGATCTAATGTTTACAGTCCAATGCTAGGTGCAGTTACCCATAACTAGTCTTTCAGAAGATCCAGATGCACAGTGCTTGGCACCTGAAGAACGCTTGGCATGAACAAGCGTGATACATAATGAGTTTAAGCTTCAACTTTTAAAAAGTCATTCTTTTGGATCTAGGTGGTTAACTTCTACCCCAGTCATGCTATGGGTGCCTGAGTCATACTGGATCTACTAGCTGGGCTTTATCTGCACACAGAGTTAAACTTTTACATGTACTCTGGATATCACTTAAGTGAAATCCAAATTAGGTGATGCTTTGAAGAAGGATAGGGGCTGCTAGTTAGCTTTACTGTCACTGCTTCTCTGTTATTGAACAATTTATTTCTTATTTAGAGGATTTTTTTGGAAGGGTAATAGAATAGGTTTATGTAGCTTGATACACAGCTTTCTCAAAGCATGTGACTGTGGTTGGCTTAGGTCAGTACCTACAGGCTGCCACCCAAAAAAGAAGTCTTGCCTTCCCCCTTTTTCTGTATTCCCATTGCCTTGCTTATGTCAACGTTAGCAATCAGATGGCTACACGGTCAGCTGGATCGGTGCTGATGTGGCTCAACACCAGGGTAATTTGATTTCTAATGCCAGCAAGGGAATAGACAAATAAAGGCAAGAGTGCTCTGTTTTCACAGCATGCAGTGGTTTGACTGGCGTAAGCTGACTGCAGAACTGCTGCCTACGTGGACTAGACACAGTTGGTAAGAGTGGTTAACTGTGCTGTGTGAAACCAAGTGTAAAAGCCTATATTTGGAAACTGAGCCATAGTCAGCTGAAAATCAGTTCAGATGTGGTTGTGTGATGGCATTGCAAAATCTGAAGACCTTACCTGAGTTGAAAGAAGGTACTGGTCACCCTTTAGTCACCCTTAGATAGGATCAGGTAACCCTGTCTTAATCCACTGTTATTTTCTTAGTATCTGTATTTCAGAATATTCTACCATCTTTCCTCTTAAGACAAGAGGATGATTCCGGCTTTGTTTGTATTTAATTTGTAGTTTATTTGTTAGTCCTATTTACTTTTGAGGGAGTTTTGGTAATCTCAAAGTATTAGCTTTTAGTTTGGGTCACTGAGATCCTGAGTCAAGCAGAACAGTAGCTCTGCAATGGTCTAATGAGCTCTTTACACATCAGCTCCAGTTGTGATTTTCTACTCTCTTGTGTTTCGTAGCATTGCATTTACCTGTGCTATTACAGTGTACAATGCAATCAGTATATTTAATAGCATTGTAACCCTTCTTAGCACTGGTACAATGGACTTCACAGAAAAGCAGGTGAGGAGAAGCGGAGATATTGAAGAAGTTGGGTCACCTCCTGCCGCTCAGATGATTAGTCCTCTACTTTTTAATGCATTTGCTCATTAATCGATTTTTTTTTTTGCTTTGTACAACTAAATCTTGTTATTGCTGTGATGTCGAACAGCTAGGCTAAATTGATTAGATTTAAATTATTCTCTAAGAAGTTTCCAACTCTTTACTGTTGGAACCACAGACATCAAAGACATACCTGTTCCTCTCCTTCCTGTCTCCTTAAAGTCACTAAAAATAAGCAACTGTCAATAACACATTGGAAGGTTACACAATAACGTTTTTATTTTTAGGGCAAAAAAATTTAGAGTTCAAACATTAAAATGGATTAAAGATCCAAATGATCTCGATGTCATTTGCTGTGGTCTCTTTCAACTGCTCTGTGGTGCACATCAGCAAGAAGAAATATTTTTAGTGTAGAGGTAATTGCAGAATCGTCTCTTGAGATGTGAAGAATTGAAATATAAACATCATTTCATGGTACAAAACCATAACACTTGTATGTCTTTTCCATCTACATTTTCACTGAAATACTTGTTTATGTTTTATGTTGTGAATTCAGTTTTAGAAATAGTGACTCCCTCCTAGAGACTTACTCCGTTCTGATTGTAAAGGATCCTGCTCTTCCTTTTGTCAGAGAAATATCTATGCAAGTTAGAAGCTCTTTGGTCTTCATCGTCATATTTTTGTGCTGTGGTAGTACATTACCATGATTGCAATTGTTGGGAATTGTCATATGGAGCAGTTATAATGGCATACAAGTGTGTATTTTGTTCAAAGCTTTCGTCTATAGTCATTTACAAGTTACTCATATCTCCTATAGATATATGGAAAACATACAGTAGGTGTGCATAAAATACTTTGTCAGCTTTGCAGAATTTGTATTTTAATGATGCTTCTCCAAGGAAGGAACCTTTTGGAATTGCAGAAGTCGCTTTTAGATAGTGCAAGGACAGTGAAGGCTAAGGCTTTCACCCTGAAGCTCACTCAAGTCACCTACATTCAGGGGATGTCTACATCATATTTTACAGGCAGTCAAGCACTCATCCTGAATGCACTTTTAACCAAATAGAAACCCTATGAAAGGAGTCAGCACAGTGCTGAACTAACAGGTTCTTAAAATATTGACATTTAAATGTTTAACTATTGTACTCTGAGAAAGATACCTGGCAGTTTTAGTGACACTGGAGCACTATGTGGACAGGTGTACTTCCTCAGCAAATGCATTTAATGCCCAGTAACGTCACTTAGGATTACAGGAATATCTGGCAAGACTATTGCGGCCATAGTGTTGACCCATAGAAATTCTGGAGTATGATGGGATTTTTTTCCGGAAGAAACAATTTAAATAAAACTAACGTAAAGTATATGTGTGTTTATACACACCTTCAAACTGTGCGGTGGTAATGATGTGTAAGTGTTACTGAACTTCCGTTTCTTTTCATTAATGTTTAACTGGGACATTATTTCATATAATGTGCAGCTTATTCAATCTACATCAAAGGCCCATTCCTGTTTCCATTAACATCAATGACAATTGTACCTTTTCAGCAAGATCTTAGTGCAATACACGGCATGTTTTATGGCTTTTTAAAATATATATTAGCATAAAGTGGAGTCTTCTCAAGTAGAGGAGTAGAGCTCACTCAACTGTGAGCTTAGGTGGCCAGGCAGTGAAGGGGCTAATTTAAGGCCAACGCAAGCTTCTGTTTTCCTGGGTAGGTCACTTAGAGCTTGTCTGGGTATGAAAATTGGTTTAGATGAGGATGGGAGGGAATTTAAAATCTATCTGTTTATGAAACTTAGAAAAAGATACTGTATGTGGAGTTACTGTGGAATAACTTCATCTGTAAATAAGGTCCTCTTTATTGTAGCAGTAGAAATGCTTCACTGCCTTGCTGTGAAGATTGTGAAGCACTCAGATGATGGGCAACATAGTTATTAAGGCGTTAAACAGATTTAACCTCACTCTATAGCCAATATATGAACCCCTTTATATTGTCTTTTCTTTGACTGTAACTCCACTGAAAACAGACGCACATACTGTCTGTTTTTAGGAGCTATTTGTTCCTTCTCTGCTCCGCTCTTCCCACAGGACTTTTGTTTCAGATGATAGTTCCCTAGCAGTATTTTTTTTAGTATGCTTCCCTATACTGTGTGACTCAGTGCATTTTATATTCTGGCTGGATCTAAAAGCACTGACCTGCTAGTGGGGTTTAGCAGTAATGCTGTTGTAATTCCAGGCAGGATTAAAACACCTGGCAGTAACACAGTTCCAAGGAAACCTGCCCGACTGTTCAGGGTCCTAAAATATCTCAAAGATAATGAACTCACTGAATATAGAAACGATAGTTTAGTATTGCATTTTCATTGCCACTAGGATTGAGTGCGATCCTGATCCATTCCAACACTGGAGGGAGTTTTTACATGGAAATCTAAGGCTTCAGAAATGATGCTGATTTAAAGCATCCCCTTTTTTCGATAATAACTCTTCTTCCTGTCCTAAGACTTCCAAGCTGACAATGCCCATTGACTCTACATGGAGGTTTGAATGAACATCTGAAAACTAATGCCAGCATCTCAAAGTGATCACTTTCAACTTAGTTGCCACTTCACATGGCATTTTGATTGTGATGAAGACTTGCTGATGGCCCACTAAGCAATCATATCAGCCCTTTCTGCTCTTCTGACAGGTTGAAAAATGATCCTCCATGAGTTTGCTACAAAGCGGTACTCTTAGCTGGTTCATTTCTCTCTGACTGTTCTTCTTTGGGCTATCAAATATATCCTCTGAATAATCTCTGAATCTGTGATTGCTGAGTGTGAAGTAATATTCTAGACTCCTATGTTAGCTTTATTACTGTAATAAATTACTATCTCCTATTTGTTTTCCTGTACCATGTTGCATTGTGGCGTATTGAATTAGTTTAGGGTTGTGTACATATCAGAATATGCGTTACTGACAGTATCTGTAGAACCTGATTGCTGACAAGTTCTTTCAAGGGACAGTTAATCACAAAATCTCTCTTGGTAATGCTGCATATATAGCTGGTAGAGCAAAACAACATATTACACATTGAAAAGGCAGTTGAATATTTCTGCAGCAACAGCTTTTTGGTCTGGGACAGCCATTAATTAAGTTTGACTTGGTCTTTTCATCAACATGAGTATTTTCCTTTCAGCCCACTATTTTTACTATCTGAGTCTTGTGGAGCAATTGCAGTATATGAGATAGGACATCTGAAAGCCTTAGATAACTGATTCCCAGCTGGTATACTAAAAGAAAAGCTTGTGAGAGATTGTTGATACGGTGAAAGATGGAGACAATAAAGTTTGAATTACCACTGAAAAGCTTTTCTGAAAAAAAAGGTAACATTGTCTAAAAGTTTTTGATAAAAAAGGCAAAATAAAAAATGCAATATCAGTATTGAAAACTTCTTATAGAAGAAGAACAACTGTTTCACTGTTTGTTTGGAAAGCTTTCAGACTTTTTGATTCTGTCTGCTTGAAAGCTACCCATCTATTCCGAAACTTCTAGCTCTCTGACAACAGGCTGAGAACCTGTGTCTTACCATGGCAGTGTTTCTTGATTCTGAAAGTTTTTAATCTGAATACAGGAAGCTAGAAGGGAATGAACATACCTCGAAACATAAGATAAAAGGTTTTATATCTCAGACCAAGGTTTGCTTAAGACAAAGCTGATCTGATACAGATGTTAATGAGCAACACAATCAAACCACCTATTTTGCACTTCTCAGAGAAGGGATAAAATCCCATGAAGTTAGAGGGCACGTGCCTGACAATCAGATGAGGTTTTCTAGACAGCTAGAAAATGCGGTTATCATTGTTGAAAGTTATAATGCAGTTATCATTGTTGAAAGCTCTAACAATAGTTTGAATTGGAAAGAAAATGAAGTATCAGTAAATTGGTCTCAACACCTTGTTGTTGTGATGGAAAATTACAAAACGTACTGTGGGTTTTTTTTTACATTTCAATCTTTTTCCCCTCACACAGGCCATACTTTCATTATTCTTAGTTCTAATTAACAACTTGGAAACTGTTGAATTGGCATGTCACTGCAAAGCACAAATGAATGGGAACTCATCTTCCATTTGACTGAAATGGAAGAGCCATAATTGGATCAGACCTATAATTCGTAATAAATCAAACCAAGCATGTCAGCTTATTGTAACCAAGGGTTTGGTTTGATAAAACTGCCTCATCTTACAGTGGTGTAAATCAGGATTAACACGATGGAAATTAGTGTATATCTCCTATAAGGAAAAAAAGGCAGCCCCTTACATCTTGCTTAAAACTGACCTGAAGGTTTTTGATTTTTAATTCCTAATCTCTTGAATGCAGACCACCAAGATCATTTATTTAATATCCTTAAACAAGTAGGTACTCAAAAGGAGTAAAAGCAAAAGTGTTTTTGTCTCATTACAATAACATTACCTTTACTCATTTACTATTTTGAATAGAAGGAGGGCTCAGGTTTTATCTCCCACTAACCCAGCACCTTTCTGCCTATTCATATGAAACACTGTGAAAGCAATCTAACATGCTTTGCCTGTGATATCTGGGAATATTCAACCCAGTGTTTATAAAAAGAATATGTAAAACAAATATCTGAGGCTTTTGTGAGAATGTTCAGTCTTCCAGAGGCTGGACATGGGATCAGATACATTAATATCTCTGTCTGGGTACTTTGTTTTGAAGATCAACACTCAGGCAGGGGAATTAAAAGTATGCAGTTGCTTATTGACCAGATCCAGACTGAGAAGAAGGCTGGTCCTCCTTTACAGATTAACAATCAAGTCTTATTCACAGAGTTTCACTAACACAGGTCTGTGCCTGGAAGCCATTCTTTTGTCACTTGCCTGCCTGCTAGTAGGGGAAAAAAAAGGATGAGATTTCATGAGTGAACCAGACAGAAGGAGTGAGCCAGTGCTCTCCTCCCCACCCCTGCCCCAAATCAAATTTGTCCTAGTCCTTTGCTGCCTAAAGAGCAGTGACTTTTCACTCCTTAACTAAAATCTTGACCCTTGCTGAAGTTTTGCCGTAATATTATATAAGGGAGAAGTTTCTTATCCTGTGATTTTAATAGAAGTAATTTTGGTTACAAATCTGAAATTTGTTTATGCTGTCTTTAAAAAGATTTTAAGACCTACGGTTATTGATTAGGATTAAAAAACAGGATGATCAGTCTTTAGAAAGAGGAAGGAGTGTCTAGAAAGATCTGAAAGATTTGAGGACAAAGAATTGGTTGTGTATAGAAAAAGCAAAGCATCTTTGGAGGTAAGTCCCAGATTAAGACACTTCAGGAAAGAGCAGTTACTGGTAAAATTATTAACATGCACATGTACAAATTAACTCAGTGGAGTTATTTTACGTGCGCTCAATCTTGAGAGATTGAAGTTGGACACGATTTCAGGTCTTTATATAAAAGCATCTAGCCCCTATAATATAGGGGGCAGTGTAATCTCATAGCACACCATATAGTCTCATATTACTAGGGGGGCAACTAGAGTTGATGTTTGTATTATCATCCAGTCCTTCAGGACCGAATATACCATTGCATTTTGGCCAAAACTTCTATGTTTATAGTAAGCTTCACAGTATCAAAATATTGTATTTTACGTATACCCCAGCTACCAAACTCAAGTTTCTGTCAGCCTAGTAATCATTTAAACAGTTAAGTTTCTATATACGTAGTCAAGAGGGAGAACAATTATTTCAACCAGAGGATAGTGTTGGCATGAGAACAAACAGGCATCCCCTTTCACAAACATTTAGTCTGAAAGTAATAAGCATATTTCTAAACATCAGACGACTGCTCAGAATAGCTTTCTAGTAGGCCTGGTAGGAAGGAAATCCAGCTTAACCTCCTAACTGAATTTGATCAGTATATGTAAAGAATTCTAAAACAATCATCTGGAATAGATGGGTCTGAACTTTGAAACAGGCTTTTACATCTAGATCTACATTTCTGAACACCAGGTAGAACCAAGAACTTCACTAGCAGAAAAAAGAATGTATTCACTGATCTTTGCAGAAGCAGATTGTAAAATAGCACCTGCATCTATTTTCTGATTTTGACTGAGCATACTAAACAACCATCAAACACAGTATATTCCACCTCTTCCTTTTTACTGTGCTAGAATTGGAATCATTTGTGATGTTTGCTGTCATTCAAGTTTCAGATTAATTCCCCACTCAAAAATGGCCGATATTGTTTTGTAAAATAGCAAAAAGTGTGTGGAGGCGATGAGATGAGAATTGTAAAATAATAACAGAGCATAGTGGCAGAGCAGGAAGAAAGCAGTCAGTATCCCAACTATCCTGCCAAAAGAAACAAAAGAAATGAGATTCTCTGGAGGAGAAAGTCAAAAGAGGACAACTTGAAGCGGCTACAAGCAGGTCAACCATGACTGAACGTGTCCAAGGGAGAGGTCTGAACTGGTGAAAGAAAGTAGTTATGTCCCTACAAACCATTCTACTTCCGTGCTATAGAAAAGGCAGAGAGCATGTGCTTTTCCGTGTTTTAGTTTGATTGTGTGCAGGCAGAGATAAAAGCTCTGATAGTGTCCTGCTATCTGGACTATATTATTTGACATCCTGAATTCCAGTCAGGCTTTTTTTTAGGGGCCTTGAAATGTGGATGGCCTCTGGATACAGCTGATGGTCAAACCCTGAAAGATTTGTAGACTTTACCTACTCATGAGGTAAGGCAGCACATATCTCCCAACTTTCCTAATGCTGGTTTATCAAGAGCTCTCTACCATGAATTGTAATGGATAGTATCAGCCTAAAGTTGCCAGATACAGAGGTGATGCTTTCCTCAGATGTGTGCCAGGGAGCCCTTCTATCTTGGATCTCTGTTAGATGGAACTCCTTCCAGCATCTTTCTGGTTCCGTTCCCTCTCTTGTAGGACAATCTTGTAGATCTGTAGAACGCCAGATCTTACAGAAGATCTAAGAAATTCTCTTTAGCTGCAGGATCTCCACTGAAAGCAGGTGACTAGGAGATTTATTTTGTCTTTCTGTGGACTTGCTTGCCATCTGAATCACTGTCCGTCTCACCACGACTACCTGCCATCTCCTTTAAACATGATAACATACATGTTTGTTCTGGTAGGAGTTCAAGCTAGATGCAAAGGACTGGGCATGGCATAGGAGAGAGGAGCCTGAACTGTAGGCGAGACCTCAACTATGCTAAACTTTCACCGTCAAAATGGACCATTCATCCAAGGCTTCTAAGAGGAAGAAGATTCTGCAGTCTTGAACACCGGACAGATTCATCCGAAATTCTGTCCTACTTGAAGATTACCTAAAACATTTTCTTGAAGTTCTTTTTTTTCGCAAAACCCCCAAAGAGAGAATTACAAAAAAATGGAACAAAATAGTTGCAATAATAGGTGTGATATGACTTTACTGGGACAATGCAATTTTATGTTAGTGTAAAACAGAATAGGATTTAAATAATTCACTGCTCCTTTTGGTATTTTTGTTCATTAAACAGTCACATTCCCAAGTTATCCACCTTGACCATTTCTGCTATGATTACTGTTGTGTAAAGAGTCAGGAAGCTGCTTTGTCAGGACATCAGTGGATTTCCTATACAGAGAGATCCCTGGCAAACAGAGACAAGAGTTAACTTTACACCTTCTTCTTCCTCTGTAGTAGATAGCATGCAAGGTTTATATAAGGGAAAGGCAGAAGGATACCCATTGCAACACTGATAGGATGAGTATCCCCATTAAAATTGATTAATTACTCTAATTTCATTGATTGTTGCACATAAAGTCTGGCATTCCGTATTCTCAAAAGTCTTCTAATGCACAAGTAATAGCTTATCTTCTTGCCTACCTTTAATGAAAGTTCATTAATGAGTGTCCTAATGAGAGATATACTTTTTTTTTTTAAGTCCCATGCAAGAAGACACCAACCACTTTACACAGAGACACCTTGCTGAATTTCTAGCTCATTCCGTTACCAGCTAAAAATCAGTATCAGTTTTGCCCACTGAAGAGATCACAGGATTTTTATCTCTGTGTCACTGTTCACATCCAGACAGGGCAGATGCTATTGGAGCGTACACCCCCATTAATTTAAGAGTCAGCTGCTGTAAACAGCCACTTTTTTAATTGCATCAGAATTAAGACATGAACTAGAATTCATAGTAATAAGATATTAGTGCTCAAAGAAGAAGCCACAAAATTTACTGAATCACAAAAAGACAGCAGTGATATGGTAGCATGTTTTTTTCCCAGGGACCTAAGGCTGTATCACTTCAGTTCTAAGTATTTTGTCTTCATCTGTGTCCTTGTAGCAAGGGAATAGTTTCAGTTATCTACTTCATAGGGTCAATATGAAGATCACCAGCAGTTACACAGTGTTTGTACAGCACTGGGACAGAGACGGTGTTATAGGAATACTGAATGTTTCTGTAGTCAGATAAGTTTGCAGCTATTAGGGCTAGATTTTTTCATTGTTGACATCTGGCTTTGATGGTGTGAGGCCTCATTTGCATCAGTCGCGTATACGAAAGAAATCAAGCCCACTTGGATATTCTAGAAAAGAGAAATGGAGCATAGCCTTTCATTTAATCCTTTATTTCTTGTAAAAGATTATTTTTTACAAGGGTGTTTTATAAGCTATATTTCTATAGTTTTTTGAAGTCATTTCATAGTGTTAAAATAGCTTATTAATAACAATTCTACTCCTTCATGAACAGTAAGAAAATTGATACATCAGTTTCTATAGACTAAAATTTAAGAAGAATGATTAATGACTTAAAGAAGGGGGAAGGGAAGTCCTACATAGAGATGACTGGCAGCGTTTCAGCTAGAAGACTATGCTGTGACTGAGGCCATAGACAAAAATAGAATAGGATTAATAGAAGAACAGCAAGTAAGGTCAAAGGGGAAACAAGGAGGTATGCTAGAAGTGTCTTATACACCAAAAGATAGGAAGAGATGAAGTTATAGACTTAAGGAGTTTCCCAATTATATATACTTGGGAAAAGGAAAAAAATCAGTTCACACAAAGAAAATTACCAAAGATGACTGAAATAATAAAAAGTGAATTAAGAACAAAGCTTTAAAATATGAGAAAAAATTATAATAACCTTTTCTGGTTCCTTACAGGTTTTAACTTGTGTTCTACTGTAAATAAATTAAAAGATAAACTGTAGAATAAAATTAAAACAATGTTAACACTAACAAAATTTAAAAAAATAGTAAAATCAAGTTATTGCAAAACACTGTTCAGTCAGAGAAATGTAACAACCTATAAAACGGAATATGTAATGCTTTGACTACTTAACAGAAAGTAAGTTTAACTGAAAACCTAGCTACAAGTTTTATCTGATACCAACTACTACAGCTCTGTTTATGCTAATGAGCTGCAACACCCTAATTTGTAGGCTGGAAGAAGCTACTGCACACAGATGAAGAAGCTTTTAAATGAGGAGAAGGGAAGTAGAAAGTCATGACTGCAGAGGTTTTTGTATGATAAGCTGTAGTATATAGGAGACTTGTTCTTTTAGGGTTTTGGTATTCAGTCATGTGAGTTGCTCTTAGAGTTTTTGGAGAAAGAGGTTGTATGTGTATATTTATGTGCATATATATGTATGTGTTTTAATGTATTAATTAATTTCATTTCTGGTCCTTTAAGGTTGATATTGGCTATCCCTTTCTTTTTTTCCTTTTACTATGCAGAAAGGGTGAAAGCTAGCTTGTCCTCCTAACAGGAGGATAGCAAGCCTTACTCAGAACTACAAGGACAGTCTTGTAGCAGGCTAAGCAAAGAGTGCTTTTTATTATAGTGGGTCTGTTCTTTTTATTTGTGATTGATTGAATGCTGTTTAGAAAAATTATGGGTAAAACTTAAATCTGGGGAGTAACCAATCTCCTATCCGTACAAAATAACTCTTTGTTGCTGATATTGTTATACTCTTTTTGTTGTGGTCATGCGTATTTGACATGTTTGAGGTAACCATTGTAGTAGTGGCTCTGAACAGTTGCATGGTAGGAGTTACATGTTAAACACAAAAGATCTGCTTAATGTGAGGGGACTCTGAAACGTAGCAGGGTGCAGGGCTAGTTAGTGATAAGGGACTGACATTTTAACAGCGGTTCCATCTAAAGGTAGTAAGTGTGTGGCTAGTAATACTCTCTATTGTATTGTTTTACTATTGAGAACGAAGCAGAAGAGTTATGCAGGAAGAAGGTAGTAATATCTGTCAAAATTCTCAAATATAATAGAGCAGACTGATTACTAGTTTGGGGTTTTTTGCTCATATGTAAGTAAATAGGTAGTTTTTGTAATGGTCTATGGAGGTGGGGTGAAGGCTCCTAGATGCTCAAAAGGAAGAGAGGATTTAAAAAAAACCCTCCTACCTGAAATCTATCCCTAATAATTATTCAGGAAAGCTGATTGTCCCCATTCATCTTGAGTTTAAAAACTAGCAGAAGCTTATACTAGTAAAAACAAGCATCTACTTAAAGTGGATTAACTGTTGAGACATCTATTAACCATTCCTGGGTGCCTGCAAAGAATAAAAGTAGACATTAAATAATTAAGGGTAATGTCACTTGTATTGAAGGAACTTAGGAAGATTCCTACTTGCATAGTTGCTGGAATACTTCCCTTTCAAATAGTGTTTTGCTGTTCTCCTTTATGAAGGCATGAGAAACTTCAGAAACCTATATTTCATTCAGGAGGGGATACAGCTCAGTACTGTGTATGAAGGCTATTGGAAAAACTGGCATAAAGATTTTGGAACCACTTTTGGGTTGTGTCTTAAGTCCATCCATTGTACTTAACAGAAGGAAAGAGGCAGGTGCCTGAAATCTAGCTGCTCAGGTTTTCTTAGGAATGAAACTGCAGTGCTCTCTGTACCTGAATGAATATGCTCTGTCCTTGGACATAGTCAGCTGAGTGGTGATATATAGCTTTCAGCAGTGGTTTGTTGGGTTTCTTTTCCTCTCTTCCCTGTGGGCTGCTTTGCCCTGGAACTGCTCCAGTACTAGCGTATGAATCATAAGCATAATTCCCTCTAAATCCACAGTAGCCTATGCAATACTGGATAATTAAATATTGAAAAGGTCTGTGAATCTTGTCTTCTCTCATTCTGGTAGCAGTTCCAATAAAACTGTATTGCTATTGTGGGCAGGTACTGGAATGCATCAAAACTGATGCAACAGACATGTACTTAGTCCTCAGCAGTGATTGGGATAGGTCAAGCTGAGTTCTCAGCTGACTGTCTAACCAGTATATGTTTGTTTTCTACAAAAAGCATAAACTCTAGCAGGAGACCTCTACAGTCATACCCCCAGCTGGTTTGAGACCTCTCAATCAAATGCACATCTACCAGTCTAGAGCAGTTAATGGTCTGGTCCACAGACTTGCAAGGAAAAAAATCTGTAGAAACACAGTAAGATACTTCTTAGAGATCAAGCCACTGAGACCGTTACCTCTGTGTGGGAGGGGAGGATAGGGAGGGAAAAGAAGAGACTTCCTAAAACTCATCGAAAACCGGTGCTGCTAGTTGCAGCTGCTGCAGGAGGAAAAGCTAGCATAGGAAAAATAACTGAAGTTCAGCTTTTTCTAAGCAAAGTACTTTCCTGGGGAGAACTGCTCCAGCCATACTTACAGTAGAAGACTTCAGCCTAACAGCAGTAGATGAATAATAATACTTAATACTGTGGTATGAAGTAAATTGGTAGCTATATTTTTTCCACATAACATGCTTCAAAGGAAGAAGCAGGGGTCCACGTGTGGTCATAGCTCAGTAAGCTTTCTTTCATCCCTGATCTGATCTTCTGACGGAAGCTGTAGTATAGCAGAGGTAAGACTGGCAGATACAGCAAAACCTGTAAGTGTCTCTTACCTGTTAGTAGTGTGGTTTCTTTTTGAGGATAGGCAGAGGAATGGGACAGCAGCTTTTCTTTTGCCCTTGGTTAAATATAGGATTTATGTTAATTTTTGTGTTTTGGAGTTCTTTGTCCTGTATATCCATTAAGCTAAAAATAAAATCTTGAGTACAGAAAGAGTTTTGTTAAGATAAAGTTCACAAGTCTTTATGTCTTGAACTTTGTGCAGCCGTATGTCTTTGTTAAGCTCTCTTTATCATCATCAGCTGTGTTCTGTGTTAGTCTGCAGTGATACAGATCACTGAGCACCATGAGCCACGCTGCACTGGATTTCTCATCTAGTGCTTAAGGCTGAGAGTGCAGGAACTGGTTTCTAGGCCTAAATGGAAGCGACCCAAAGAGCGTACCAAATGTTCCTCTCTAACCTTGTAACTTTTCCTTTGTAGGAGCAGAAAAAATACCTTCACTGTAGCCTCTGAGTCCTCTGGAAACAGCCAGGTGGTGGTGGTGGGGGGGGGGGGGGGGCTGTTGTAAATTCTCACCTCAGCATGGATACTTTTGTTGTCAGATGTTATAAGGGAGGAAAGCGTATGCTGGTGACATAAAATGCAATTCTGACAAAAATATATTACCTTTTTGCAGGCCACGTACTTAATCAAAGGCAGATGTGGAATAACAGTAACTTCTTAACAGTTGTTACTGCTAGAGCTCTGAAACAGAACTATGCTGCAGCTTATTTCTCCTTCTTGCTGTTCATAGTTAACTCCACCATGTTGTAGACTCTAGACGGAGGACAGTATTTCTTGTTTCTCCTGCTGCAGCAGAGCAGAGTCTGCACTGGGTGCGCTCAGAGCTCTGGGGTTCAGTGCAGTGCTCTGCTGATAAAAACAGTTTTTTAGATAAAGGTGGATGGCTATAATATTTGGTCTGATTAATAAGATGATATTAGTCTTGATCCTGCATAGTGCCAACCTTCAACACAATTAGCAGGTGCTATTTTAGAAGAATGATTACGTGAGTTACATATTTTTTTAAGAACATGATAGTCTAATTTTGTTAGCTATTATACTAGGCAGTTACAAAAATTTTATTTCCTGCAAGGCATTTGGCTGCTGCATAAAATAACTGAAAGCATATTGCAATTAGTGACAATGAATTAGCAGCTGGTTTCCTCTCTTGAGAATGTTCCTTTTTGCAGTCCCTCTAATGGTAGTAGTGAACCTTTAATGAATACAATAAGCCACATAACCCACATGAATCTACATGGCTTGGTACATGGTATATTCTGCAGTCAGATTTTTCAATCGAACTTAAAGGCCTTCATCAACCACTTAACATTTTTAAAAGAAAAACATTACCAGTGTCAGTAAGGCAGATGGAGTAAGCTTTTTTTGTCTGTTATTTCTTGCATACCATCTGTTCTGGTAGCCTTCGCACTTGAAGGGCAAAACTGACAGATTAGTACAGGCGTAGCGAAATAACAATGTGCAATTCTTGGTGTCAAAGTTGATCCTTACAAATCGTAGCACAATGCTGGAGTACCCTGTTGGGTAAGATGGGTGCTTTACCAAGGCACTTCAGTGGCTTGTGCAAACTCGGAAGCCCCTTAGCGTTGCAAACAGGATGTGCTCCCTACCCATGCAAAGGCCTAAGGTGTCTAAGTTGAATATCAAAATACTGTTTAGATGAGCTGTAACTGAACTGCTGTAAAATGAGCACTAAGGCTGTTCCACACAGCAGGTCCCTCATCTAACAGAGGCAAATGAGATAAAATTGGGCCTAATTTTTGTGATAGCTAGCCAAATAAACTTAAAAGCATCTTAGTCTCTTCATACATGCAATCATTCCCTCTTACTGTTCTGTGTTACGTGTGACGTAGCTGCAGAGCACAGAGAGGCTGTTGGTGTTCAGGAGGCTTGATGGAAGGAATTGTAGGAGAGAAGACTGTAGCTGACTGCTTGATCAGTGCCTATGCTGACCAAGCAGTTCCTCCAGGTTACTTCTGGATCAGACTTTGTCTTCCCTCTCTGCGAGGAGGGATGTATGGATTTGTGGGGACCTCTTGGTGGATCGACAAGTTCAGTGTATGTACATGTGGTCATGCTATTCAAGCTTTTTCCCAGGGTCTAGTGTTGCTCTGCTAACATCCTCCAGTTTATCAATTGTGGTGGGGCTTGAGTGTTGCTGTTTTGGGCAGATGTAGGAGTAAAAGATGTGTGGGAGAACCCTTGAGGGTGAGGTGGGAGTTGCCTGTCACGCTGGACGTCTGCATGATAAGTTATCTGCAAAGCATGGAGGTGTGGAAGAGTATGAATCAAGTACTTGAAATCTTCTTGTAGACCAAACCAACCCTATATTGGGTTGGTTAAGCTACCAGATCCTCTGTGGGGACAGAAACAAGTACCTTTGTCCAGCAGGAGTGTTGAGATAGCTTTGATTTTTTTTTTTTGTTTTGTTTTGTTTTTCAAAGCTGGCCCTGCTTCAGGCAGGGCAATTCCTTTAGCTTAGCACTCAGAGGCTGCCCTATCTCACCTCTTGGTAGAGAGCAGGGCTAATAGTGCCACGGAGTTCAGTGGGGCACACTTGGCTTTCTGCTAGCTGGGCCCTTCTGGGTGACAGCAGAGGGCTCTAGTGAGATAAACACAGTGTTAGATTTGTTGCACTTCTGTAATGTTTCATGACAAAATGCCGAGTGGCTTGCACTTGTTCAGTTTGGGCATTAGGGCCACGGGCTGCGGTCTTTTATTCTGAATTGTTAGAAATTAGAAGCATAAACTACACATCTGCAATGTAATATTCACCCTGATATTTTTATCACCCATATCTGATCAGGGCAAGATATGCATCCTTGTGTGTTGATAATAGATTAGGTACTTTGAAGAAATGGTCTTTTCTGTGGCGCTAAATATAGTAGTCCTGATGGTGCCAGTGAGCCTGTGCACTGGCATAATTGCTCCTTGATGCAACTGTGGTACACACTACCTCAAAGTATGGTGTTTCTAATGCATTTTATTATTCTTATTCTACTAGACTCTTCCACAAAACCAGTGTACTCATGTGCATGCGTGCACGGGAAGAGAACAAACCTGAGCTCCTTAACTAATTGCTGTTTTCCTAGAGTGTTTTAAAAAATTTCATGAAGCGGTGGGTTTATCTTCAAAAAACTGATAGCGACTGATGGAGGTTTAAGTGCTCTGCTGCTCCTGCCTCTCGCTTGGAGCTGTAGGATCCCCCTTAGGGTGGGAGCATTGCTATTGACAGACGTCACGGCTGTTCTGGAGCGCTGTCTCAGGAACAAATGGCTCCTCTAATCTGACTTTGACAAATCCAATGAACTATCTGAATAACAATTCAGCCTAGTTAATTAACCATGTCTGCTTGGTGAGCATTGTGATGTTAGTATGGCTGGTGCTATATTATATGCTGTCTTTCATCTTCCCCCTCCTGCTGCCTGTGGTTCAGTAGTTCGTTAGGTTACGGGTGTACCTGGTAGCGTAGTGCCCTGCCAGACAAAGCAGGGACAGAGCAGGTGTGCGGTGTAAATAATTAACAGGGTTTGTGTGTCTTGCACGAGTCTAGTCATGTTGTTATGAGGGGAATGGTGAAACTGCAGGCTGATGTAAGGTATACATTGCTGAGTTTTGTATTTAATGTAGATCTGGATTTTGTTGGAATTATTCATGATTTACATGGTGGTAGCAGAAGTTAGCTTTCCTGAAGACTAGAGGTTAGATTACCCACAGCTGCCAAAATGGAATTATCCTCATCTTACAGGCTCTCTACCTACCTATTGTGGATTCTGTTGTTGATTGTAAAAGCTGTTTCTGATATGTAATGGAGGATTGCTCATAGAAGAGATTCTGTGTAGAGCTGTTAATCATCAGAACTTAACGTAGTCCTGACACTTCACATGAGTTTTAAACTTCATCCTGAGAACCTGCAGGAAAAAAATCACATTTGGTCTCTGTGCTTGTCACTTCAGTACGATATCATTGAAGCTTTAACTTCCCATTTAGACTTTGTCCACAGATCGGAAGTTAGGCCATATGGCTTTGTTAGACAAGAGAGCAGTGAAGTGAGCCAGTTCACTTCTGGGTGAGTGCAAGTGTGGCCTTTATTTTTAAATGAATTTTATTAGTGTTTCAGTTGGTAAATAAATCCTCTTCTGGTATGTTAGAAGACTAAAGGCAGTGGTCTGTGGGGAAGGTTAAGTACTACTGCCATGGGGTATGAAGAATACATTTCTTTGCTTTGCTTTCTACTACAGATGTCTTGCTGGCAGCAGTTTTTTGTTAAATGCTTTTTTTTTCCTTTTATGTCAATTTAGAGTTTGTCTCTAGAAATAAAGTGAACCAAATCTGCTCTTTAGTGTTGTTGATGCTGAGTTAATATAATGTGCAAATAAGTGCAGGAGACTATAATGGCTTCAGGCTAGTTAAGACAAATCAACTACAGCGATATTTTTAACATGATTAATACTTGACTCTTGCTCGTATTTTCTTCCATCCTTTCATTCTTAATATCCTGTTGAATAAAGTGCATGTTATTTTTATTGGTAATACTTCATTGTTTGTGAGTACTTCATCCTTTTTGTCTACACTGATATTCTAGCTTTCTAAAATGAAAAGTCCATTTAATAAGGAAGTAATTGCTTTGAGGCAAAAGCATTGATAGCTGAATTGCAAGAAACACCTATTAATGGTCAAATTCTTCCTTAACTTGTATTTTTTGGAGGTTCCTGAACTAGTGGTAGGGCACAAGCTTGACTTTAGGCGTTGGATAATAGATTTATCTAGTCATTGCTTCTGTTTACTTAAAAGTTTGTTTTCTGTAGGTTAATCTGATGTTTACCTACTATGAGTTTAAGTGAGGTCAGGAGTTGCCCTGTATCTGGAGCGCAGTTCTAGTTGGGATTAAAGCCATTCATAATTTACTTTTCATGCCAGTGGAATCTAAGATCTAATTGACGCTGCAAACTTTTTTTTTTCCTGGGGAAGTTGTAAATCAATGTGTGAACAACTTTCTTCTGAGAGTCCGGGGTGTGTTTACAAAAGTCATAAGCATAGATGAGTTCAACTGACACAGCTGTATTTCTAGCATAAGGGGCAGGGGAGATCTTGCTATACTAGTACAAAAAACAGCTTTTGGAGGTAAGGTCAGCTGAAGTGCTTTCTGTCATTCAACAGATTGTCATAACAGTCTGAGTGTGGACGTGTTAACAGTGAGAATAGGTGTGATCCTGCATCTCTTCCATTTCAAGTTTGGGAGACTTCTCTGGAGTACTTAACAGGGGATTCCTCTCTGTGATAACTGTCAATGTCCATCTTAGTGACTTTTCCTGCTATTAGCATAGGAATTTGGGCTGCTGTTGTTACCCTAGACCATATTTTCCTTAGAAATGAAACTGATGGTTTGTGCTTCAATTGTGGCTACTACTGCTTAATGAATAATTCTTTTGGGAACATAAAACACTTTGTAAAGAGCAAGGATGCTTTTCCACATGTAGATAGCATCAGCACAATCTGGGAACAAACGTAGCTGTATGGAAAGTCTGTTTTGTCTCTTCCTTTGCATGTGGAGTGTCTTTTTTTTTAAGAAGTGTTTTCTAGGATAACTTCTGCCCTGGATTTTGCATAGGTGGGACACTACTTAGAACTGTACCGTAAGGCCCTTCTAGGGATGTGTGCTTACATAAGTAGTAAGCAAGTAGCTTACTACTGGCAACTGGCACTAGTTGGACAAGACTATTCTTGTGTTCTTCAGAGGATTTTTTTGGTTTTACTTGATAACGTGTGTGTTTGACTGAGAGAAATCGTGGGAACACCATGCTTTGACAAGTTTCTTGTTTCAGTTAAAGTACTGTTTTTGTTGTGGAACCTGATGTGCCCCTTTCCTATAAGCCTTAAAGTTGAGACCTGAAGTCAGTTCTTGAAATGAAGTAATGTTTCATTGCCTAGCTGGATTAGTGGCCAGAGGTGTCAGCATCTTAGGGAACCAAGCTCTTGAAACTATAAAAAATTCGCAAAGGTGAAATAATTTTTTGCAATTTTAATTTGAAACTTACTGGCTGACATGTGTGTGCTGGAGGAGCAAGAGTCATTCTTTACATATGGTAGGTTAATGGGGCTTTGTTTCATATCTTTACACCAGCTCATTAGCCTATGGGAGGAAGGGGAGTACTGCATTTCAGACCTGCTGCACTTTGGGAAAGTCATGGGACTCTGCAGTCACTGGCACCATGAGCAGGTTTTGACCAAGTCCAAAATCATTCTCTATTTTGGTTGGTATGGGGTTGATAGTGGCACATGGAGTGTAAGTGTGAAAAGTCTTTTGCACAGTTCCTCACCATTACCACTGTGGGAGTTTGTAGGAGGCCCACAGGTTCTTGCTTTCTTATGGACAGAACTCAAAACAACATCAGATTTGTTCTCCTGGGTCATGTGTATTAGGTATCTTGATCAAATAACTGACCAAACAGCTGGAACGGGAGGAGTTAAGAGCAAGGACATCTTGCTCTGAGAAATGGTATCTGTTAAGTAAAACTATGAAAACCGTTTTTTGGTGTATTGCATGCTGTAGCCTTTGGTTATCAGATCTATGCTTGCTTTATTTGGGTAGTGAAGACAGCCTGAGGTAGTGGCTGAAGGGGAAACTTGGTTCTCTTTGTGTGGAAAGATAAGTGGAGTTAAAGTAGTGGAAGAGGATGGTATAAGACTGCAGCAGGAGATGTAAACTGTGATAAATTCAACAGTCCACATCTCCTGCCATCTGGAGCGTGGCAGTTCTGGGTACAGTCACAATCCTCACTTGCAGTGGGGCAAAAGCTGTAAGATTTAAATGTAAAAGCTGTGAGATTTAAACGTGGCGCTAAAGTATAGCTCGTTTTCTCCAGTAAAGAGAAGCATCTGAAGCAAGAGCTGCCTTTCATTGTGCTTTTTATTATTTTTTTAACCCAGCTCTTCTATTTCAGAGTTGCGATAGCATGTTTCAATGGCAGCCTTGAATACACAATTAGTTGTCAGGCATCTTTCTCCTGGAGAATACAGCAGAATGGTTTCAAAGCAGTCCTATAGCAGACCTGATGTGAAGTTACCTTTTCTCTTCCCCTGCAGAAGCCAAGTCTGTTAGCAAATGGGACTGGGTACCTCAGTGCTAATACTGAGGGGTGACGTACAAAACAGGAGGGCGCCCAGCCCAGTTCTCTCTTAAGACTCTGCCCTGGGAAAAACACGCTCAAATTTGTTTCCCTCACGTGTCCTTGAAAAGAAAGCAATATTTACAATAACTTTTTACAGAACAAAGATTCTGTAGACAACAGAAATACAGGAAAGCCTCCTTTACTGGATTAGTGGAGTGTGATAAATCTCATATTTACTAATTATATGTACAGCAGATGACTTAGCTGTAGATGTTGTGGTAATATGGGCTTTGGTGTACAACTGTGGAATCAAAATTTTTAAATATGCTTAAGAATTTCATAAACAGATAATTTGCCTGACTCATCACTGAAGACCTTCATCCTACTCTAATAGTATTAGACCACAGGAACAAGAAGCTGGAAATTGATTTTTCATCTTTGTGGTGCATGTGTTTGCATGCATGTGCTTGCTGTTTCCTGACTTAAGGCATGCTATCAGTAACTTGGAGATTGTCTGATAAAAAATTAATTGGAAACTGCACTTTCTGTTATTAAATTATTAGAGGTTACACTGTGGTCTCCCTAGCTGCTAAATTGCATTGAGAATTAAATCCCCTGCCAGGGTATGCTACAGAACATGAATCTTCTGATTATACAAGCTAGGGAAATATATTTAAGAGCCGATGTTTACTCTTTTGTTATGAGCAGATGTCTGTTAGAATCGCCTTCCTGAATCTGCAGACAGTTCTGTGCACATCGGAGTCAGTGTTTATCATGAAAACATAAAAATAATGCTAGATGCAAGTGTTTTATCTCATGACCTTTTTGAACAGGTGCTTTATGTAAATCTTGAAGGGATAAATACTGGACAAGGGGAAGAGCAGGCTTCTGAACATCAGCATCCAAATAAGAATAAATGAACAGCTTTGGTCGTGCCAAAGCTTTTTGCTGGAAAATAGGTTCTGCAGTGCAAGTGGCTGCAGCAGTTACTGCCCACTTAATCACCTGTACTTGAAAAATTGGTCCTCGTGGTTGTGGAAACTGAGGAGTATGTGCTACAGCTTTTGAACTAGTGGGGTTTGATTCACCAGCAAACTGATTTGAAATCACTTGAACACGTTGTGTGACAAACACCTACTGTACAAGAGCTGTTTACTACTAAATGCAACCAGTTTGTTTTGTGAACAGCAGTCTTTGGGAGAAGGTGAAGTGACTAAATGTTTTACTTAGGTGCTTCCGCAAGCCAGCCTGTCTGTTTTGAGTCAACATGCTATAGTTTTCTAACTGCCAGAACAGTGAGATTTTTGGAATAACCTCTTGGTACTGGATGGAGCTGCTAGAGGTAATAGGTGGAAAATTTGTCAGTCCTTTCCAGTAAAACTCCAACGAGCTTAAGTGATGCTGAGTTTATCCTGGAACTACTGAACCATATGCTTTCTTACACGTTGTTTACTCCGAATGTTATTTGAATTGTGAGTACCTTACAACAGAAATATAACAAACATACAAATTACATCTAAATATAGCTGTAAAGGTAGGTAGGCCTTCTAGCAGATAACGATTTCTAGAGCAATTGGTATGGCTGGTGGCCAGTACTCATTAAGTGACCAGAGCAGAAATAAATGCAGTTAAGCCAATTGTGGTGTTTTGCTTCTGGCTTGTAATGCTCATTGGCTTGTCACTAGCCTGGCTTGTGATACGTGTTTATTCCTTTTCCCACAGCGGCGTACAAAGAATGAAGAAGTATTTACTTTATTACTAATTCTTCATTTGGCACAGCTCTGTCTGAAACAACTCGCACAGCTCTGTGCTGGTGGACCCCACGCTGGCTTCCAGAGCGCTGCTCGTCTGGGCCCGGGAAACAGCCGGCCGCTCGCTCCGCGTGGAGCCAAGGTGTTACCGCTGCTCAGCACTCGGCGGACCAACGGTGTTTTGAGGGTGTATGTGTAGGAGTGGTTTCAAATCCAAACCTGAGCAGCGTTAAGCAGTTTAAACTTCTCTACACGGTATTTTTTTAAGGAGCACGAGTATCTTACCACCTACAAATAGGACAGCTCCCTTTATTAGGATTTATAACCGTAATCATGATATGAAATGGTGTTAGCAAAATACTTTCAGCTTCCAGAAGTATTTGTCCTTCACAAATTCAAATCAAAACATGAAGGTGTATTAGAAAACTTAATTATAAAAACAGTTGAGAAATACCGATGCTCAGCCTGCTTCCTCGGATCTGTGTCTCTGCAGGCATAGTCCCTAGGATATGCTCACCCCTTCTAGCCCTGAGCCCTGTTAGCATGCTTACCTCTTCTAAGAAACAAACTTGAACTTAATCTCTGTAAAACTGCGTTGTACTGTCGCGGTGTCTATATGGTAGTACCTGCTGGTTTAGTGAGGAGGGCCACCACGGAGCATCCTTGCTCTGGATCTTCACATCTGTAGTCTAATTCCTATACAGTTCTTGCTGCTTGCTTTATGCTAGTGGTGTTGTCAACCTTAAATAGTTCTCTGTCCCTTTACTTGTCATATTGATCCTGGGCATTGTTGTCCTTTGAAATTTGTTCTAAGCTCTAATGTCTTCTAAAATGGACTCTTGCTTAGTTGCTTCCTAGTAACTCATGCAGGAGATGAATTCAAGCAAGATCACATAAAACAAAGTTATCAGAAGAATATACTGTATTGCTGAGGAAAGCAAACTGGTGCTTTGAACTGTGGCAATGTTTTCTAACTTTTTTCTTTAAAATATTGAAGCTATGTATGTGGGAAAGCTACATGATTTTTTTGTTTGTTTTTTCCCTCCTCTCAGCTATCATGCTGAAAGAAAACTTACTTTCTTCCGTACGAAATGAGCAGTCCGGTTAAAGACTGAGGAGAGTTATAGCTGCTTTTGGGGATCACTGTTATAGCCATACTGATCCGGAGATACAAACTTGCTGCAAAGAAGTATTTGAATGCTTTACATGTTGAAACAATGTCTAAGCATTCTGAAGCAAAAAACGTGAAATTATTTTGCTGGCAATCATGGAATAATTAGTAAAAGGAATACTGTTTGGGAGGGAACCAAGGCCAGGGAAGGCCTGAGACCTAAATGAACCCTAGTGGTTGGATTTCTGGGAAACATAAAAGCTCAGAAATTAAGTACTGCTACCTAAATCCAATATCATAAAATGGTTTATGGAGTGGATCTGTGACTCTAGGGATATCTCTATTTTATAATTGGTGTATTTTGGTACCCACCTCTCTGATACACTGATATCAGAGGCAGAAATGCTGAAAATAAGTGGAAGGGGTCTTGGCCCTGTTAAGTGAAGCTCTTTGCCTGGGCTGCAGAAGCATTGCACAGCTCTTGACTTCAGCCATCTGTGCCAAATTCCCTGGCTGCAAAAAGGAAATCTGTCTTGGCAGCTGGGTGAACTGAGAGTAAATTAACACTTCTGAGTGAGGTGGCTAGAGACTTCCTTGTGATATTTTGTCAATGACTAACTGAAATACTAGCTGTTAACCAGCATTTTTCTAGTAGATCACTTAGCTGTACATTCCTGGTTTATTTTAGCGCTTAGTTCTGATTATATGGATAAAGAAATGAAAATCACAGAGTCACTTTGAGTACAGATGTCAGTATGTATAATTATGTACTGACTTGGTATTTAGTGACTCAATTATTAACAAGCTTATGCTTTAAGTGTAAGTAGCTTTCTTAGGAAAGGAAATGGATGAGCGATAGTTTGTTTTGTTCTGTTTGCAAGTTCTGTGTGTATGTGGGGGGGTTTTGTCTTTTTTATCAAGCCCTTTCCTATGTACATTAAGTATCTGGGATACTCGATGAATACTAAACTGGTAAAAGGCTATTAGGGAAGTGTACATAAACTTTAAAAAATAACTTATCTTAAAGTCTATTATTGTACCAGGGGAAAAAATGTTTGGCTCAAATGTGACTTATACTTTGCCAAACGTCCTCACTAAATCTGAAGCAAAATATCTATTACATCAGGTCTGAACATTGTCTTCAGCACTAAAGCAAATCCCAAGCTCCTGAATTTCAAGATAGTTCAGGTGAGAGCCTTACGTTGAGCTTCCAGATCAGTTTCACGTTAGCACCTGGGGAGGTAAACGTGCATGGAGAAGGAAATCAGCCTTTGGTTACAGAGCCCTGAAAATGGGATACATGTTGGCTGTAAAGGGCCAGGGATGAGAAGACAGATGAAACAAACCCACCAAAAAAACACCCCTCCAAAACAAACAAAACAAAACCAAGAAAAAAAAAAACCCTAAACCCTCAGAAGCCACAACTCTAAGCATGATCTCTAAAAAGGCTTTGTAACATTTTGGTATCTGACTCAATTTTTCAATGCCTAGAGCTGACAGTACTGACTGCAGATACTCAGCTTTATGCATGGAAGGATTTTCAGTCAGAAAAATGATACAGGAAAGTACACAGGTAATAGCAATATGCCAGCAGTACTGGTCCAAAATACCCCCTACAAGTTCTTGAACATACTGTGAAAACGGCTTAAGTAAGTGCTGTTCATCCTGAGAAACAGGAACCCTTAGAGGGGTGTACACGAGCCATTGTGGAAAGTTAAGGAGCTTTTAATGATATTTTTCTCAGTAACCCATAACAAGAAAAATCTGTTCATAGCTAGGTTTAGAACAACACAATAAAACTGGTCAATATATTAGTCGTGAGAGCCTGCTTAAAAAGTTAGTCTCTGTATCCTATCCAGTGAATGTTTGTGTCACACCAGTCAAGGAAAAAAAACTACCTCGAAACTTAGAACGAAACTGTAATATCGATGCAGTCTAAGTGTTTAGATAAGGCTTTTGGCCTTTGAAAGGAAATAACATGAAGTTGTGTGTGATCTGGTTATCTCCTATGTATAATTCAGTGTTTTCATCGAGAGGTGTTCATAGCAGAGCAGATTTGTGTCCAAAATACATCACTCAAGCTTATATGTCCAAAGATACGCTTCTTGTCTAGTGTAAGTATTGGGTACTAAATTTGAAAAGGTCCAAGGCAGGCTTTGCAGGGGAGTACGTGGTGCAATCTTTGCTGCTTTCCACTTAAAGGCCAACCTGCTTTGTGCCTCAGTGTCCCAGGCAGGGAAGCAGGAGATGGGTAAACTCAATTTACCTGTTTGCCGTGTAGTACAAGAGCAGGCAGATGTTACGGACACCATGTGTTTCTGAAGCAGAGGAGCTGGAAATAAGTTGCTGAAATTGGGGATGACCATGATAGCAATAGTAGGGCTATATAGAGTAAATCAAATCCAGGGCAGAAAGCAAGCAACATCCAGCAGATACAGGTCTGTGCTGGCTGGCTTGGTGCTGCTGCTCGCTTCCCTTGGGAGGTGGTAATGTTGCCTTGCAGGCAGCTTTCTGACCTGGCGGGCCGGGAGAGGGGTAGATGATGCTTGCTTCAGCATAGGTCATTCATCTACCCCATATTAGGAAACCTCTAGTCTAGGCTAGCTGAGTCAACTGGCAAACTCCTGCTGTTTTTAATAACTAACTAACTACAGCAGTATGCAAAGTAGGAATGGGTACAATATTTTTTTTTTGGTGCTTGTGGATTCACTTAGGTAGGAAATAGATAAAGTTCTCAAACATTTTCCTCATGTATTATGCAACCCGCTTCCTTAATGAAAGCTAGATAAGAGCAAGAGTAACTAAAATGTCAAGTATCTTCTCCTGAGCTAGCAATGTCTTCCATGGCTTCCTGTCATTGTCTTAATCACAAATATTTGATATCCTTTGGCTGATGAAATCATTTCCCCACTTTAGTTGCCCCTGTTGTCGGGTGATAGTCCAGATTTTTGCTCCACCCAGCTTGCAGGCTGTGGGAAGAGAGGGCTCAATGTACCCCTCGCCTCTGGAGCCTTGCTTTGCGCAGGCACAAACAAAATGAAACTCCTGAGAGTCCTATTGATGTGAAACATTAGCGTGCCGAATAGTTTCCGAAAGAAAAAACTAACCAAGTTCTAGCTGGTGGTTACCAGTCTGGTTCTTACCTTTCTTCCTGTTAATGTGTCGAGCCTTTTCACTGCACGCAGCTGTCGGGCCATAACTGTAGCCCTTCACTTAAAAGCAGCCACCGTGCCACTGAGGTGGCCTGTGCGCCACAGGGCGCTGCTCTGGCTTTCGGGTACGCTATTAGCACGGTAACTCGAGATACAGTCCAAAAAGGCAAACCCTTGCCTCCTGCCAGGGGTCTCTTGTGAGGCTTGAAGCAAGTTGTTGACACTTCCTTTTTTTATTCCCCGTCTGAAAAACAAACTGCTAGTCTGGATGGGGGCAAGCGAGAGGAGGGAAGACCCGCTGCCAAGGCAGCAAGGACCCTGGAAAGCTGCTGCGAGAGCCGCGAAAAGCACTGCAAAGAGAGACTCGCACCACTGGGGCTACGCAGGGTGAAGGAAAAATGGAAAGATGTATTCTTTCCTTCCTTCCAGGAGAGGGGATTTTTATTAGCTGAAGTGGTAGCTGGAAGAATTCCTGATTTGTTTTTATCTTGTTTGTTCATTGGAGATCTGAAACACTGGCTCTCTTGTTCCCCCTGTTTAGGGGTGGGGGGCATAAGTAAAAAGAAAATAAAACCTTTCTATACCTGCAAAGACAAGTTAATGTCATAGCTCTTAACATCACAGATAACCTCTCCAAGGGGAGCAGAACTCGAATTCTGTTGTAGCCTTTCACTTGAGAAATCTGTGCTTTGAAATTGGGGGGGTGGTGGGGGGCAGCCTGGGACCTGGGCAGGTGATGGTGTTAAGAGCTGAAATGCAGGATGATGCTGAATTCCCTTTTTTCTGCTGAAATGAGTTAGACTGTTCCAGTCGAAGCTGCGGTAGCCTGTGTGCGCGCAGGCACAGACCGCACGCTTGCCTGCTGTGAATCCGATGCGGAGCAGTTTGAAAGTGCAAAACATGTATTTCACAGATTACCATGGGGATCACTTTAATCAGCTTTCAGACCTGCTAATGCTGTAGAGATCTTTGAAGGACTGCTGCTGTTTTCATCTTCATGCAGCCAGTGCGAGACGGAAGGAACAACATGTCCCTGTGCCGTCGCTGGAAGAGATGCGTCTCTATAGGTAACTGCACAATGGGCAGCCGCTTTTGCTGTGTGATATATTGAGCTGTGGGTGAGTAGAATTAACAGCAGCAGCGATGGGAATGCTTTCGAGCAAAAGGTCGGTATGTATTTGGTAAATCTTTCTAATCTGGCACTGGCTGGAAGCCAGTGTTAATGGCCTTGGGGCTTTAACCAAAAGAAACATCTGAGTACAGATAGCTTTACCTTGTAAGCATATAAAGGGGGAAAATGTTTCTTTTTTGTTGTTTAAATTCTCTTAGAAATCAAGATCAGCTGTGCTTGCAGCTGATATGCTTAAAGCTGTTGGTGAATTGTTATGGGAACAGATACATTACAGAAACAAAAAAGCAATTGTGTGCCAGAATACTAATAGAAGGACTGTATGCCAAAGATATTTTTAGCTTCAGCCAACGTTAATACAGGGAAACAAGCCTCAGAGGTGGGAGGAGAGAACTCTGTAACTGCTCTCTTCTAAGGATTAGTTGTGATTGTCAGTTGTGCTAAGGAGATTTCCGATGGCTGTTTTTGCAATATTCCTACAATCACTTTAATAGTTCTCTTATGATAGGTACGTACATGGCCCACAATAGGATTATTAGGCATGATTATCTAAGGTGAAATTCTAGCTCTTTTATCAGATTTAGTATCTTCCTTGATCAGTGAGGTCATTCAGAGAAGAGTTGCTTATCTGTGCTCAAAATATCAGAATTCAGTTTAGCTGTAATTTCTGCCACCCCATGTTCTCATATATATATTTTTAATTGCTGTAACATTATCAAATCTCCGATATTTGCAATTTCTGAAATATAATGATCCTGGAAGAGAAGAGTGGACTTGCTATGTGTGTTTTGAAAAGTAATGTTTTCTAGGTTAGACTTTCTTTTGAATAGGAGGATATATTGAGCTGAAAATTCAAAAGAAATTTCATAGCAGGTAAAAACTGTTTTCATACAAGTGACTGAACGTGCAGAATGGAGGCAATATATACTTTCCTGGGTTTGCACAGTGAAGTCTCCATTTGTACCCTGTTGCCTTGTATCTACATCTTAGATACGTTTTACATACCAGTAAGGAGATGTAGATCCAGTGTTCTCTTAACCACCTCAAATGCTGAGAGCTTGTGTTCATTGCATTCTAATGTGTGCAAATGTGTTTTGAGCTCCTGCGAAAGTTGGTAGGCCATGCTGATTTAGGGTTTAAAAAAAAAATAGTTGAGGAAAAGACCAGAGAAATATTGGGTAGTATATTTCATCATGTGAGCAGAAGCTTAGTTCCCAAAGTCTCAAAATTGCTTAACCCCCCCAAAAAGCAACATTTGTGCTTAGTAGATCAGGTTCCCACAAAACCTTGAATAAGTTGAGGATCGGAGGTAATATAAAATGCACTTTAAGTTTACTGCTGCAAGCAGATTTGCAAAGTGCATTGCTTCCTTCAGAGCCACCTTACTGATGCTTATGTGGTGCATTTAACTCTCCTACTATTAGTAGGAAGAACTTGATGACAAGCTTATTGGAGTATATCATTAATGCAATCTTAATGCAAATAGATATATAAAATAATATTTCCAAGTTTTTGGAAACCTGGAACATGGAGAATTTAGGCAGTTTTCGAAGTTAGAACTTACGAGTTTGACAAATGTCAGTTGTCTGACCCAGCTCTCCCTACACTTATGGCACTTGGAGGGGTTTTTGGCTTGGGACTTGGGAGCCTCTCCAGCTGTCCCTGAAATTCCCTTTGGCATACTGGAACTGCAATGCTATTTAAAATTCTGGTGTCAAACAGTAGCTGCTGAAGCTGAGTATTCAGACTTAGTCAGATTGTTAGATCAAATTTATCTACATAACATTGATTTTCAGTCAGATGTATATCAGCAAAGACAATATAGTATATCCTGGGAAACTCACTGGAAGAGTCCAGGTTATGGTGATAAACTGCTAGCAAATACAGGAGGGTATTTGGAGAACAGTTGAGGAAAGAGTAGAATAGAACTGAAGTGTTTAGTAAGGCCATTTTTGGCTAATGCGGTATGGGACCCTGGAAGAACCAATGCTTGTTTTAGCTGGCAACAATTACTAGAGCCCCTACTATTTCTGTGGAGTGGATCATCCCATTGATCCAATTTATTGAACTGTGTTTGTTTTGGAAATTTTTGTCCTAAGTAGTAGCTGACTGCTTGAAGTTAGCTTTAGGGTTTTTAATCTTTCCTGTCTTTCATAAAATATTTGGTGAGCTGGTGTTTTTTGCCGGTTTTCTAAACTTAGTCTAGAAGCTGGGGCAGGGGAAGAAGGGACTACTTTACTTTTCAGCGGTGAAGATTCAGCCTTAGAATTTAGCTGATAGTGTGGTTACAAAGCATGAGGCAGAAGAGATTATATTTGGCTCTCATAGCTTTATTGGCTCAGCATTATCAGCAGAAGCTGCTTGTTTTTGCATTAACTGAGCAGGTACAAAATGACTTGGGAGACAGAACAGCTATTTTGGGGAAAGTGCTGTTCCTCTTGTGGTCTCACCAGGGCTATGTACAAGGCTTGTTACAGGAGACAAACATCAGGCCTTTATTTTGCTATTCAGAGAAGCAAAAAAGCTTCCTTGTGGTGCACGTCTTAGGTCAGACCTCAGGCAACCTTAGGCATCTCTTCTTTCCTGTATCTGAATGCTTGGCCACCTCATGCTTTGCTTTGATTAATGTGGTTGCTCTATATTCATACTGAGGAGAGTGAACTTTATTGGACGAACTTACCTCTTATCCCTCACCTCAACAATAAGTGCATTTTTTTCCTCTTTAAATATCCAGTAATTGCAGGTGACCATGCATCTGAATCTTCTTATCTACATATAGGTTTTTGCTAAACTATGTATTTTGTAATTAGGACTGAGCTACTGCAAGATTACTGCTTTGGAGTCCTGCAAAATGTGTCTCTAGCTTTCTGCTGTGTCTCTAGCTCTTCTGTTTATTTGTGACGATACTTGGCTTCATCATCGAACTACATTTGATCATTTGCATTGTAGAAGTCAGGCTCCAGCTGTCTCTGCCTGCAGCATGCAATTCTGTTCAAACTGAGCAAGTTACTCTTTGAAACAAGCTATGTTATTTTGTCCTGAACGTTTTTGATGATTAAGAACTTTCGAGTTGTAATTTAAGATTATTCAGAAATAACTTCATTGTGCCACCTAATAATTTAGCTTAAATCGGGGTTAAACACCAGAAAGAATCGAGGCTGAACACCAGAAAGAAGGACTTAATTTCACAAGGTACACACTCTTGTCCAGTCTTAGATTAGCAGAGCCAAGCAAATAGAGTTCTTTCCTCATTTCTCTAATCCCAGTGGCTGCATTTGTATCTGTTAGGCCTATGAGAAGTCTTTCATGTATACGTGCAATTCTGATCACCTGTTTTACATGACAGTTACCAATGCTGAATATATCTTACTCTCAGCACATATAGATCAGTAATTATCTCTTGATACAGCATAACACTGCAGCTCTTCTATAGCTGCATCTCACTGGTAAATCAGTCATCCTAGGATTGACCAGTATATGTAAGCATCTCATTTTAGCTGAGCTCCTAATTCATAGCCAGATTTTTTTATAAATCCCTGAAGTGCAGTATTATGTATTTGTACTACAGAGTTTTTTACAATTATATTAATCTAGTCTTCAAGAACATGCATCTGTCTGCAAGATTCTGGCTCTTGCTGTGGGCTGCATCTAGCTCTGCACAGGCTTAAATATAAGCAAGCCCAGACTACTGGCCACTCACCTGTCTTGCAATTTTTTTATGATTGATTGAATGAAATTGTCCTCAAGATTGGTCTCGGAGCAGACAGATTGACAGGTGACCTCTTTCCGGCAGGATAACTTCTCTTGCAGAACAATTCACAGTCTACTCTTCTAGGCAGCTCCTCTGAGTTTTAAGCGACTTTTAAAATTTGAAATGCATGTAGCGGAAGTCTTCTGTCCCCAAATCCTCTTCATCTGGTTAATGGTAATTAAGGCTAAGTAATTACTCATTTTTGCTTTTAGCAATAGTTGTGTATCTTATTAATCTACTTTGCAAGGCTGTGCAGAGAGAAGGAGAGAAGATAACGGAGCTGTTTAATTTCCTTTGTCTGGGTTAGCTTGACTGATGACAACTTTTTCCTTGTATCTTAGAGGTCAGAAAATAAGCTTTCTTTGCTCAATCCTCTTCTATCATTCTTCTGAAACTTTATTTACTCTTAATATCCTTCTAGGGGCTACTTGTTCTCATCCTCTTGAGTGTGAATTTGTTTCTTCATCTATATCTAGCACAGATAAAAATTCCTTTTTTCAGATCTGTTTTTCTGCTATACATAAAATACTCTTTCTTCCTTGCTCTGCATCTCCAGAACATCTGCTACATTACGGATGGCTTTTTGCTTTCTGACTTGAATAAAGAGGACATTTGATCCGACTGGGAATAGTCACCCTAATACTGAAATGCTAATGCAGCCATTTAACTGTACTGATTGATGTTGTCTGTTTTGTGGTCTCTTTTGTTAGTCTGTAGGCCTGGTGGCAAGTGTTCAAATGTCTTGGTGTCAAAGCCCCATTTTCAAGACAGCAAACAGTCTGTTGCTTGATCCGTAATGCCTGGGTGAAGACAGAGACACACTTCCAGAGTTGCAAGTGTTTCTCTGATGATACTCCAGAGGGTGCCTGCATGTGCTGTCTCTCATGTATGGTGCTATGTCATAGTTAATGAACATATTCTGGTGCTAGAACTTGTCAGGACCTTTGTGTTGTCCTGGACTGAAGTCCCTGATATTAGTGTTACAGCCTGAAAAGACTTCAACTGCTTTTGCTTAAACCTCATACAAGCGAGACTAAGATATCGTTCCCTCTTTAGATAATTCTTTGCTCTGGAGCCTGATCAGACTTGGCTAGAGCAGATGCTCGGTGCTAGTAAAGTCCTGGGCTTAAAAATTCAAGTATTCAATATACTCTGCTCTCTACCCCTTCCTCTTTCCCTCTTCTCACTGTTTGTGTTCGTGCTGAAATTTCATCCTTCTTGTTACTGTTGCATTTGAAAGATGGTTTTCAGTAAACGGCCTCTACAGGAATTCTGGCTGGCCTCAAACTTCAAGGAACAATCTTTTGAGAAAACTTAGGAAATGTATATACTTTCCCCTCTGCTTTATAACAGCCTGTTAAAAATGAGGGGATATCCTTGTTTCTATCCTTGTTTTCTTAACTAATCAAAGTTAAGTTAAAATCAGACTTGTATTAGCTGTACCTGCTGAAAGCTTTCAGTTCCTGAAAGATATTATGTTAGTAAGACACTGCTGTTTACGCATCTTGAAATCAATTAGAAATAAAACAAATCTGAAAAAAGGATGAAAGGAATGTCTTCCTTTGCAGTAATTTTTAGAAGATGATAGCTTCTTTTTTTGGTGCAGCTTGGTTTATTCTGAGGCTGTAGGATAAATGTCATCAACTGGTCCATGCTCACTTCCCCTTTAGCGAGTGAAATATGTTATGTCCCTAATGGCTTCATGTAGAACAGCTCTCACATAATGTGAGAAGCAAGAGGTAGTTTGTAACTGCAGTTATCCTCACTTCAAGGCTGCTGCTATACATCATCTGCATGCAAGTAACGTGGTTCACTAAGCACATCTTACTTTGAAGAACATGAATCTACAAACAAGCAGAGAAGGGAAGTAAATTTAAAACAACTTCTGATAATTTATTTTCTAGTTGTCCTTTGCGAATTATTCCAAAATTTCTCTTCAATTTGAGTATGTTTGAATGTTTGTCGTCTAGTAATCTTACATTATCAAACGCTATGGAAGTTCTCTAACTTCAAGAAAACAAAGTCTTAATGCCGTTCATCTGGCTTTCACATGAAGTGGTTGTAACTCAGTTAAGGCAACCAGTTAAGCACTGTTCTTGTGGGAACAAAGCTTTTGTGGAGGCTCTGGCAGCTAAGGAGTTCATGACCTACATCTCCTGTGAGAGCATGCTATGCTCTGCCTGTTTGAACTTTTATCTTTATACACATTAGAGTTACTATTGAGTGAATCTCTGAACAGTAAAGGCAGCTGATGAAACAGTGTAGAAGGGAATCTATTTCAGGTAAATACAACTTGCTTTAATGGTAAATTGTGAAGGTTGTCTGCATAAGAATTTGTTGACAATTCTTGAATGCAGAACTTCTCATGTGATAACCTCTTTGGTGCTCCATAGGTAGTTGGTGAAGATATCCTGTGAAAGATAATCTCCCAAGAAAGAGGTAATGAGTGTCAGTGAGTCTAGGATGCCTTGTTAAAAGTGACCTTTGAATTTTTGCATGCGCTGTAATACAAACTTCTCTGCCATCTCTCTAGGAAGGTATGGGTTTTACCATCCTAGATATTCAGTATGCTAACTCCTTGTTCTGAGACCAAGCCTGTAACAATCCCACAATATGATGTTGTAAATGACAGCAAGTTTGGAGACTGTTGGTGAGGATGGCTTTTTGACTCTGAGGAAAAGATGTCTTTAAATTTTGTTTTAATTGAAAACTGCAGCTTAATGCAGTTGGGGGAGAGGGGAACACAGAGCTTTGTACGACTACTCTGACTTTGGCCTTTGAGCGTCTAAATCTAGTTTCAGTGTTTCTTTAGCTCTGTTTTTTCTCCTACTAGAGCTTAGTCCTGCAAACACTATGTGCAAAGTCACCGGGCTTACTCTGGGTGGTGACACTTAGCATTGCTTTAGATTCTTACCTTTACACAGTGAAGCTTCTCTGAACTTCTCTGCTGTAAAACTGTTTGTCATGGTTTGTGGTTTTGTTATGTTGGGGAGGTGCTTAATGGCTCTACTAACACTTCTTACAAAACATAATTCAGCAGCTCACCAAGATGTAAGATAGGAATGGTAACTAGCTGGTTAATAAAAAGAAAACTGATATCTTTGCAGTAAGATCTGCAAAGACAGATCTTACTGTCTGTTTTCTGACACTTGGCAAGCTTCCAAAGTGACTAATCTATCAAAAAGCTACAGAATTCATCATGTTCTTATTTACTCAATCATAGAGCAGCCATAGTTATTGCTGAGCAGAGATTAGAGATGGATATATGTGGAAAATATCTTTTTTGCAGGGCCAGTGAAGTAAGACTAAATTCTAATTCATTGCTTTTTGAAGTGATAACAAATGCAATCTGAATTTGTCAGGGCATCAAGTATGGCTTCTCTTAATGATGAAAGCTATAAAATCAAGTTTTTCTTTTGACATTTTGCCAAAATCTAGTCCCATTTTTTTCTTAGAAAATAAACTTACTAAATAGTATGGAGAGATAGAGCCCTAAAAAGAAATAGCTCCTATGCCTTAAGAAAAGCGGGTTTCGTAGCTCTAATCTGACTTAAGGAACTCAAAGCACAGTGGGAAACAGTACTGAATTCCTGCAAAGTGCCTAATGCCTCAAAGTTTAGGCTTTATGTACTAGATATTGAGTTCCAGAAATATAGGTAATAATCCTGGTGCTTTACTAGCTCTTTAGTAGCTTCAGAGGTACCTATGGGCAATAGTATCCACTGAGTTTTTTTGATTATGCCTGGTTGTCTCTTTCATTTGCTTTTTTGATGTTCTTTCTGCTGTACTCAGATTAAGACCCTTCAAGGTTTCTTTCCCACTCTTCTTCAGGAATGATCACACTTCATGGCACACTTAGTTTTTGTACCTGGTCAAAAGCTATAATTGAACAGAAACAAATTCTGGTTCGCTTTCTCAGTGAAGGACAATCTACCAAGCTGTGCGCGAAGTGTGTGGTGAAACTGGGAATGAATTTCCCTGATTTCCATGGAAGAAATACTGGAAGATAAGCAGGAAGACCACCAGCAGAGCTCGGGATACTAGCTGACCCCAGCAAAATGACTGACGTGTTTAAGTAGTGAAGAGAGCTGCATTGTTAGCACAGCATTAGCACACCAAATCCAGGCCATATTATTTGTGTAGAACCTGCTTTCTATTATCAAACTGTTTCGACTTCTAAACATTGAACTTAAAATGTGCTTACATTTGTCTGTATACTGGATGCAAGTGTGGGTAATACAGATTTAAGATATCTGTGCAATGAGAACATTGAAAATCTCACGGTGTTAAACAGACTAAATACATAGGGCATGAGGGATGACAGTGGGACAATGGTCTGTTATTATGTTCCTCAGAGCACAAATTAGTTTTACCCAAAAGAAATTGGGCAGCGTTGTTGTAAGTCCTTGAGGAAATAACAGAGAGGGCTTAGTTTTTGTGGAAGAGAAGCCTTCCTTGAGTTGTAAGTTTTGCCTAAAGTGAGCTCAGTGAACCTGAAAAATTCCTTTGGATATAGCCAAGCAAATGCTGCTTGGATTTCAGCCTTAGCATCCAATAATTGGAGGTGAGCAAACCTGTGCTGTCTATATCCATAGCTCTGCAGTAGAAGTAAAATTGCTTTCGCATGGTTGAAGTGATGGTCCTCATGTGTTTGGGTCACCATTGAGGAGGATGCCTTCTGAAGGTGGTACAGCCTCTGGGATTGCTGTCTACCAGGAACCCCTCAGTAGCTCAAGACCTTTCTGAACGTGGGGAAGGAGGCCAACCAGAGCAGGTAGTCTAGCTAGATCTACAGGCTCTGGGTGTGATTGGCGTGGTAACAGAAGAGGGAGGTGGGTAGACAAAGAATTTTTAATGGGCAGAATTATGGATAATCTTCCCAAATGAGGCTTATTCCACTAAGAGTTGAAGCAGCTGGTTTGAGCAACTTCCAAAAGTGAACTTCCTCTCAGTATAGCTATTTCTAACTAAATACAAGTAGATTTTAAAGTATTTCTGGGTATCAAAAGAAGAAGGTAAATGCTATTGTCTTTGGGGCACCTATTCTGGAGAGAGAGCAGCCAAGAGCACAGTGCATTAAGTAAACTTAAATACCTCTGAACTTGATCATCTGTATTGACTTGGTTAATCCTTAAAATTATGGGACAGCTTCGTGAAGCTTAACTATGAAGAGTCCTACTAAGCAGGAGGATTTCAGGTGTCAGGAGGAGTCATTATATGGAAAAAAGAAACAAATAAGGTCTTTGAAAAAGAACATAATTTTCCAGCATGTTTATTCTAGAATAACTGCACTTCTGGAGCTTGACTAGGAAAATGGATGAAGGCTTCTTCCTTGCACTTAATGCTCTTAAGAGCACTGTCTTTTGATCCCATTGATTTCATGCTGTGTAACTGCAATGAAGACAAAGAACAACGAGAGTCCAGTAGCGCTCTTAGCTCTGTCTGAAGGGGCAATACCCACTCAGCAAGACTGATCTGCTGTGTTGTGGCAAGCTTCTTCAGACTGAGTAACCTCATATAGTATTACAATGGCATAGTCATGCATAATGTATGGTCTTAATATTTCATTTCTTCATTTGTCCTTTTTCACAGAGTAAATACTAGTAAGTGGGCTTATTTTTGCTGTCTGAATAGTGTCAACTGAAACTAAAGGAAAGACACGAATTAGAGTTTTAAGTTTTGTTTAATGTATCCAAAGTATGAATTTGCAATATGTAACTCATGCTTTCAACAGCACACACTTGCCTTCAGCAAATTAGTTCCTGACAATTATACTAGCTTTATTGGCCAGCTACTAGTATTGCAAAGCTTTTTTTATACTGAAGTATACTGTGATAGGAATGGGTAATGTTGCCCTCCAGTGGTTATGATTGAAGGAGACAGTGTTAGTAGTGCAAACAAAGAATCGATCATTTTGAAAGACAGGGATGTAAAAGCACTCTAGGCTAGGTGCATAAAACCTGCGTTTTTGTTTAAATATGTATTTAAAATATTTTTAAAGATGCGGGAACTCAAATATTAAGTGACTATTAGGACTGCAGTTGTCTTTCCCTCAAGCTAGAGTCCAGTGAGGGTTGACATAATGCAATGAAATGGGGCTCTCCTCTGCTCGCTGAGAGCGAGTCCCGCGTCCCGCTGAATCGCCGCCTCCGCTGCGGCGGGCTCGCCGCTCGCCGCCCGCCCCGGTGCGCCGGGAGGGGCCGGGCCGGGCCGGGCGGCGGCGCGCTGCCCGGGGCGGCTCGGGGCCGGCGCCGCCTCCCGCGGGCCGGGGGGGCCGCGGCTGGGGCCCGCCCGTGCTCTCGCCGCTGTCAGCTGGCTCCCGGCGCGCCCCGCTCCCCCCTCCCCGGCCCTGCATTATTTATCAGCCGCCGCCGCGGTAAACACCGGGGAGGGCTCTCCCGCAGGCGAGACCCGCCGGTCGCTGCCCGCCTCCGGCCCGGCCCCGCCGGGGCTGCCGGTGGGTGCTGCGGGCTCCGCTCGGCTCGGCGCCGGGAGGGATGGAGGGAGAGAGGGGGTGGCCGGGCTGGGCCGGGGGCTCCGTGCTGCGGCCCCCATCGCTGACCTCTGCTCTCCCCCGCAGGACCCGTCTGTTCCCCCTCAGGCTATAAGAAGGCGGATGATGAGATGTCCGGAGCCACGTCCTCAGCGGATCTGGACGAGGCACCAGCCCGCACCATTTACGTGAACCAGCCCCAGCAGAGCAAGTTTCGTGACAACCAGGTCAGGTAGGGAGCTCTCCTCCCCTTCTCCCTCTTCCCGGAGGCAGCCCTGGGGCAAGAGGAGCTGGGAGGACCCCGATCCCTCTCCACTGGCCCCTGTCCCTGCCTAGGCCTGGCTTCAGCAGGGTAAGTTCTGCCTCTGGCCGGGGCAGCTGGGTTGGTGGCTGGCCGGGGCACTGGGGTCCAGGTAGCTGTCTGGGGAGAAGCATAAGCAGGGAGCCAGCAGCAGCAGCAAGGGATCGGCTCTTAGAATCATCAGCAGTGAGAGCAGGGAGCTCTGAGCTGCTGTTCATTTGCAGCACTAGTAAGGCTGTTGAACTTTGGGATATACGGACCTAATTCGATGATCTTGGACACAAGACTTACCCCATTAAATCTAGTGTGAGATCAGTACAGAAGTAGCTGTCCACTACTCCATGGAGCTCCACTCCATGGAGTGTTTTCTCTTGAAAAGTAGTAACTTCTAGTCCTAACAATGACAAGACTAAGTGTAATGTAAGAAAGCGTAGACTGTGAAGGAAGACAGGAAAAAGGAAGTCTAACAGGACAGGAACAACCATGAAGTTTACAAGCTTGTGTTGTTGTGTGTGCAAGGCAATGTTGGTCTTCAATTAAACAGACCAAGTTGGAATTTTCTTCAGGATGTTGAGGGGTGTGTGGGGGTGTGTGTGTATACACACATGTGTGCGTAAGGTGTTGGCTGGTATAATTAATGCCATGTTCTTGCAATCTGGCAACCCAAGCAACATGCATTGAAACAAGGAGTAAAAGATATAAGACATGAGAGTGGTAGTGTTTGGTTAGCTAGGTGAACAGATGTTTCCTGTCATTACTAAGGAAGAGTGTTATCTAGCAGGCCTGCTGTTTGTTAATGCAGATGTTTGGGTCAATGTTGAAAGAACAGTTTACACAAAAAGTGCCTTTATGAGGGGAAAAGACCTCAATCCTTCTTAAATGACACTTTCCATTAGCTGTTTTACTGTGTATTATCAAGGATGACTTCAAGAATATCTTCAGAAAGAATGCTGATGTTCTAGATAGCACAGTGTTACTGTATTTGTTAATATGGGATTTTCCGCACAGCTTTGATTTATTTTATACTCGTCTGTGAAAATCTGTAGGTTAGGAGCAGTTAAAAGGTGTGGATTTTCATAGTGAATGCTTTTTTCTCTCTATCTGTTGGACTTGTTTGTGGGCTGCAAAATCAGCTGCTTCTTGAGATATATCTATATATAGATATATCTTATAGTATATAAAAATATATGTAACTAATCCTCCCTTGATAAATGAACTGAGTTTAACAGATCTCTATGGATACAGCACTCATACTGTTAGTGCTTTTCAGAAAGAAGCAAGGATGGAGGTTGGCAAAAGCCATGTAGGCCTTCCTGAAGGGATTCTGCTCTCATCTGGCTTGAGATGGTATGAAGAAAGTAGTGTCTGGCTTTTTGCCACTAGGCAAATAGCCCTATTGCCAACACCAGAGCAAAGCTATAGTGTCCAGCTTGCTGTCTGAGAGCCATCGAGTGGTAGCTGTAAGAGTTTAAGTAGCTTTTTGCATCTTATTGCAGGCAGCTTTGGCCTCCCAGCTAGGGCAACGTGAGTCATGAGGACTCAGGGCATAATGTAATTGGGATAAGGGCAAAATGGAGGCAGTTAGATGGTAGGAAAGCAGAGGTCACTTTCCACTCTCTGATTAGGAATCTCTGCTCCTTGGTGCTGTTTAGTGATTAGCGTCACTAAGCAGAAGCTAGCTATGAACCTGATTAGTAAGACAGCTTTGACCTCTGTCCTCTACTACTTTTAAAAGAAAGGCAACAGGCTTAGGCTATGCCCTCTGTATCCTTTGGACTTTTCCCCTAGCTCATTGGCAATGAAGGGAAAGGGTGGCTTGCTCTCATGATGTCTGAGTAAGGGTGCCTGCTGTGGAGCATGAGGGAAGGTTTATCTGCTCCCTTTGCTTATGTGTATTGGAGTTGCTCTTGAGGAATTCTGATTCTGTGTTGCTCCTTGGACTTCTCTACTTACTGTAGAGCACTGTGCAGCTTGTAGCTTTCTCAGTGCCACTGACTTTGAAGATGTATTGGCACTGTGGTAAACTGGTGCTACCTGTGAGACAAGTGTTGTGTAAGCGGGTAAGTGCCTGTACGTAAGGGGTTATAAAATTAAACTGAGGAAGATGACAAAACAGTTTTGGATGCCGAGACGTGCTGTGACCTCTGGTTGTCAACTTTCTTGTAGTCATAAAGCCTTCTTTGAACAGCCATTTAAATCTCTTAATGTTCATAGGGAGCTTTCTGAACCTTATGGGGACAGTGTGCAGTGGTTCACTCAAAAGTGAGCAAAATATAGCAAGAACTGGTGGTTTGGAGGGGTGGGGTCAGTGATATAGCTTTTCCTTTGGCTTGATATGTGTGTTAAACCTCTTTACCTCTTCAAAGAACGCTTCAGGACAGAGCTACTGTTAATAAAACTTAATTCCTAAGTTTCAGAGCAAAAGGAAGTAGTAATATGTAACCTTTTCTTAAGACAAGTTATGCGGAATTGGCAATTCCATGGTACCACTTCTAAATGGTGCACACTACTGTTGCAGAAACTAAATGGATGCTGACATGAGGTCACACTAACACATACAAAGTTCTTAAGGTGAAAATGTGAGGATGTGGAGGGAAAAGCTTCTCTATTCTCCTTTCTCTCCCTAGACTACTTTTTGTGTAAATAAGTGGGAGTAAATTGCAAGAATTTGTAGAACAATAGTCAACTACTTTATTACTGCATTTCAAGTTTTTTGTTTTTGAACAGCAAAATGTTTCGAAACTTAGTGTTATGAACTTTTCTGTGTGTTGTAAGCCAGATTTAGTTTGGTCCTCTACTTGTGTAGTCATGGCTATCACCATTTTTAGTTGTGCTGTAGCAACAGTAACTCTTTGCTGGAACAAAATATCTGCGCTAGAAGCTGTTTTTATCCCTATTGTATGGAGTTTGAAAAAATGTGTTTGAGTAACTCTTTGGACCTTTTAACAAAAAGGTAAATGATGTTCTGTTTTCAGCTGAAGCTTGGAATTATGCAAAGATGGAAAAAATATAATTAAATACTCTATCCAACATGACTACAGCTCTAATGCTAAGTATATTGGCTTTTCTGAAAGCAAACTAGTACCTGCTTTGATTTGTTCAATGTAGGTAATCTAAGAATTTTTTAAATAAACAGGTGACTACAAAAAGGTTCCTCTTAAAGTCAGTACAAAATAAAAAACAAATTGAGTTTTGAAAATTTCCAGCCACACTTTGTACATAGCTTTGTGCTACTTAGAGGCAATACTTAGAATTTTATACTCACTGGCATTGGACATACAGGGATCAGAGTCTGCCTTCATAAACCTAAGACATCCTTGGCTGTAGACAGTGTGAGTTAGGTAGTCAGGCTCCTTATGGAGACTCCAGCCTATATTTTCTGTTTCCTCCAAATTGCTGTGGGAAAACACTTTCTTTATTGTGCTTCTTTAAAATGCTATCTTTTCTACTTACCTCAAGTGTGAAACACAAAATGATACAGAATCATTAAGGTTCCCAACCTGTAATTGTTTCACTATTGTCTTGATTAAGCAATGACTGATCAGAATGGTTTACTGGTTATGTAGAAGATCAGTCCAGTGTGAAAATATCTGTTTGGCAGAAGTGCCAGTTTGGCTGGTAGGCAGCAAAAATATTTCAAGTTGCAGAATTAGAGTAGCATGGGTTGGAAGGGATCTCTGGAGATCATCTGGTCCTGTTCCCCTGCTTAAGTAGTGTTAAGTAGAGCAGAGTGCCCATGACCATATTGAGTCAGATTTTGAACATCTCTAAGGACAGAGAGTCTGAACCTCTCTGGGAAATCTGTTCCAGCTTTCAGCTGCTCTTACAGTGGAAAAAGTATGTTCCTATGTTCAGATGGAATTTCTTGTGCTTCAGTTTTGTGATCTTTCCTGTCACTGAGCACCGCTGAGAAGACTCTGGCTCTGTCGGCTTTAGAAATACCCGATGGGAGAGTGTAAATGTTGATAAGCTTTCTCCCCTCAGCCTTCTCTTTCCAGACTGAACAGTTTCAGCTCTCTCAGCCTCTTCTTGTATAACAGATGCTCTAGTCCCTTATTCATCTTTGTGGCCCTTTGCTGGACTCGCTGCAGTAAATCTGTGTCTGTTTTGTACTGGGGAGCCCAGAACTAAATGCAGCGCTCCAGGAGTGGGATCACCAGTGCTGAGCAGAAAAGGAGGATCGCTTCCCTCAACCTAGTGACACTCTACCTAATGCAACCCAGGCTACTGTTAACCTTTGCTGCAAGGACGCTTTCCTGGCTCATGTTCAGCTTTTTGTCCACCAGGACCCCCAGCTGCTTTTCTGTGAGGTTGCTCTCCAGCTGGCCAGCCCCCAGCCTGTACCGGTGCATGGGGTTGTTCCTCCCTAGGTGGAAGACTTGGCATTTCCCTTTGCTGAACTTCAGGAAGTTCCTGTCAGCCACTTTCTCCAGCTTGTTGAGGTTCTTCTGACTGGTAGTACAACAGTCTGTATCACCCACTCCTCCCACTTTTGTATCACTTGTACACTTGTTGAGGTTGCACTCTGCCCCATTATTCATGTCATTAATGAACTGTGCTGGCACATAACTATGTGTCAACAGTATTGGCACAGTTATCTACCCTTGGGGGACATGACTAGTGACTGGCCTTCAGCTGGATTTTGAGCTGCTGATCACAATCCTCTGAGCCTAGGAGTTGAGCCAATTTTCAGTCTGCTTACCTAGCCCCTACTTTATCATCTCATCCATAAGGATGTTATGGGAGACAGTGCCAAAAGACAAAGACTGAAGCAGAGATAAACAACGTCTACTTTCCCATCAACTATCTACCAAGCCAATCTTCTTGCTGTAGAAGACTGTCAGGTTGGTGAAGCATGATATATTTTTTTTTTTTCCCCTCCTGCCTCCCCCTTGTAAAATCATGCTGACTACTCCTGGTCACCTTCCTATCCTTCATATGTCTGAAAATGATACCCAGGCTTAGTTGATCCATCACCTTCCAAGGGCCTAAAGTGAGTCTGACCATCCTGTAATTCCCCAGAACCTCCTCCTCACCTATCTTGAAGATAGGGGTGACACTTACTCTCTTCCAGTCTTCAGGAACCTCTCCTGATCACCATGACCTTTAAAAGTCAAAGCTCAGTTTGGTTGGTTGTTTTAAACCATAACTCTTTATTACTAAGTTTGGTCTTATAGTGTGGTTGCCTGCAACAGTGGGGAAGATAACTGAAAAGTTGCAATTTTTTTTTTGTTTTTGAAAATAAGCCTACCTAGTGCCCTCTAAAAGCACAGGGATACAGAAGGGGCATGATGGTGGCAGTTTGAATGCAATAGCAATACTTCTGAGTTCACTAGACTAATAGATGAGTATTTTCCAGTGATATGTGGAAGACTGGTTTACTTTGCTTCACAAAGTAAGGATATTCTACAGGGCTGACTTTGATGTAAATATAATTCCTCAATATCCCTTATTAATATAGGAAAGAACTGACTTCATTGGCTCTTCAGTGGCTTATACTGAGAACACAGTCGAACTCTGTACTAGAAAATTCTAGTACATACAGTAAATATCACTAGTTAAGTGGTTTGAGTCCCTTAGTTGTTTATGTATTTTATGTTAATGTGAAAACAGTTGGAAGTTCTCCTGACTTTTTTTTTCTAGGAACCATAATAGTGTAATAGCTTTAAGGACGTTATCTGCAATTGTCTTTAAATATTCTAAATACATTATTGTTGCTATTATTACTATCCTTGTAATACTAATATTTTTAGGCCTGATGGTGCATCCTGGTGCAAGTCTAATTACAGCCAAGTCAGGACTACAAGTTCAGCCTTGGTATGTGGCTTATGGGGGTTGAGGGGAGGAAATAGCAATCAGTACAGGCAAAATTCTACTCATATGCTTTTAGTGGATCTTGAATCCAAAAATCTCCCTGAAAAATTTTTTTCTAAGAGCAGAATTTAGTGGCTTGGTGTATTGGGGAGATTGCAAAATACTCATTCTGGTATCCAGAGAACGTTATGCTTGGAGACCTGACTGCCTTCCATACAAACAGAAGTTAATTTGTGCTAGAAAATATAATAGGCCAGAAACGTTCAATTTTTACTCTTTTAAACTGTACAGGGACTTAAAACTGTGAGGCCTTAACTGAAGACCTGTGAGATGCCTCACTTTAAAGGCAGAAACACCAGCACGAGAAATTTAACACTGAAAACCGCAACAAGCCTTACAGGAGAGCTGCAAATCCTATATTAAACAAGTTGCTTATCTATAGACTGTTCCATCAGCTTCTCTTCTTGTCGCCAAGAAGTTGTGGGCACAATCTGGTTTCCTCTTAAATTCCAGCTGTATAGTGCATTAAATGAAGCAAAATGCATTGCTTGCTTAGCTTATAAATGGGTCTTGTGAAAACCACTTGTGCTTGTGATTCATGGCAGGTTGTGGAGTATGTGGGCAGCTTCTCACTGGCACTTAGTGTGATTCCCTGCTGTTGAAAGTGAGGGTTGCTGGTATGAGTATCCAGTTAGTATTGACCCATGCAACACAAATGTCCAAAGCACTGTTCATGGTCATCTGTGGTTGAAAATGTGAATGGTCAAGTCTGTTATATGTAGGTGCATTTATCCACGTACGCTGTGGATTAGCATTCTTCTTGCACTAAAATGTTGCTTTGCCTTTTGGGTTAAACTGCTTCTGTTCATATTTGATTTTACTGTAGTTCAGACACAGTGGTCATTTGTAGTGGTGTTTATATTACTTTTGGAAGTCTTTTCCACTGTCGTGTGACCAGATTGCTTACTTGGCTGTGGAAAAGTATTTTGGAATTTTTCAAAGAAGCAATGTATTACCATATTTTGAATGGTACCAGTGGTAAAAAGTAATCTCATATTAAACTAATCTGCTAACTTTAAGAGCGGGTAGGTATTTGTAACTTGAAAGAAAAATATTCAGTAATGCTGCATACTTCTGGTAAATCCAGCAAATAATTATCCTGCAGTGCAGCTGTTGCTGATGCCTAAAATCTATCCCAGTGCAGAAAGTTTGGGAACAGCTATAGAGGAAATGCTTTAACTGTTAAAACTCCCTGAAAGTCACTAGTATTGTATGCCTGTTGATGTCACGTTTCCAGATTGTGCCAATGTGCTTGAAGTTGCTGTATGTTGTCCTTAGTGGGCTGCCATATGTGCAGAGCCCTGGGCAAGTTAGGAAATAGTTGAATTTTGCCTGGACAAAGTGTCTGGATGTCTGGAGGTGCAGGATAGCTTTAGTGCTCCTCCACCTGCTGCATACTGAGCTCTCTGACATGCTCAAGTTATTTGTTCTCAGCACTGTGATGGATTTCATGTATCAGCAGTAGCAAAACAGCAGAAGAATTTAACTGGGTCTTTTTCTCCCTTCAGGTGAATTCAGTATTTAAGACTCTTTCAGATACTGGAGCCAAAGCTTAAATGCAATCTGACTTCATGCAAAGCAAGCTGCTTTCCCACAGATTTGCTGAATAAATGTTGGCCTGTATTCAGCAATGTGTAGTCATTTACAACTGCATTTCTACTTATTCTTCTGCTGTTAGTGTTGTCTGTCCACAGAAACTTGTGCACAGGAAGAGACTGACTGAATTTTCTTTTGGTGCGTGGTTTTCCTCTGAGGATGGAGTCAAAGCAAGTGCATCTTTATTGTACATGCCACCTCTCTCAGTCCTGAAATTATATCTTCTGAAGTCTCCCACTGGTACTGTTAGTGTTTCAGTTCTTCTGCTTACAGCTGTAGGTAGTCTGCTGCTGTGTACGCAAGACCTCACTATTAGCTGGTGTCAGTAGATTTTCATCCACGTGACAAACACTTAAAATGCTGATTATGAATTGCTGTTGGACTACTGTCTGTGCAAAAGGATAGAAAAATAAATTCTTGATGCTGACAGGAATATAGTACTCAAGAACTGTAACAACTGCTTTCCATATCACTTCTGTGGACTGTAAAAGTATTCAGTTTTGAAAGAATTGTAAGTATTCATTCCCTCTCCCTTCCTACCCCCCAGTCCCTAATAAAAATGGTGCTGCTTTAAGTGGTGGTGGCGACACTTTGAACTAAATAATGGCTTTAAAGTTGGCCCTCCAACTTTTAGACAGCCTATGATTTGTAGCTTGTTAATTTTCATGACTCGATTTAATATTTTTCAGTCATCTTCATATCACTGCTGTGTGTTCAGTGTGAAGCCTGTTTTGTGTCTGCATGGTAACGGAATGTATTGTTAAACTTCCTTTATTGGGCAGTAGTATTTCGAGGTTAACTGTTCCAGCCAGCTCTTTTTTATTGGATTCTACTCGCCAGCAGGGCTGCTGGGAAGTGAGGACCTATTTGTATAGTGGTGACCTGGCAATATTGGAGGGCACTGAAACATTATCACACGTACAAGCTTTTAGTTCTGCTTCCTAAACATGCTTTGTTGTCAATGTATTTGTTACTGAAAAATAGCCAGCAGTGTGTTTCCCCTTTCTGTAGGGACTGCATGAACAGAGAACAAATGGAAAGGGCTTTTCTGTTGGCATGCTTTAGAAAAAGCCTCCAGAGTGTACAGGATTTGGATGCTGTCACTTCTATTAAATGTGTCCATGAGGTCTTGTTAAACTGAGTATAAACGGTCATCCTAAATCCTATTTTATATTAAGACCACCATAAGCACTGCTATAGGAGGCCTTCCTGCTGAAATAGTAATACTTATTCTGGGAGCGCTAATTACATTAATTCATTTTTAAAGTATTTCACTGCCTAAATATGGTAAAACTCCTGTTAATGCTGGGGTGATTTGCACAAGGTACCATAGGTTAGGAATTTGGGATGAGGGTGGGAGGAGAATAATCATTAGAATAAGAGTTATCCTCTTGAGCTAGAGAGTAACGGGATTGTCGCTCTTCAGCGGACAACAGTCTATGATGCTTTTTTGTGTACTTTTGTCTTGATGGTCTATGCAGACTTGACAACCAAGGTGAAACACTTTAGGATAAGCTTGTTGCTGATACGGCTCTTGGGAGTGCAAGTGGGTTTATAAACCTTAACATCTGGGTCCTGAGGTAGAACTCGTGCATTTGGTTGAATAACACTACTTGCCAGTAGAAGTAAATGTAATCAATGAATGTTACATTTATCATCTTCCCTTTTTTATTAGGCTTTGATATAGATTACAGGACGTTATTCTTGCATTATTATTCTATAATCATATAATTTAGTGCAGGCATCTCAATAAACTTCTTGTGTGAAAAGCTTTTACGTCTTGGTGTTTACTTCTCCAGCTGAGATCTGTCCACTTCTATTTTAGTCTATAGCTTGCGAGGTACTGCATCTCACTTAAAACAAGCTATTCTTTAGAAAAACTTACTTGGTTTTATTATAGCACATGCTAAGCATCCTGGCCCACAAAACACTGGGGGAAGTTGACTCTCGGGGGTGTTACTATGGGCTGATGTGATTTGTCCTGAACTTTTTAAAGTTAGCATGAAATGATCTGTTTCTCATCAGATCACATGATGTGAGGAAGGACTCTGGAGCACTCTTACATGCTCCTACTTAATCCATCCTAGAGAGTAGGGGGACAAACAAGTCTTCCAGAACATATAGTGGTGAGTTTAGGAACTTCCACTGGCAGCCCGTCTTATAAGTATAGGAATCCTTGCACTAAGGGAGAGATGGGGAAGTGATGAGGTTCTTGAGATGAACACTGTCCCACTGGTGAGAGTGTTTGCAATGTCCTGAGCACTGCAATTTGGAGCTGCCCAAGTGTTTTCTGTGTTGTGCCAAAGTTCAAGTGGATTAATCCTAATACATCTGAATACTCCTAATCAGTTTCATTGCCTGTGTTGGTAGTTTAGGACAAGGGATTTATCCCTTTTATGGTAGTGCAACAACTCTGTTGGAAACTTTTGAGGCTGGGCAGAAGAATGTCGTTTCAACTAAGTTATGAACTGTTTTATCTTTTGACAATATGTAAACTTCTTGTATGAGCCAAATGTCATGGCACCTACAGAGAAATTGTAGGGGAGTGCAGGAAAAAGCAGAGAAACAAAACAGTCTTTTGGGCTGTGGGCAGCAGTTGCTCCCTGACTTGAGTCGCATGTGATAGCTCGTGGTTCTTGGCCTTGCTTTGGTCAGGTGCTTCAGCTTTAAGCAATATCATCTACATAGGGCTGAAGTCTTGCACTTCAGTGCTCCTTTTACACTCTGTTTTGAGACACAGACACTGAGCTCAGGTCAAACCGTCTGGAGTATTTAAGTACCACATACCTTTTCCTTAGCTGATAGTAATGCACAGACCATGATACAGTACAGTAAAACCCTTACTGATGGGAGTCTTCCAGTGCAGCAGTTTTAGTCTTAAGGATTTATCTGACAGAGCTAGGCTTCTCTTTAGAGATTAGAGTGGAGATTGCATTTGTCCACAGATTTCAGTAACTGTGCGCTACAGTGAACTAACACTGGTTGTTTAGTATATAATTTTCCGTCAAACAATAATCATTGTGTAGGCATATAAGCGACTGATCCTTATATAAGCCTTTATAGTATTTTGGGGGGGAATTTGTAAGTGACCAGATTTTCACATCTGTCTTTAATCTGTTTCATGATCAAAGTACAGCATCTTCAGTATATGCAAGGTGTTAAGAGATCTTATTGTTTTGCTGTAATACACATGCAGTGGCTGAAAAGATTGTTCATAACGTCTATATTTACAACAACCTGACTAATACTTAAGTGGTAGAACTGTTGGGTGAGATGTTCTGCATGAATGTGGATTTCCTATACTTAGTGCTGTAATTGCTTCTTGGTTTTTGCTTTAATGTATGTAGTTACATGTCACTTGAAATATGTAATGCTTGCTGTGCCTTGCCCAGCAATGGTAACTGTCTGGAGGTAGCCTATGTTAATACTGCTTCTGCACTTAAGACTTAATGCTCCTTTGAAGCTGCTGTCAATCTTGCCATTAAAAGAAATGTCATGTGCCTGCCGGACTTTAGTGTGCACGCATGGCTCCACTGAAGACAGTGTTTAAGCCTTTAGTTCAAGAAAATCTTCTTGATGTATATATTTTTTCCCTCTCTCCTCTGCAGCAGAAAATCTAACCTTTTCCATGTGTTAATGGAAACAAAGCCTGCTTGGTGAGAAGAGTTCAAGTCCTCAGTGTTCATTCTAATTACTCAGCCCTTCCAGTATGATTCACATTTCTGTGCCTGGCTTTCTTAAGACTTGAGTCCGTAAATCGTAGCTTCAAAAATTTTTCTCCAATACCTGCAGTCCTTACAAAGATTATTTCCTGGGCTTTGTAGGTAGTACCTCATTTGTTGCTGCTACAACTTTTCACCCCTCCCTGAAATTGTTTTGTATGTTTTAACTGTAAGATCATCATATAGAGTGGAAGCATTGCTTAAGAAGTGGTATATGGGCTAGGGAATCAGCGCCTCAGATCTATCACTTTGGCTACTTTTTTTTGTTGTTTCTGTAAGCAAAAATTGTAACTCAAGGATTCAGCAACTTAAGCTGTTGGTGCGTTTACTCTTGAATGCTTTTGAAATACTGGCGTTGACTTCAAGTGAAGCAAATGCCTAATGCAAAAACACAAGTATTAATCTCAGCAGCATCTGTGGGATTTCTTGATTTTTAGACAAGAGCAGCGTTCGGGAGACTGAAAACTACATGTTCTAGTTGTATACCATGATGGAAGCCATAGCTGAACTTGGTGTTTGGGTGACTTTACTAGGCTTGTGCTGGCTGCCCAGTATGGAAATATGTTAAAAGCACTGAAATCAAACAATACCTGGTAGTGCTCAGCTCCCGTGTTGGGGAGTAACCTAGGTATCTGAACTGTGGAATGGATAGCTGTAGGTGAACGCTGACTAGGAAAGGGCAATTTGTCGTACTTATCTAAAGGCTCAGTTTGTGTCCTAGGGAGCTGTCAAATTTAACAAAATTCTCAGTGAAGGAGGGGAGCTGCTAAATGTTTGCCTTGGAAAATGTAGAGCCATACTCAGCTGCACACTGGCAGTAGGCACACCCTTCTCAAGGAAGCAACCTCTTTGCCTCTGTTACCAGAAGCTTTTGTTGCCCATTGAAGTATAACTAGATGGAAGAAAACTTCACTTTGAAGTGTTTTGGGAAGGGGGAAAAGGGGGAAGGAGAAATGGGAAAAATAACAAGTAGATTGTAGTTTTTGTGTTTGATCTTTGATTATGTTGAAGTCACCTACAATGTGTCCCCCCCTTAAGAGAGGAGCACGTTGCTTTCATATTTACAGTTATTGTATTTGCCCTTTGGAGAGCTGCTCTTCAGAGCCCAGTTCAGCAAATAATCTAAGCCGGGCAGGAGTATTAGTTTTTCATAAGGAGCTTTCTTTTCAAATAATAATGCACACCTCTCTTTATAAGAACATGTGATTACCATTCCTGGTCTGCATGGCAACAGCTGAATATGCCTCTGTCTAATTAGAGCCAGGCTTTTTTTTGGTAGGCATCTGTCATGTTACTTAGGTAACAAACTACATGACTGGAGGGACTTAGTATGTGTAAAGTAAATACAAAAGAAAGCCTTATTGTGTTGGCATTACCACAGTCATTAGAATAGGAAAATTGTTTTGACCCTAGCTACCTTTAGAACTTAGTAAATAATAGAATGCTGTTAAGATGTTTCAGCTTGGTTGCAGTCAGAGATCAATTCTTACTCTAATATAATCCTAGCAAACTCCATGAGTGTACCATTTTGATGTACAACACAAACAATCTTTTGTATTCAGTTTCCTCATCTGTTCAGTGGTCTGTAAAACATTGTATGTGGTTGGGAGGTGGAATTTGAGGCAACTTTGAAATCTGCCAGCTCTTGGTTTCTGATAGTTATTGTTGCTTGGGGACTTTACTTCTGGGGTAGGTCTAAACTGTTAACGTGGTTAACCTTCTTTATTAAGATACAAGTTATCTACTGAGACTGAGGCATGTTTAATTATATTGCGTATTATAGGAGGGTTATATTACACTTGGGACTGAGCAAATATGATTTAAAACTAAGAAAAACCTTTAATTTTAGTTTGAAGAAGCTAATAGCATTTCAAAGCACTACTCTTATGGTAAAAATGAAGACGCTGTATGCTTTCAATCTGGATGCATGCCTTCATTCAACCAGATTAGTTATCGTGACTTAATATTGAAATCTGACCACTTAAAATTCCTTTATAATATCACATTGAGTATATTATTATCTGATTTTGCTGAGAGGTACTAGCAATAGGATATCTATAGCCTATAATACTAGAAATGTTGTCGTGCTGTCTTTTTTTCTTCTAGACACCTGGTTCAAGTAATAACTGACATGCACTGAACCTAGCAGTGTCTTTGTCTGAAAGAAAACCAGATGAAACTGAAATACAACCGGACCTATCTAATAAGATAGGGTCTTACTTGATCATCTTGTTTAGCTTCCCCCACTGTGATTCTACTCCAGTGTCCAAAATAGGGCTTCTCCTAAAACAGTGTGCTATATTATCTCTTGTTACTGTTTTACTATGAGGAAGATACAGCTGAATCTCACTGGATGGCTTAGGCCTGGGGATGGGCAAAACGAGGGAGAAGAAAAGGATTAAAGCAAATAAAGGCTTGGGAGACTGCCATTCTCTAACCTTGTACATAGACAGAGAATCCCATTGACCTGAAGTGCCCATGGGTTAAGGAAGCATGCTGAGTGAGTCCTACTGTGTGATACCTCTTCTGTTCTGTTCTTCCTTATAACACAGATAACTTGTCGTTTCCTGCTTATTCTATGCTTATCTTTATAGTCTTTGAACCATTTATAACTCTGGCTTTAGAAGCCTAATTTAAAGCTGTTTGCCATAGTCCCTGCATGATCTTCAGATGGAGTACTAGAATGAAAACCTTCCTCTTCTAACCTGCAGCACAGCCAAGTACAGCGTGGTGACGTTTCTACCTCGATTCCTGTATGAGCAGATAAGAAAAGCTGCAAATGCATTCTTCCTCTTCATTGCCTTATTGCAGGTATAGTGTTATTGTTTTGCCTTCACTCTAAAATGAAAAACTGTAATGCAGTATAACAGATATTTCAACTTGGTATTTAACCACAAAGAAGTAGACATGCTTGAGCATATGTTAAATAGTAATGTTGATGAGGTATGTGTTTTTAAAAGATAGGCCATTCACTTTACCACTATGATTAGAAGTTAAATGGAAGATTTTTCAATATATTTCCTAAGATAAAACTGTTTATTTTTCTTAATAGGTAAATACAAATAACAATAGTACCATAAAATATGAAGTTGTTGACTATACAGAAAAATAGCGTGTACAGATTCTTGTGAAACTACTGGTTGTTCAGATAATGTAGATATTCACCTGGAATCAGTGATTTACATCAGTTGAATGCTTGGCTTAGGGAGAGAGGAGAAACGAAGAATAAAAGGCCTGTAGAACAATTTCACTTTCTTGCTTTACAGTGGCAATTTCTTCAGATCTGTTTAGAGCTCTGACATCTCTGATTTGGGTGTATGTATTAGCCTATAAGGCACAAACTGGAATTCAAGCTCTACCTTTTCTCTTGTGAGAGCATTTCATAAAATTCTAAATTTGCCGAAACTTTAAAATACAAGTATATAATGGATATCTTCTTTTTTTTTCTTTTTTTTTTCTGTTCACAGCAAATTCCTGATGTCTCTCCAACAGGAAGATATACCACCTTGGTGCCATTGCTATTTATTTTAACTGTTGCTGGCATCAAAGAAATTATAGAAGACTATGTGAGTACCGAGTATTGGGGGAGGTAGTGCTGAAGATAGAAAAGGGGCTAAAAATAATGGAGCTCCACAAAGCTGTGCATCTCTATCTTGCTGTGTGTCAAGTCATTGCTGAACAATTAGAAAATACCCTTTTGACTTTCAGAGCTGCTGACTCAACTAGAATTTCTATAGCATACTGAGCTAATTTAGGCATCTTCCGTTACAGATATATGGTGAACAAGGAAGTCGTATGGAAACACTTTATTGAAAGCCAGAACATTTCCTCCCACCTCTTCAGGAGTTATTTACTAGGGCTTTCATTAGAAAGGCCTGGTTAGGAAGACAGAGTTGTTTCAGTGACACTGTAGAGTTCTGACAGAATTTAGCCTTTGTTAATTTTCAGAGCAAACTGTTTTGGAGAAAATTTGTATTAAGTTTTTAGATACTGTTAATAATAGTCTTTCTGCTATGCGAAGCCCTAGTGAATAAGTTAACTTTGAATTACAGTTAAAACAAATAGCATGTAGAAGGTGTACTCCACCTCTTGTCTAGATATGCCAGCATTCACTGTTCCTTGTTTCAGTTTTGGAGACTGGGTTTTTTTGCTGTTGATCCAAGTCTGAATTTGATTTCCGACATAAGAACTCTCATTTTAATGTTGCCTTTTTCCCTCCTTTTATCAGTCTCTGGGTTTAGGTGACTTGTGTGGGTTTTCTTTTTTGAAATCTAACGTAAAGGCAAAAAGGACTTCATGCATCCTGCAGTTTGTCATCTTTCTAGCTCTTGGGGTAATGGTTTTGGAATCTTAGTGTAATGAAATGTTTTATTTTCTTGCAGAAACGCCATAAGGCAGACAGTGCAGTTAATAAAAAGAAAACAATAGGTAAGACTAAACTGTCTTAAAGCTGAGTATGTATTTGAAGTGCAACTAGTGAATGCCAGAGCACTTAGTTTTAAATAGTTCTGTTGCTTAAACTGTCGTGATAGTGGTGAGTGCATGTCTCTTGAAGGAGTTACTGTTTTGTTAGGACTTTGCATTAGTGTGAAACACATAGGGTAGATGATGTGATACTTGTCAATTTTATTTAAAAAGAGTTTTAAAATGTGTAAGTGTAGTCTCAAGGCTCTCCAAAGTTATGCAATTTCCTACCAAGAAAACCAAATTTCCTCCCCCCAAAACTCCATTTTGATACTTTAAGTAAGTAAACTTTGAACTAGAAACTTTGAAAGATTGCTTCAAATGATATTTTAAAATCATTTTTCTTAAATGCTGCTGCCCTTAAAATACAGGAAGAACTCTGGGGATTCTATGGGTTTGCTTCCTTGAAATGCCAATGAAGGAAAAAGCTTTCTGCTAAATGTCTGTTTTCCCCCTCATATACTGGAAGCTGCTTGACGCTGAATACCTGAAAACTCCACTTGGATTTTCATGTCCCTTAACTGAAAACCTGTGCAGAAAATACAAAGAACTAATTTTGTGCTGAGTCTGATTGATTGCTACCTGACAATTGGACTTAGTGTGAGGACACGGGACTTCCATGATCCCTGTTGGACAGCTCCTTTGCTGCTCCTCTGTGAATTTCTGGACATCACTGACTGCAATTTACTGTTCAAGCTGAAAACAGAGCTTCTACTCAAAGCTCACTTTCCATTCTCCCGCATATGTTTTGGTCAAGTGTCAAAAAAAAAAAGGAGAAATACTTAAGGAGCGGGGGAAACCAAACAATCCACTGGCTTTGTAGTTGAGTTATGAAGCAAAAATGCTTATGGGATTGCTTTCAGGGATGTATTTTTTCTTTATGCTTGAGAAGGTAAGTTTGTCATTCAGACTTTATGTTAATGGCTATCGGAGACAGCATTGCTCTATCCATTCTTGGAGGCGATTTCTCTTCCACAGTTTGTTGGGGAGATGCTTCAAGTACAAGTGCACCATATTCATTAGTTAATTATGGTAATTAACAAGGCCCGTTGTGCTACAGCTAGTTACAGGTCATACGAAAGACTGCTCTTTCAAAGGTCACATAGGCAGTTCTGTCTAATTCAGTTGTAGTTAGATAGAAAACATGGTAATAAACATTAAGGGAAGCTTATCACAGTAAGTGTGGAGAGACAACCTTAAAGAAAACAAGAAGATCTTATGGGGTTAGACAGAAATCAGTACTTGAAAAAAGGTTGTTTTAAAAAACTCAGGTTTTATTCTTTACATTTAAACACTCTGAATACAATTTTCAAAATGGTACTTAGAACTCTATATGCTCATTTCTCTGAAGAGAGGAAGGTTAGAGGTCTAGTCATGAGACATGCATTATGAGAATGAAAAGCTAGTTCATGTTTGGGGTGGGATTAAGATGCATTAAATTTAGGTGTCTGTATGTGCCTTTAGTAATCTAAAATTCTCTGTACTGAGTGAGATCTAGTTAATGCAATCAATTTAGAGAGCAATGCAGCTCACCTTAAAGCTGACACCCCCTGGTTGGCTTGCCGAGCTGTATTCTGAACTCTGCTGCCTGCAATGAAGAGATGCTTGCTTTACTAGGCTTTGCATTTATCTTTGTTTAATTTTGAGCTGTCAGTAGTGCAGTTTTAAAGCAAATTCTTCACTGAAAACTTTGATTTAGTACAAAGAATGGGTTTGTATATGAATTAAATTGCCTTGGGAGGAAACTAAACAAGAAGTTCTGCTCTCAGCGTGCACAGTACATCCCCTTAAGGGATCAAAGCATGCTAGGCTCTGAGCCAACGTTGCACGTCCCAGATAGCTTCAAGTGGCATGTGTGGAGAGGACATTGAAGCTAAGGTCAAGACTAAATATAATCCTAAGTGAAGACTCTGAACAGCGTATTGCATACATGTAGAGAGCTCAGCACCTCTTGTTTTTCATCTATTGATCCAGTCCTATTTTGTTAAATTATGGGATAGCCGTGAACATTTATACTGTATGGCGTGCCCTAGAAAAGCAGATGCCAGTACAGGGCTGGTGGATTCTTCCCCAGGACCGATGGTAAATGCATGTCCTTCGTGAGCAGCAGCTGGAAGCCATGTGAGAGATCCCAGTTCACTTTAAATGACCACAGACACTTAGGTGTGGCTGACTACATTAAATTCTAGCTCTCCACTGACTAGAATGGGAGTTCAGATATCAGCTCATATGTCGGCACTTATCAGGTATCTTAATCTCAGATCTGGCCTTCATATTCCTTGATTCCTTCACAGTGATTTTTATCTTAGACCTAGATGGAACAGATTTATAGTGAAACTGTTTTTGAGTAGAAGAATTCTTTAAGACACTTGTTCTTGGTCATGTTGACCAAATCATATTGTAAATGAAAAATTTACCGATTTTGCACTCCTATAAATAGCTTATAGAAAGTATTTGTCCTGTGGAGTACTACTACAACAGTAGGCAAAGGAGCGTAGAAGGTAGAAAACTGCAACACCCAAAACTCTGAAGCACTATGTGCAAAGTAAGCTTTGTCCTTAGCTTTTGAGGTTATCAGTGTTCCCCCTCTCCCTCACCAAAAGCAGATACTTCAGTAATTTGCTTGACTACTTAATTTTAATGGCTAAATTGATTTCAGTAAGCATGAAAGCTAAACTGTTTTCCTGTAACAAGAGAGCATATTATTGTACACGAAGGCCAGGTTCACGACTCAACTCAGGTTGAGTTACTAAGTGACTTCATTGTGTGTGAACGTACAACCGTGTGAGCCACCTGCAGATGGAAGCTGCTTAAAGCTAGAAATAGGAGATGCTAAGCATTCTGGTCTGTCTTTGAGAGTTTAGGTTCTTGAGTCGAGGCTGTGGGTATGCGTGTCTCACTTGAGATCCTAGGGTCAAGTTTTCTCTGCTCTGAACTGAGCAGAGCTCAAATTAAATGCAGCTTAGCAGATGGAAGCAAGTGGGACAATAAACCTATGCGCTGACTCTGAACTACAAGATACTTGTCCAGGTGGAAGCTCAAAGGTTTAGACACATCACTACCCGTGCTTCTGTTGCTGCCCACATATTTCTCATTAAACAGTGGCTAGATCATAATGAAGTAAACTACAGTATTAGAAGTATAGATAATCAGGTCTATGCGCTCCCAGGTGTGTTACCTGACAGCTTGGATCAAGAGATGGGCTGCTTCTGCTCTGACCTGATGAATCTTGTGTTTGTGGAGTGGCCTAGCTTGAGTAGGGCAGCTGAAGCTGCATCCAATCAAATTCTATCTTCTGGGGCTTTTTCCTGTTCAAGATGAGCTACTTATATGAATTACATAGCACTGAAGAGAATTTTTTATATTGTCTATAGCCGGAAAGTGAGGGGACTGGGCTCTTCAGCTTTCAGCTGTTAGACCTTTCAAGCCTTTTGAAAATGGGCTGCAGCTACCTTCAGTGAAACGCTTGATCTTGTTTAGGTATACTTGATGTGTTCACAACTGAACTGAATGTCTTGGACTTGGTTGCTGAAGGATGATGGAACATAAGTATTTGACTTTACTATTTAGGCTAGAATAGCGCTAGGTATGTGCACAAGCAATTAGGAGCATCTAGAAGAACTATTCAAGTGAAAAGACATGTTCCAGGGTAGATGACCAATGAGTGTGTCAGGACAACGGTGTGGAACTTGGACACTACAGAAGCTTAAGGTCTGTTTCAGGACCTTGCATTTTTTTTTTTTTTAATTTTAGTTTCAGCATTTAGAACTTTATACTTCCACCAAAGCTAATCTCTGCTTCTCAGTAGGGTTTAGAGCCTGCTTGACACGCAGCTCCCTGTATAGCACTGAAACTTGAGGTGACAGTGAGGTTGGATGGGTCAGTCAATGGCAGCTTTTTCTTCAGATAAGATATTTCCTGGAAGTGAGTAAAATGTGGGGACAAAGTAAGAATTAAAAACTCTGTGATAAATCATTTTGTATGATGAATATGTCTGCTGGTGTTGATTGGCAATGGGCAATAGTACCTTTTTATTTTAAGGAAGTTCAAATTTCAGCTGGATAGCGATGCCTAACTTCTGTGCATCAGTTTGAAATGAGGCCAGGAAGAAATCAGGGCACCATCTATTCTCTAGCAGATGATAATGACTGCTTATAAATATTAACAGTAGATTCTTCTGTTTCTTGTATGTACATATCTACAGCTGTGGACAATGTGTGGTCCCAGCTTCTGAAAAATACTTTTCTGATGTGTGTTTCCACTCCAGTTAAGGTCCCCTACTGCTTATTTATGTATGTTCAGAACTTTGTCTAGTCTTGGATATTTATTTTGATCTAACTTTGAATTTTCTTTCCAGTTCTAAGAAACGGGACGTGGCAGAACATTATTTGGAAAGAGGTAAACAAATTTTTTTTTGAATTTGTCTTGTGGAATGAATTAAGAGGACTAGAGTTAATTTGTATCACGTGAGAATTTGTGACTTGGAGTGGGAGGGATCCCTTCTGTTACAATAGTGAGAATTACCCTGAGCAGCTGAGTACCCACCTTTAAATCCTAGTACTATGCTTCAGTCAAATGCTAATGAATTGTTGTAAACCTATTTGCTTGGACAGTTGACGTGCTCTAGGGTGCAAACATTATTTAGTGTTCTAAAACTGGACTGAAAACAGACTTTCTGTGCAAAATATAAACGTGATGCATCAACTATACTTTCCTGGAAAAAAAACTTATGTTCTGGGACTAGTTAGTAGGCTGTTTGCTCAAATAAAGCACAGGTCCTGCCACTACCATAGTCACTTGGAACCCAATTCCTGTGAAGCACTATGTAAGAACCCTTTAATATTTGTTTGTAGAACTCACTGTAGTCCCTCAGGATGCATTGACCTAACTGTGGCTCTTCCAACTCCTTCCTTGTTAAGGACAGAACTATCTCTGTTAGCTGTGATAAATGAGGAAAAAGTACATCCTTTAAACGTTCTGAGATGATACCCACCACAGGAGGCTTGAATGCAGGTCTGCTGAAGTGTTAGGCTGTAATAAAAACTGAAGATTGCCAGGAACTCTGAAGCCTAATGCTGATGTCTGCCTACAGTGTTCCATGTCCTATTTGTAGTGAAGACACTGAACTGTAAGATGGCATCAGAAGCTGAATTTGGAATCTGTTTTTCTTAAAGCCTTTGCTTTCTTAACAACTTCTTGAATTAGCCTATGTCTGCATCTGCCTGTTGTCCATGCTTGCATTTGTTGTTAGGGAATAACTGTTGTGTGGTATCCGACTCCTTTAACTTAAGGTAGATTTTTGATCTCTTTCCTGCTGAAATCACAGAGGAATCTTTCTGCGGGATCAGAATAAGGTTTTTATTAACTAATAAATCTACGTTCAAATATACCATCTATTTCCGTTCTTATAAATTAATCTATTAAAATGTTTTAAGTCCCATGGATGCTCAGCAGCCTGATACTCATCAGTGTAGTCCTGTCCTGCTGTCGTGAGGAAGTTGAATGTGTTTCCAGCACTCCAGAAATTGGGACTTATCAAGTGACTGGTGGTCAAGGAAGAACTAGCTGGTATTGTCTTTAGAGACAATACTACTTGCAAGTAATTAATACAAGTAGTGAGACTAAAGAAGGCTAAGGGAAGATGGTAATGGTGACGGGATAGGTAAATAACACATGAGGATAGACTGAAAGGTGAGAAATAAGGAAGATGAGAAACTATTGACATTTGAGGGAGATGAAGTTTAAAGATCAAAAATATTTTACCTGGAAAAATCTTTCCATAAGTGAGATAAGACTGTACTTAAAGAAAAATAAATTCTAAATTGGATAAAAGCAGGAATATAGAAGAGAAAAATAACTTTAAAAATAAGCTGAGGAAGTTCACACTTTCCAGTTGAGCAAGTAAATTTAAATCTATATAGAATGATTTACTTCCCATTTAGAAAGGGAAACGTTTTGACACTGGACTTCCAAACTTGCAATGAAAAGTGCTGATTTTCAGAAGCACTATGTCTCCAGGTGTTACGTGCATGATGCTGTTCTTTTGACTGGGTGAAGGAAAATAACAACCTAACCTTCCAGACAAGCGAACTGTTTGTTTTTTCTCTTTCATGCTACTGTGCTCCTGCCGCTGCTTCAATAGGTGGCAGTAGGCGATATTGTGAAGGTCACCAATGGGCAACATCTTCCTGCAGACATGATCATTGTATCTTCCAGGTATCCTGAGTGGGTATGAAATGATGCATCTGATGAACTGAGGCGCAGAGGACTCTAAACTCTGTAGTTGCTATTACTAAAAACAGATATTGAATGGCACTTCTTCTTTTCCACATGTGAAGTCACACTTCAATGATATCAAAATAGTGCTTTTGTAGTCGATGATTCATGTATCATTGATTTGTTTTTGTAGATAAGCTCTTAAGAAAGATGACTTTCTTGAAGAAAGTATCATATACTTGCAATAAACAAAATGAGTTGTTGGTTTGGAAGAGGGGAAGGTCTGCTGCACAGTCGTGATACAATCAGTTCATCTGAGGCCTTCCAAGGAACATTTAATCAAGAAAACTTACTCTTAAGTTTTATTCCAGTTAATTTCACTGAATTACCAGCATGTTTTTCTGCCCTTGGGGTTCAAGACCTCTTCTAAAGTTGCTCAGAAATAGTAATTTCAGAAGCTTAGCCCAACTGGCATCTAAATAACTACTCTGCAAAATAGCACTTGGACTTCATTCACTTGTTCCTTGCGCCACACATGTATTGCGTAGCCCCTAGCACTGTAGCAATAGCAAACTTATGTACTTCTCATTTTTCCTTGTGAAATATAGGACAATTTGTTTATACAAACATATTAGAAAGTGATGGCTAGTTGCTGGGTCCTAGAAGCACTTCCCGGTGCGGGAGTTGACCAATGCCACTGATTATCTTTAGCACAGGGCAGCAGCCACTTATCTAGCATCTATTTTTTGTCAGACAACTTGGAGCGAAGATAACACCACTATCCGTTTAGGGAGCAGAGAAGTGACCAAGATGATAGTGGCGTTCCTGCTTGTGACTTTGCTTTTCTGAAGTACAGACATACCTTATGACACCTTGATCTATTCCATAGGTTTTTTCCCCTCCCCATACTTAGCATAGCAGTGGCTGTAGGTTGCTCTGATTGCTAGGTCACGGTTTTCCCAGGTGACCCAACTTCTAAGGAAGCTTATTTTCTAAGCTACTGCCTCTTCTGCTGCACTGCTGTTGTCTTTTTCCAGTCTTTGGATGTTTTATTTCTTGGGCACACAGTTGCACTGTGATAATGGGACTGGTCCTGTTGAAGACTGTATGGGGGAAAGCTCAGTCTGCTTTGTCATGTGATCAAGGATGGAGGTACCCTTATTCCCATGGTATACAATATTGCATTTTTAAAATACAAAACAAAAACTAAGCTCTTAAATGAGCGGCTGTCCGCCTTAAGTACAGTTAGTGAAACTACTTTGACATCAATAACTTCCTGTTCCAGCACTGAGGAGGATTTGCTCTACCTGAGGAACTGCTCCTTTAATGTTTTATGCTAAAAACTTCTGTTTCATGCCTTAACTTGCATGGATCACTTCTTGTTCTATTTTATTCTACTAACCCGTTGATATCTGTCAAACTCATATATAATAAATGAAGTATTTAGGCCAAAGTGTTGATTTGGGAAAAACTTCACTTAGAGTAAATAGCAAATTCTATGGCAGTTCTACTTTTACAATTGGTATTATTCCTATGATTCTTTTGAATGGCAATGCTAATTGTCCTCAGTTCACCAGAAGGCTCTGCATGCTCTGGAAGGGTGGGCTTTTGCTTATATATAAATTTTCTGTGTCTGAGTTAACTGTCAGAATTGAAATAGTCTTTTTTAAAATCTTGATTTTTCTTTTTTTTTCCTACTCCCATAGAAGAAAGGTGACATCAAATGCATGTTATGCACAGAATAAATTTACTTAAAAGGAAAAATATGATTTAGATCCAAACAATTTTCATTTGTTATGCAATATTTCTGCAGAAATGTGGGAAAAGTGGGGAACTGCATCGTAAGAGTTCTCTCTACTGAATTAACTATCTCAGTTGTAATGGATAAGATGTTTGTGGTAAAAGTAAAATTGACATCAAGTTGAACTTAATCCATGACTTCAGGTTGCCCGTACAGGAGGACACAAGTACGAACTCTGCATCTTTCTTCTTTGGGGAGCGGGGGGGGGGGAAACCAACTTCTCTGGAGAGAAAAATCTAGCTTATATTGTACATGTGCTTGTCTGTTTCTTAACCAAGTTTTTGCTATGGAGTCCTTGTGTTATTGACTCTTTTACTGATTAACTACATCTACTGGTAAAGTAATTAGTTATTTTTAGAAAGCAAATAGCAGTATTTCAAGACTGAGAAAAGTGATAAGCTGAGGAGTGTGTGTATTTGGGCCCAGATGGGGAATTAGTGCTCCTTAACAGCCTGAGAAACCAGTGAAAAACCCATTAGTGGTGCTGTATAGAGGATCTAAAAACCTTTAGGGACATGTCAGGAAGTGATCCATGTCAGAGGTGTGTTTCTGTATCAGGTGCTACCAACATAGAGGTCTTCCACGTTAGGTGTAGGTAAGACCTCAGCTAATGAAAAATGCACTCTTCCACGAGGAAGAAAAGTTTTTGCCCTTATTGGTAAGGGCAAAAGCATCTCTATAAGATGCAGACCACAGCCCTCAGTTTCAAACTCACTGTGCCTTTCTCTGATTCTTAAAACAAGCTGCTTAGCAGCAACTTCAGATGAGAAACTCGTGGAGGTACAACTTGTAAGTGATTTTGTGGCTGTAACCTTCTGTGTTCACAGCCAGAACTCAACAGTAGAGGGCGCATTGACCACCCTCTTTATCCAAGTGTATTTCCTTCTTTCACTGTTTGTTGCTTTGCAGTAGCTTTGTGAGGATAAAACACTGCCTGAAATATTTTACGTTACAATCTACAAAATTATTCCACTTCTAGCATTTGTAATTTTAGCAAGAATTATTAAATCCTTATTTACCTTTTGGTTTAGACATATCTGTCTTCATAATCTGTTTTCAGAGACTGTTTATCTCCAAAGATATTTTTGCAAATTGAGCACTTTCAGCTGACTCTTTTGTGGTCATACACCACCATATTTGATTTTTATACTGCACAGTATGTTGAAGATGTATATTGTGGATCATTTAATGTCAAAGTAGCTTACAAACAGTAACAGTCTTAAGTGTTCAACATTGAATATCTTATTGTGCTCCTTACAGTGAACCTCAAGCAATGTGCTATATTGAAACAGCTAATCTTGATGGGGAGACGAATCTTAAAATACGACAGGTAAAATGAAAAATTGAATTTGTCAGTCTTTCTTTAGGTATGTAGTGTTAGCTACAGAGCATACAGTTTACCTTGTGTGATAACAATATAGATACTGTTTAATAAAACTGTATATCTCTGACAGCTGTAAGCCTTCTTGCAACAGATTAAAAAAAAAGCAATAATATATCATATATGTCATGTTTATGTCTAAGGACCTAATCTGGAAGGAATGGCTTAAGCCCACAAAACTAAATTAAGTGGACCTTGGCTGTAATTCTTTTTGCTGATGGTCCAAGCACTCCCTGGGCCTATCTGTCTGCTTGCTAGTTGGAGTGCTAAATTGTGTCAGACTAATGCAAGGCATTTCAAGCGCTTGAGGTTTTTCCACTGCCTCACTAAGCTGAGCACAGCTCCAGTGACTTGAGGAGGTGTTGAGGCACCCACTCTTAGATGTGTGTGGACTACTGTGTTTTGTGGCTGGGACAAGCCTGGAATGGATTTTCTTGTGGATGGTTTACTCTGAGAATTAATTGTAGCTCCTGTGTACACACTCACTGTAGATGCAGAAGCCACAAAACTATAACTAAAACCTAGAAACTGGACTTAATTTCTTTTTATTGCCAGCTCCCTTGATAAATAGGATCTGTTGATAGAGGGTTTGGAATAGGCCTTCAGTTGACACTGGGGGGTTTCTTATTCCATGTTGGTGCATTTGTGTACCCTAAAACATCATCGATTTTTATGCAGAGTTTGAGATTTTTATGCAAAAGCATTTCTTGAATACAAGAGTGATTTTGTTTATTTGAGAATATTTTTCTTTTTGTTTTCTCCATTTTTGGAAAAATGGAAATTCTCATATGCTGAAGTAAAAGTTAACACCACCAGCCATTGAAATTGTAGGTGTAAGGTGAGCCGATTTCTGCCCATTAATGGCTGTATTTTTATCAGGTAATTACCTCAAAATATTGCATTTTTATTGGGAAGCCTAAGTATTTTTCAGTGAGTCAGTTTGGCTGAGAACTTCAGAAAGAAGTTGCATTGAAACATAGTACTTCCCAAGAGTCTTCAGTGGTCACAAGTGTTTTGAAGTTCCATAGTTAAGCAAAAAACCTTTGTGGTCAAAGCTATAGTTTCTGCTGTCACTAGTGTTGGTCTGTCTATTATTCTGCCTCTAATGAATGCTCATAAGGACTTTTCAGTGTTTCAAATTGAGACATATTAATTGGCACGCATGTATTTTGTTTTTTGTGAAAAAGCTTTATGCTTGCTGCTGGCTTACTACCTTTGGAGAAATAAGATTTTCAGTTTTGGGTCAGACCAATAGATCAGGTCTTGAGTTTCTGTCATTTTATCCAGAAGTGAACAAAATCTATTTCAAATACCAAAATAAGTTTAAAAAAAGCCTAGTTCTGTTGTGTAGCGCTACAGTCAAACTCTGGCAAAAGAAATGAGAAGTGAGAACAAAGTGCTACCAGCTCGAAATGGGTCATTCCTCACCCAGGTGAAGTTTTTCATAGATGAAAAGCAATGGAGTATTGTGTATGTGGTGTCTTAGATGGAGTAAGCTGTATGCTAGGTTACAGTTGCATGGCATGTTGAAAATTAGTCTTGAATAGGATCAGAGCACAACTTCTGCAGTGACCTAGGAGATTCGCTCAGAAGTGACTATATTTAGCAGCATTAACGTATCAGCAGAGCTATACTCTGAAAGAAAAGCCAAGACTTCTTATACTAACCTCTTCCTACTTCTTCCTGCATGTGTGCAGTATTGTGCTTTGTGGAGGTGACTTTCCTCCTGGATACTGAGAGATTGTGTATGTAACTGACTCTTGAGTAGAAATTTATGCCAGGCCTATACGAACACAGCCATCTGTCTCCATCATGGAGAAATTTTTCTTGTGGAGAGGAATCACTGAAAACTCACTAAAAACAACAACAAAAGCAAACAAAGCTACACCCTCAAGAAGTTTAAAATCTTAAATGTTGAAAGTAATTGCAGTTTTCCTAGCTTGCCTTCTGCTAACAAAATGTTTTGCAAGTATCTCCTTTGGATTCGTTTCTGCAGGGATTGTCTCAAACTGCTAGTCTTCAGTCAAGAGAAGAATTGGTGAAAGTATCTGGAAGGATAGAATGTGAAGGACCTAACAGGCACCTCTATGACTTTGTTGGAACCTTGCGCTTAGATGGTCAAAGGTATCAACTTGACAGCAAAACCATAAATTTCTTTGTTTAGGAAAAACATGTTTGCTTTCTGTCTGCAACACTGAGCATATTTGTGGCTTTAGAGGTAATAATTAACAGCTGTGAAATGGATCATCTACTGATATGAAATGACATATTTCTGTCTTCCTGTGGGATCTTGAGCAGTAGAGGTCTGTAACCTGGCGACTAGGGGCCTGGGTTTTCATGGAAGCTCTGCGAACACTATTTGCTTGTTGTGGGAGAGATAGCTTCTCTAGAATTGTATTTTCTTAATAAGTGACATGGGAGGGAAGAATGGGAAATTTTTTTAGTTTGTTTTTTTGAGTTGTCTTGTTGCAGATATGTGGAAAAAGCTAGAAGCCTTTCCTTTCCAACAGGAGCCAGATACTCCACCATATTCAGATCTGCACAGAAAAGCCATTCCAGAATCTGAAAGTCTCTATCATTGTAACTTTAATCTGTTTCAGCTATTGGAAGAAAAGAACTTCTGAAAGTATGGGGTTTAGTACTTCAATTTGTAGATCTTTAAGGGTCAGTAAGAGTATACAGGCTTCATCTTACACAAAAACTGTACTCCTTGGGCAACTTAGCTGAATAGTGACAGAAGCCAGAATAGTAGAAAATCACCTGCTTCCCACTGGACAGTCACATGGGCTGTACAGTGTTCCCAAAACGCTGGTTACATGACTACTGTGAGGTTATAATGTGTTATGGGTTTTGGGAGGTGGCAGCAGCTCTGTTGTGTAACCTTACTGCCCTTAACAGGGATTAGGCTTTCAGAGCACTGAAACTTGTGTATTATGTGGACAGTGTAAGATTTATGGCTCATTAAAATACTTTCTTCCTTTTAATTTTTTTGAGGAAGTAAGGCTGAAAGGAGAAAAGTGTTATCAAGAATTAAAAGATGTACTTGCTTCTTGCTTTCCAGTCCAGTTTCTGTTGGTCCTGACCAGATCTTGCTAAGAGGTGCACAACTGAGGAACACTCAGTGGGTCTTGGGTATTGTCGTGTATACAGGACATGATACAAAACTCATGCAGGTAAAACTTTTGGGAGATTTGAAGCATGTTTTCATAGAAGTCAGTGTTTTTCTTTATTTTGCTTGTTTTTAGAACTTGTTTATGAAATAAAGGCTTGACACAGCTGTTTAAGACAGGCTTTGAGGGACGTAAGTTGTAGATGCCTCACTAATATATATATCTGTGTATATATATATATGTATATATCAAAACAGTACAATATGTAAGCAAAACTAACTGTATTAATCTAATGACTTGCCTGCTAGCTGGACTGCATCTAAAATTTTGTGAGGTTTTGCAGCTGAGGAGGTGCATTGACCACCTTCTGCCATTTTAGGACTTTGAGATAATTAGGTTAAAACTACAGTCTTTGCATTGCCTTAATGGCAAGGAGCGACTGAGGACCAGCAGCATGCATGTGCTGCTTTGCTCTGCCAGCCCTCAGTGAGATGGGCAGAGAGCGGATGAGTGTACTGGATCTTTGCAAGCGAATAGTTCTTTTCTTCCCACCTCCTGTCATTTTGGAATCACTAGGCATATTGACTGCTATTTCTATCTTGTTGAACTTTGAATACAATATGAGCGAGGTAGAGTTGAAGTGGCAAATTCTGTAACTAACTCTAAAAGTTAAGACCAAGTTTGCTTCTGCAATCTCTTCCTCCAAACCTTTTTCTGCTGCTGTTCAGAATTCAACCAAAGCACCTCTGAAGAGATCAAATGTGGAGAAAGTTACCAACATGCAGATCCTGGTGTTGTTCTGTATCCTCCTGGTCATGGCCCTTGTGAGTTCTGTAGGTGCCTTATTATGGAACAGAACCCATGGTGAAGTCGTCTGGTACCTTGGTTCAAATGGTGAGTATGCAAGCAGCATAGTGTCACTGCATCAGCAGACTGCAGGGCTAGCTAGGCTCTCAGTTTTTTTGAATAAATACATAAAGTAAGAAATAAAGAGAAAAACATAAGAAACTAAGCGTGTCACTAATTTTTGGTGACCCAATATATTTTGGGAATAGACTGGAATAGCTTTTAACTTTACTAGTAAAGTTTCTGTTAAAAATACTTTCCGAAGATTGGCTAAATACCACTCGGCTGCTGTCTGAGGGAGAAGTAAATCAGAAGAGAGGCAAGAATGATTCTGGGGCGTTTGGCGTACAAATACTCCCAGAGACGCCAATGCAACCAAGGTTCCAAAAAGTTTATTTTTAGAGTAGGTCAGTATTGCTGCCTTATCTGTCCTATCTGATTGTACCTCATTACAGGATAGTCGGTATCAGTCTGATGGTACTGACTTCAGCTTTATACCTCTTTACATGAGAAAAGGATTTATCCAGCTGTCCTTGTCTATGGTTTACCATTAGACTCACTGACCTCCTGTCACTGACGTTGTGGAGAAAACTGTTAAAAGCATGCTAAATATTATGACTGTATTCTGCATTATGTTATTTTAAGAGACACTTTGGATTCTGACTTTTGTGTCACTTTGAGGACAAAACTGATCTCTTAGCGTGCTTATAAAAGGGTTTTATTTGTTTTCATTTATAGTCCTTAGATTTATCAGTTTAGATAAAGATTTGGGCCTTATGCAAACACTTAAGGATGAAATAGAAATTGCTGTGCAACAGAGACTTACAGTTTATATTAGCTAGCTATAAAATGAGCTTGAGGCATCTTGAGATGCAGATCTAAAAACAGTTCTCACGAAACTGCAAACGTTCTTTTTACTGGTGGTGGTAAAGCAGACGGCAAAGGCTGTCTTCTGTTTCAGATGAACTTCTAATTGTTATAATAGTATTAAATCCCTTTTCTAGAAGGAGCATGGGAGCATCTCATATTTGACTCTGGCTTCTGGTAGCTTTAATGATGTCTTCTAGTAGCAGTAGCAATGACTTTCAGTCTCTTCCTCACTATCCCCCTTGTTTTTAATGAGGAAGCTTAAATTTGTGGCTTCTAAGGACTGAAAGAAGTAATATCGGCAAAGGCAATTGGAACATCAAACTCTTACATTAGCACAAGTTCAGAAGAGGTGCAGTTTGACTGAAGCCGGTGGTATGCTACTTGTAACCAAGTACGTGTGAAACAAGGCTAAGATCTAGAAATAGTAGGATAGGTATGGATGCATTTTTGCAACTTGAACACCATTTCTATCACTTCTGTAGTTGTCATAGATGGGAAAGACACTTTTGTCCTTCGGGCTAGGCAGGTATATTTGAATCTTTAAGTTAAATATCTAAATTCTATAAAGACTGTATTAGAAAAGGCTTTTCTCCAATCAAGTGTGCCTCTGTTTTCATAAATGGATCAAAGCTGCTTAAAGCCATAATATGGAATTCATGTACATGCAGACTTGAAGGTGCCTGGTTCCAAAATTCAACTCTATTTCTGATCCTTAGTGTAGAGTTCAGCAACTTTCTTTGCTGGCTTCTGTCTCCTCCAAATTTGCTTCCCTGCCTCCTTTCCAACCTCTGTAACACTGAAGACCCTTTAATTGTGGGCCGTGAGCCCACTGTGTTGGGTCTGTTGAATGAAGTGCCTGCCTTAGCTTCAACAGAAGTGTAAGACAATAGACAAACGCAGTGACTTTGGAAGCAGAGACCAGCCATTGTTGGCACCATGGACAGTCACCTTTGTCCCAGTGCTTATGATGAGCAGACAGGAATGAAAGGAGTTCAGAAATGTTTTCCTTCCTTTCCCTTAGGACCAGTTGTGCTAGCAGATTTATTTGGGCAACTTATCCAATGTTGGCACTGCTAATAAAAGCTCTGCTGCCTGCGCAGGATGCCTTATTTAGTTTCATGTGACTGTTCCAACAGTCATCTTTTTCTCTTAGATTTGCGTAGTGTGAGTAGCTTCTCAGTTCTGCCAATGCTAACAACTTTTAAAACAAACCAGTCACAGAATCACAGAATGGTGTAGGTTGGAAGGGACCTCTGGAGATCATCTTCTCCAACCTCACTGCTCAAGCACGGTCCTCTAGAGCATATTTCCTAGGATTGCGTCCAGGCAGGTTTTGAATATCTCCAGGGAAGGAGACTCCACTACCTCTCTGGGCAACCTGTTCCAGTGCTCTGTCACCCTCACTGCCAAGAAGTTTTTTCTCAGGGTTAGGTGGAATTTCCTGTGGTTCAATTTGTGCCCGTTGCCTCTTGTCCTGTTGCTGGGCACCACGGAGAGGAGACTGGCCCCATCCTCTCGACACCCTCCCTTCAGATACTTGTACACGTTGATGAGATCGCCTCTCAGTCTTCTCTTCCCCAGGCTGAACAGGCCCAGCTCCCTCAGCCTTTCTTCAGAGGAGAGGTGCTCCAGTGCCCTCATCATCTTTGCAGCCCTCTGCTGGACTCTCTCCAGGAGTGCCATGTCTCTCTTGTACTGGGGAGCCCAGAATTGGACACAGCACTCCAGGTGAGGCCTCCCCAGGGCTGAGGAGAGGGGCAGGATCACCTCCCTCCACCGGCTGGCAACACTCTGCCTCATGCACCCCAGGAGACCACTGACCTTCTTGGCCACAAGGGCACACTGCTGCCTCATGCTCAACTTGTTGTCCACCAGGACTCCCAGGTCCTTCTCGGCAGAGCTGCTTGCCAGCAGGTCAACCCCCAGCCTGTCCTGCTGCCTGGGGTTATTCCTCCCTAGGTGCAGGACCCTGCACTTGCCTTTGTTGAACTTCAGGAGGTTCCTCTCCGCCCAGCTCTCCAGCCTCTCCAGGTCCCTCTGAATGACAGCACAGCCCTCTGCTGTGTCAGCGATTCCTCCCCCTAGTTTAGTACCACCACCAAACTTGCTGAGGGTGCACTCTGTCCCTTCCTCCAGGTCACTGATGAATATATTGAACAAGACTAGACCCAGGACTGACCCCTGGGGGACACCGCTAGCCACAGGCCTCCAACTAGACTCTACACCACTGACCACAACCCTCTGAGCTCTGCCATCCAGCCAGTTCTCAATCTACCTCACCGTCCACTCATCCAATTCACATGTCCTGAGCTTACCTAGGAGGATGTGATGGGAGACAGTGTCAAAAGCCTTGCTGAAGTCCAGGGAGACAACATCCACTGCTTTGCCCTCATCTACCCAGCCAGGCGTTCCGTCACAGAAGGCTATCAGATTGGTCAAGCATGATTTCCCTTGGGTGAATCCATGCTGACTACTCCTGATCACCTTCTTGTCCTCCAGATGCTTAGAGATGACCTCCAGGAGGAGCTGTTCCATCACCTTTCCAGGGATGGAGGTGAGGCTGACAGGCCTGTAGTTTCCAGGCTCCTCCTTCTTGCCCTTTTGGAAGACTGGCGTGACACTGGCTTTCTTCCAGTCCTCAGGCACCTCTCCTGATCTCCAGGACCTTTCCAGGAGGATGGAGAGTGGCCTAGCGATAACATCCGCCAGCTCCCTCGGCACTCGTGGGTGCATCCCATCGGGGCCCATGGATTTATGGATGTCAAGTTTGGACAAAAGATCTCTAACCTGATCCTCCTCCACCAAGGGAGAGTCTTCCTTTCTCCAGCCTTCCTCTCTTGTCCCCAGGGTCTGGAATGCCTGAGGGCTGGCCTTAGCACTAAAGACTGAAGCAAAGGCAGCATTCAGCAACTCTGCCTTCTCTGTATCCTTCGTCACCAGGGCACCCACCCCATTCAGCAGCGGGCCCACGTTTTCCCTAGTCTTCCTTTTGCTCTTGATGTATTTGAAGAAGGCCTTCTTGTTGTCCTTGACATCCCTTGCCAGATTTAATTCCAACTGGGCCTTAGCCTCCCTTGTCGCATCCCTGCACGCTCTGACATTGTCAATGTCCCTTTGTTCCTCCCAAGTGGCCTGTCCCCTCTTCCACATTCTGTGCACTTCCTTCTTCTGTTGGAGTTTTGCCAGGAGTTCCTTGCTCATCCATGCAGGTCTCCTGCCCGCTTTGCTGGACTTCTTCCTCAGAGGGATGCACTGCTCTTGAGCCTGGAGGAGGTGACGCTTGAATATTAACCAGCTTTCTTGGACCCCTCTTCCCTCCAGGCCCCTACCCCATGAGATTCCCCTAAGTAGGTCCCTGAAGAGGCCAAAGTCAGCTCTCCCGAAGTCCAGGGTGGTGATCCTACTCATTGCCCTGCTCCCTCCTCGGAGGATCCTGAACTCCACCATCTCATGGTCACTGCAGCCAAGGCTGCCCCCAGCCTTCACCTCTCCAACTAGACCTTCTTTGTTCGTTAGTACAAGGTCTAGCATTGCACCTCTCCTCGTTGGCGTCTCCACCACCTGGGTCAAGAAATTATCATCAATGCTCTGCAGGAACCTCTTTGACTGTTTGTGCCTAGCTGTGCTGGCTTCCCAGCAGATGTCGGGGTGGCTGAAGTCTCCCATGAGAACTAGGGCCTGTGATTGTGAGGCTACTTCCAGCTGTCTGTAGAAGGCCTCATTGACGACTTCCTCCTGGTCAGGTGGCCTGTAGTAAACCCCCACAACAGTGTTGCCCATGTTAGCCTGCCCTTTAATCCTTATCCCTAGGCTCTCCACTTGCTCTTCATCCACCCCGAGGCAGAGCTCCACACATTCTAGTTGCTCCCTCACATAAAGAGCAACTCCACCACCTCGCCTTCCTAGCCTGTCTTTCCTAAAAAGCACGTAGCCATCCATGACAGCATCCCAGTCACGTGAACTATCCCACCATGTCTCTGTAATTGCAATGAGATCATGGCCCTGCGACCGCACACAGATCTCTAACTCTTCCTTCTTATTCCCCATGCTGCGTGCATTAGTGTACAGGCATTTCAGAGAGCCAGTCAAGCATCTTTTACTTTTTGTCCACCGAGACACTGAGAACGCTTTTTGAAAGGTAAAGTTATGTTACTCTTAATTAGTGGCTCTAAGTGGGACAGTTGACACATCAGATAAATCTCTAAATTTGGATTATAATGTGGATTTTGGATTATAATGTGATATATAATACTTCACACCATCTGTTCAGCATAAACTGTGCAGAATAAGTGTTCTTTTCTCTAATATCTAGCCTCACCAATCTTGCACTTCTCACTTGGCGTAATATGCTGTGTCTCCAAGTGTGTGTTGTGTGGGTATTTTGTTTGTGGTACTGAAATCAACATTGAAAAGGCCCTTGTACTAAGAGCCTTAACACACTTGTTGATTATTTTAGTGCTGCTAAATATCGTCAGGCCAACTGTAGAAAAATGATTGCCCCTCTACTGTGCCACTCGGATTTCTGCCCTCTGGATGCTAATATGTCATGTTCTTTGGTTCACAGAAATGCTGTCTGTCAATTTTGGATACAATTTGCTGACATTTATTATCTTGTACAACAACCTTATTCCAATCAGTCTTCTGGTAACACTGGAAGTTGTCAAATTTACTCAGGCTCTTTTTATAAATTGGGTAAGTAACAAAAATATTCACACAGAAATCTTTACCAGATTTTCTGGTGAAAAATCACAAAAAAGTGAACTCTGTTGGGCAAGCTTTGGCTTCAAAGTGCACTTCTGTTCAATTTTGAAGAGAAATGATTGTGGTGGTGTCATAAAGGTGAACAGTAAGAAGAGGAAGGAAAGTGTTGCTTATCTTGATATGTGTTCATCCTTGGGCTTTTTGTAAAGTTGTAGGGGTTCATCTGAAATGCAAGTAAATAAGGTCTAACTAGTGCATATGCTCTGAGCTGCTTATAGTGTATTAGGGACATTCAAGATGGCTTTTCTGAGAAATTACTTTCCTAGTTCATATAGCAGCTATTTCATTGACCCTCACAATTAAATGCAGTAATAGAAACAAGAGCTGATTTCACTGAATGAGGCATTTTGTCTTTTTAATTGTGGTTGTGGCTAGAGTAAATTGCCTTTTTTTTTTTTTTTTTTTTTAAGAACTTTGAATAGCTAATGCCTGCTAGAACTATTTCTTATTGTACTGAATTCTTAAAAAGAAGATGTAATGAGGAAGATGCCAGTTACCTATAACTTAATTAAGCTTTGCTTGTGTTTATGTAGCATGGAGGTATATATACTTTGGAAAGGAGATCCCACTCTTGTCAGGGATGATGTTTGTGTCTCAAGCCTTCAGAACCTCCTCCAAAGGGATTAAGCTGTCACAGCCAAGTTGGAGCTGACCAAAAGACAATCGCACTACAGTGTTTAATTTACATAGTTTAGGTCTAATTTTGGTTTTCTTTCAGGACATAGATATGTATTATCCTGAAACAGATACACCTGCAATGGCCAGAACCTCAAACCTTAATGAGGAACTTGGGCAGGTAAGAGAACTTGTTCAGAAATGTCATGTCTGTGATGTGATCTCAGAAAATGGGAGGCATGAAAACATGCTGTCAGAAGATATTCTTAATTCTCTGCTATTCTGTGGCATAGGTTAATGGAACTTCTGTACTTTCATTAGTCTGAGTCTCACCAGCACTGAGTGATAAGGCACCGCAGGAGTAAATTCAAGGTTATATAGGCAATTTTAAGCCTGGGAACTGAAGCCTCACTTCGTTCAGTGAGGCTCACTCACTTCAAGTCAGTGCCTGAACTCTAAAATGACTTGTTTTGAAGAGTTGCTCTGTGGTTGTGACTCTCTGTCAGAAGAACAGAATGTGCATGGCCTATCTTGCCTGAAAGGCAGCCCAACAGCCTATGTTCTTAGGTCTCCGTGCTTCTGACCAAGAAATGCAAGTCAAAAAAATAAGAAGTTTTATTCCTAATTTGGGTTGTCCCTTCAAGCATTTCCATTTTCCATGCAGATGAAGGTTTTTTTCCTGACTACCCAAATCATATAAGTATATAACTTAACCGCGTGAACCTCATACTTGCTATGAGTTTAGTCGTGGAGTCAATTTGCATATATGCAAAATATATATTTGCTATGTGCTGTTTAGCAGGTTGATTGTCAGTATGCTTCCTGCTTAATCAGTCAGATTGGTATTTTTCTTAGGATTATTAAAAACTTCTGATTCGTACTTTAACTGTTTAGCTGTGAAAGCGTCAGCCTTTAGATCATAATGTTTGTGTCTCCAAAGTGAACTATATTATATGAAGTAATATATCTTGCAGACCTGTACATTATTTTTCAGAAACTGGTTAGTGTTGACACCAAGTAACTAGATGAGTTTTTTGATTCATTAATTTAATTGCTTGGTCATAGATGTGTTTTTAAGTGTTGTTCTATTCCTACTTTATTTATGAATTATGAATGACACTCCAGGCAAAATGTTCTTGTCTTTAAACTGACAGACTCCTGTGTTAGCAATATCCTTTCCTAATGATTGCTGATTTAAAATGTTCCTTGATCCAGAAGTAAGGCAGTGTGGAATTTAGGTGAATCCAAAAGAAGGAGCAAAGAACCATGAAAACTGAGTTGTAATTAATGTAGACCTGTTGTGGCCTACTGAAGGTGAGAAGTCTTGAATGTGCTACTCCCGCAAGAGGTTGTGTTGCTGTGTTAGTGTGGTCTTAAATTCTAGCTGAAAGTCACTGGTTTCATCAGGGATTATTAATTTGGGCTGTGCTGACTATGGCTGTGCATCTTTTGTTTCAGGGCTGGTTCATGATAGTCTCCTCTGGATACCAGAGGAGCAAACATGTCTGCCTGCAAAATACCACTTGGGCTTACTTTTGGATGTCCTTTGCACTGCACTATTTGGAGGGGGAGGAAATCCAGTGATCTTTGAATCACAGGATATTCTGTGTTTTAAAACTTAATAATTCTTCATGAACCTGACGAGTCTTCATTTAATTTCCAGTCTTGCTGTTTGATGTTAAAATAGTTGAAAGATTCAGTGAATTTTTCAAGTAGTGTAAACAAGTACATCTCTGACTACACTGGAGCTATGGCAACTAATATGAATTATCTGGGCCTTACTGCATTTAGGAGTAAATACAAAATACCATAAAATAACTATTCTTTTTGCACCTATAGCTTTAGTAAGACAAATCAAGTTGTAATAAGCCTGCATTGGCCAATATTGCTGTAATATTGCTGAACATTTTGTCTCTTCTAGAATTTTTCCCATGCTTAATCTCTTCTCTGCTTGTTTGAATTTTGTCACTTTGCAAGTTGAAGATTAATTAAACTTTTTTCCTTCCAGGTGAAATACCTGTTTTCTGATAAAACAGGTACTCTGACATGCAATATTATGAACTTTAAGAAATGTAGTATTGCTGGAGTAACATATGGGTAGGTATGGCTTTAGAAACTCTGTAGCTAAATACGTGTTTATTAATAGTATATAGTTTTGTACTGGAACAGGGTTAGAACATGCTGTTCTTCAGTTATTCGTATATTAGTATATTTTATGGTCACAGCTAACAGTTTTCATTTTCATGTCTTGCAACACAAATTACAAAATGCAAATCTGGGAAGTACCTGAAATGAAAGGAGGAGGTGGCTGAATCTGATTCTTAATGTGCTGATCATGGCTTAAATTAAACCAGAAGTGCTAAGTGCTAAATAATCTCTGGCCTGCTCCTGAGGGAAGCAGATCCAACCCAAGGACAGTGAATGTCATTTTGTGACTTCATCAAATAAAGCACAAACATAACTCTAGTTGTAGCTGTCAGCAGCAAAGAGTTCTAGGCTGTACAGAAGGAATGCCCACTTACTATTCTATTTGTTGTTTCTGTCAGAAAGGCTCCCTTTGAATTCATAGCAGTTGGCCTTCTGAGCCTTGAACGCTGTTTTAGTTGGCTTCGCTTAGTTTTAAAAGGCTAGACTTAAGATCTCCATACAAATCAGCCTTTGAGTTGCATGATGTTTTTAATTGGGTCTCTTGAAAGGTAGAAAACTTGGTTCAGACCTACAAGCAGTTGAACCCATGGTTCCCATATGTTTGTATGTGTGAAGATCCATTGATCTTTATCTTCTACCTATTTGCTAGCTTGCAAAATGGAATAAATGTTCTTTTTTTCTCTCTTCTTACCCCTTAGTCACTTTCCAGAGTTGGAAACGGAGCGTTCATCAGAAGACTTCAGGTAAATATATTCCGACTAAGATGTGTGCTCTGTATAGTAGAGTGGGGACTAGCTGTATAAACAGACTGTTGTCAAATTTGAGACTTAAAGAAGCCTAAGGTAGTAATGTTTGAGTATAGGCTCCTACTGGAAGAGCACTTATACAGAGGTAGTGCGTGGTGATGCAACTTCTCCCTTACTAGTTGGAAGATAAGGGAGAGAGGTAAGGGGTGGAGGGTAGACTGTGGCTAGGCTGGCTTGAATGCATGCCAGCGCTTGTTTGTAAATGCAGACAACCAAGCTGCAAGCTGAGAATAACCTTCTTTACAGTACACTTACTTCCCTAGCCAGAAATTGAATGTTACCCTTTGCAATCACTAGGTTCAAGCCTGAGAAGAAGTGGAAAGCGCTTTTATTAAAATGCTGGTTTTTAATATGTGAAAACTGGAGAAGAGCTGGATGTGGAAGAGTTTCTTATGTCAAAAGAACCACTCCTCTTTACTTAGGGACTTAGTGAATAGAGGGGTGGGGTCTGACCCATTCTACAGAATGGAGTGAAAACCTAGAAGGAAGCATTATGTGGGAGGTGTCACTGCAGCATATTCCTGTTGAGAGGAAGGGGCGTAGAGCTGGAGAGGGCTAAAGTGACTTTGAATGACAACTATAGGTAAGAAATGAGTTCCCACCTATAAAACAGGCAGACACTGAAGGCTGTTGGGAAGCCACTTCTGCTGAAATGAGTTAAGCTTCTTTGTTAAGCCTGTTGACGTTTGTGGTCACCTTTTAGGAAGAAGTATTTCCCATATAACCTGTTGCTACTTCCACTGAGAGGGAATTTCAGTAGATGCCTCTTTGTTTCTTCACTTATGTTGCTGCTTCTGCCACTGTTGTCTTTTCTCTCCTTGCATCCTTTCTAGTCAGTTTTGAGGAAGAGTTCTTCCAGGTTCCTACCTGGAAGTAGTACTATTCCTCCAGGGCTAAAGTTAGAGCAGAACCCACTCCCACTAAAGAGGTGGAGCATAGGGATTTTGATCTTTGACCAATTTCAAAGCAAGTCACCTTGAAATAAATGCAATTCAAGTACACTTTAAAGTAGCTTCTGCTACATCTGAGGTGGGTTGACATTTGAAACCTTTCAACCGTACCTTCAAGCATAATCAGTTTGAGTTTCTTGCTAGTGTTCTGAAGAACTTTATAGCAAAATGCTGTAAATGAGCAGAATTCATATGATTTATTCACCATGTTCGCAATGTTTTCAAGGACAGTGTAGTTCTATTTTAACTTTTTTCTACTTCCCAACAAGATAAATGAACTAATAAGAGTGGAAATGTTGCCACTGATGTTTGAAAAGGTTTACTTCTTGCTCTGCAGCCAGCTACCTCCTTCCACCAGTGAATCATGTGAATTTGATGACCCAAGACTGCTGCAAAACATTGAAAATGACCATGTAAGTCTACTTTTAGAATATCGTATGCCTCTTAAACATCCTGTTCTGGGCCTTTCTGGAGTGGAATGGTAAACAAATTACTGGTGTTAAGTATGTTCTGGTAGAATATTATAGAACAGACACAAGCACTGAGGGGAAAGGAGGTGAAGTAGCCTCCTCCCTCTCCCCTCACCTTCCTGCCTACTTGTCTCACTGTTGAACTGAAGAAACAGTGGTGTTGATATGGGTACCAGCTAGCTATAAAGTAGCTTCATATGCACTAGCCCATGTGAAAGATGGCATCTTGTAGCAATTGATGGTAGAACTTCTAATCCATTAAAAGAGAAGTTGGTCAGTTTGGTACAGACTCTTTAAAGAGTGGTCTAACATCCATACTGTTAAAAACTGTTTTTAACAGTAGTCCAGAATGTTGCAAGGTGCTTGCTGTGTCCTGCTTTAAATACTGTAAACAGTGGAAATTACTCTATAAAGAGCATAGGAGTCTTAATCACAAGCCTAAGCTTAGACTGAAACTTCAGTGACTGGCACTTTTAGGTCCTTAGCTGGCTGTGTCCTGAAGGGACCTAGTTCCTGGGAATGTCAGTTCAGTGCTTATTCAGAAGCCATGTACCTATAAAGCTTGACTGGACACTTGTGAATTCAAGTCACTTGTGAAAACATCAATCTTCTCTTCCGTATTGCGAAAGCCATCCTACAGTCCCACAGCACCCCCTGGGCATTGGTGGGTACAAACCGAAATGAAAAACTTGGTTAGCTGGTTGTACTCCTTAGTATCATTTCTGGAACTGGGCAGGCCAAGTTTAATATACGTGTCTAAAATACGAAAAATGTAATTGCAACATACAATTGATGCACAGCAAAGCCTTTCTGCTTTTTGCTTTACAACACTTCAGAATCTGAAGTACAGCATAGAGCAAATGCCTGAACGAACACAAATTACAGTGCATAGCGCTGTATTACTTAGGGTGATGGACCTTGAAGATGGCTTCTCCACCTTAATCTTCAGAAAGATGGCCCTGCCAGCAGGAAATACTAATTTTCTGTGTGGTTCTTCTAATTGTCTGCATTAGAAAAAGTTCCCATTGCAGATCACTTGCCACCAAGGTCTGGGTTGCCTCCCGTTCCGTAGTATTCCAATTTGTTTAGGCATAGTGACAGTTATGGTGTGTGAGGGTTGCTGACTCAGGTATTAATCTTGAATTAGAGGACACTGCTTTAAGGGCAGGCTGCAAGTAAAGCTTACTTGAGCTCTTGCTGGCTGTTACTTTAGAGGTCTATGCAAAAAGAAGTTGTTTATAGCATTTTAATAGACTCTGCAGAAACAACAGATAATAAATAGATGGGTGTGAGATGGAGTTTTTGTTCTACCCTTCAGATGACTCTGTAATGATGGGATATCTTTTATTGTCTGATCCTTTCTGTGTAGTGCTTCTGCCTTGGGAGAGGAATATCAAATGTGCTGTTGTAGCAGGCAAATAGAGGATTTAGGTAGAGGTTCAGCCTGTAAAAAGGAAATTTCTACCTGAGCTATACGTAGAATAAGTGAACTCTAACTTGAGGAACCTCTATGTACCCAAGTTTCCTTTGGCTCTCAGAGCAGATAAGTATTGCTGTTACTGCATGGCAGACTTTCAGAGGTTAGCCCCACTGTGTGAAGTGAGTCCTCAGATAAGCACTGAGGAAACTCCTGGCTGATGAGATTTCAGGTGTCTTGCATAGGCCAAAGACATCTTTTGGAGCCTGACTGTCCTGGACAGATGAATGAAACCTGTTGACAAGTGATAATTTAGCACAAGACATACAGAATGCCAGGACTACATGTGACAGTTTGCACTTTGGTTAAATAGGCCTGGGTTTCCTAAATAATGAGATGTGAGGGCTGGATTACAGAATAGTGAGAGAAAAAGGGATCACTTATTTCTAGCCCATTAGCCATGTGTATTATGTCAGCTGTTAAGATGCATAAATTGCTTGCTTCTACCTAAATCTCTTTAGCCTCATAGTTTTTGTCACTACCTGGTATCTGCAGATGCCATTTGCAGATGTCTTACAATCCCCATTCATTTGAGAAAATGAGAAGATGAAACTGAAGTGTAATAGCACAAGCTGCCTTGTGTTTCAGATGCTACTGTGCTTAGCTGGGCAATAGATTCCTTTTAAATATTTGCTCCTCTTTCAGCTGGAGCTGTCAATGGGATAGCTTTCAGACACTGCATAAATGTACACTGCTTACTCACAAGTATGGTCTCTGATCTTGAAGAATTTTTCAGTCCAGTCAAAAGTATTAGTTTAGAGCTGTCTCGGTGCCAAGTAACTTTCTTTTCAGGTTGGAGAGAGGAGGGGAAAAAAACAAAGCTGTGCTTCTCCTCGTGGGACTATCTTCCATCTGCTAAGAAGATTTTTAGCATCCCATATCACCTCTGAATTTTGTAGCTCTTCTGGGCCACTGACTGTGAGGATTGACTGATGGCCAACTACAGTTTTGACTTATGGTCAAAGAATTATTGTCTTGTATAAAGCACTCTAAGGAAAAATAACTTATCTTTGAAATGTGTGAAGATTTCTCCCAACTTCTCTGGGGGTTTAATATGGAAGATAGTGCCTAGGTTTGTCTGATTCTCCTTGTTTCCTTGTAGCTGCTTTCATGGGATGAATCCTGCAGCTGAGCCGGAAATAAAGCAAGCTTGTTTCCATAAGGAAAATGCCTTAAACTATTATTAGAAGGAGAAAAGGTCAGCTATTTCCAAAGACTTAAAAGAATGTTTACTAAACATGCTAAATGGTCTTTGTCTTGGCACTTTCCAGTTGCACATGCACCATGAATAAACCTAGTATGGAGATGCAGGCTTTTTTTTTTTTTTTTCTTTAACTGTGGCTATGCATGTGATAATATGGGGGGAAGAACTGATAAGCCCAGATTTCATCTTAGGCCTCTGTCTTACTTCCTTAGATTCTCTCCTTACTTTCTCTACCAATTCCAGTTTCTAAGTGACTTCCCTTCTGTGGCCTCAATTACTGCTTGGACAAGAAGCAAGCAAATGACATAGCTACATATGTACAGATTGATTCAGTGAGTATGTGATGATGGTTTAGCAGTTGGCCAGACAGAACAGCTAACCGTTCTGCTCATGGTGAGCCTTTCCCTCAGTGGAAGTGTTCATTTAGATCCTTCCAACATGTCTGCATATTTTTATGGAGTGTGTGGGAACTGAGGCTTTTATTTCATCAGACTTTGAAATGACCGTTATGGTCAGATGATTCTTATTTCCTTAAGAAACCAGAACAACAGGAAAGTCACATCATTGCTTACTGAGATGAAAAACTGGAATTTAAAATACAGTAGAAGGAAAGTACGTTCATTCTGTAAGAACCTTTGTGAAGCTTCAGTTTGGAAAGCAACTGTTGTGTGAGAACTGTCAAACTGTATCATCCACCAGCTCAGAAACGGTTAAAATTGTAGCTTGGTGAGAAATACTTGCCTCTTCTCTTTTGCCCTTGGTATACATGTGACTGGTATTTTTTCTTTTGCTCCAGCAAAAGGCAGCATCTTAAATTATAGGTCATGTTTCAATGATTTTGGAAAAGAAACTTACATTTAGCTCCATTGATATTGATGGGTATTCTCTGAATTTGTGCCTGAAAGATCTTAATCTTCTCCAGTCTTACCAGCCTCACTGTTCTAGAGGTGCCCAGCACGAAAGGATCCTCATACTGTGTTCTGCAGATATCTGATGTGAACTTTCCTACTGTTATATTCATTTAAAATATTTTTTAAGATGGTGAATCATAATCCTCTCTGGTAGTAAAATGGATGGCTATTTAACTAGCAATTCTTGGCAGGATGTGTTGCTTTATATGTAAAACTTGTTAGGTGTCCCGTAAATCTGAGCAAATGGCCTGGAAATTGCCAGTCAGTCCAGTTCATCTGTATTGTGAACGGAGGTATGGATCTGATACTGATATGATGGAATGGAGAGATGCATTTAAATGCTCAGCTTTTCCTGCAACTTCCTTGTCATGTTACCAGGTTGTGAATAGTTGGGTAGAATAGTGCAGTTCCCATCCTCAGAGTGAGGCACGAGTCCAAATAATGGCACACATGACAAATGTGCAGGTGCACAGCTCTGCAAGTGCAGCTTGCTTCCAGAAGAGACAGAATTCTAGCTTGGTGTTTTCTTCCCTTTACATGGGGAAAGGGATGAAAAATTCAAATACAGCTTCTTGAGTAGTAGTCTGCACCCTACTTGATAAGTGATAAGTGTTGTGCCTTCTAGATAAGGCAAGTCTACGTTCATTGTAGATGATACTTTGTAGATAACAATTCAGGGACTGTTCCCAGAACTCCTGAGACAATATGCTGCCATGTGTTTGTAGTTTTTTAGCTTGTGGGGCCAGTGTGCAAGATAAGTTTAGCAAGTGGGTTGTACTGCTGTCATAGGTGATTATACGCCAGGTGTTTGATGGATTTTGAAACTTTAGAAAAGGGACAGACCTTTTCTAAAAAGAAGCAATAGCTTTGACACAAAGCTTTTGGCACCTGGGGATGAAAATTGGGGAAGGATGGGCTTAGATGGAGAGCTACCTGTGGACAGATAACCGAATGACTAAAATATGCAACCTCTCTTCCTGCTGCAGATAAACAGAGAAGAAAAAATGAGGTGGGAAGAAATAGAGCTGAGCTTAAATGAGCAGGCAAAGAATGTTTCACTAAGACCAGTAAGAAATTTAGTAGCAAAATGGCAGAGCTATGCTTTAATAGAAGAAAATAAGTAATAAAGCAGAATCAATTAACCTGCAGGGCTTCAAACATAAAGCAGAGGTTAAATCTGGAGTGAAGCAAGGAGTGTATGACCACAGAAGCCATTAATAAGCATGAGGATCCTGTTCTGTGCTCTGAAATAAAATTTTGAACACTGGCCTGGTTCTTACCAGTGCAATAAATATTGTGTCAGTGTTGGAAGAATCTAGCAAGAAGACAAATGACAGCTGTGTGAAGGAGCTGACATGATAAGCTGGACCTCTGTCTGGTGATCTGTTATTATAGAGTTGGAAGGTTGCCATGTAATCCATTGTAAGCTGTGAAAATACCAAGACAGCAGCAAATTATGTTATTGGCTTGAAAACAGAAATATATATACATAGGAAGAATTAAAATGTATAACACTTCCAAAGATGGATTGCTTCTGGTTAATAGAGCACATGCTAAGAAAGTGTATAAGAGGCTAGGTGATATATTTGTAATAAGGCCATCAAAGGTTTGCATCAATGGACGCTGGAATGAGAACCTAGCAGGCTGTGCATTTTGTGGAGAGAAAGGTATAAATTTCATTGCTTTCAAGGGAAATATCATGGCAGCAGAAGGTAACCTTTTTGCCAGTAACTTGCTGTGGACTTAACGTTTCTCATGCTTTTTGATTATATATCATCTATTGGTTTTATTGAAAATAGCCTCTGCACTCCAGCAGGTCAAAAGTTGACAGTGGGATGTGATCATGCAATTTAAGTTCTAGTGTGCTAAGATAAATGTCATGTGTGAAACAAGTTATTTTGAAAATATTCATAACATAAGGGAAGTACATGAAGTAAAACAACAACATAGACATTGAATCTACAATGTCTGAGTTTATTGCACTTTTTTCTTCTGTTATACTGACTACTTGTTTTAATTAATATTAACATGCCATGTGCTGGCTGATATTGTTTTGAGGCTTTCATAGTAGTTTACTTTCTACTGATTAAACCTTGCTGTTACCAGTATGTTCTTCTGTTGTAGAAATATGTAGGCTATGCATATCGTAGTTAAAAAGAAAAACCATCAACCCCTCCCAAAAATGAACACCTTTTTTTTTCCCTGCCCCCTGTCTGTGGTCTTTGTCTTCTACCTAAAATAGAACCTGAGATAAAACAAAAGCATTGCTTTTATTTTTGTAGCATAACTTGGGGTGGGGGGAGAAGTACTAGCAGCTCTGAGAACCAATTGTGAACGCTGCTAGCCTGTGAGAAGTTGCATTTTAAGTGCACCTCTAAGTGAGGAAATGCAGTGGTCACTAATGTCTCAGTAGTTATTTTGTAAAACACTTTAATTGCATGTTAGTACTGCATATGCTCATAGGAAAGTATCTGGAATGAATTCTCACATTAGAAGACTTTTGGTGGCAAGTAGCTTTCACTTGAAATTGGTTCACTTGAGTGTTGTAGCCTGTTTTCTGTTGAGCAACAAATGCTAGGGTACACTGAGAGAATAAACTGTGTAGAAGTATCTTAACTGATTAGTAGAAAAGGATCCAAATGTGTCTGTGTAGTGTTTTTTTTGTTTTTCTAGAATCTTGCAGATGAGTATCAACCTTATTTTATAAGGTTGGTATTTTCTCCATCTGCTCTTGTTTCTAATATTATGATAACATAGTTTTGGCCAGATCTTGTGGTGTATATATATATATCTTGCAACGCTCCTGACTTTGAAGTGGCTCTGTTAAGACAGTTATGTATAAAACATGCTATAACAATGAAAAGTTTGAAAACTAGGTGGTATTTGCCTAGGTCACAATTACAAAGATTTGGAATTTCAACTACAAAGTGACTTAAATGGCTTTCTGCAAACTTAAAACTGTTCATATGTGACTCACAGTCACTGCACAGTCACTGTGCAAACAGCTGCTGTGACTTAAGATTTTGATGCTGCCAGCTGTGGTGGTTATGGATATAGCAGTTGAAGGGGAACATGTTCATTTCAGCTGTTACAGCCAAATGTGTTACATTTGTCTGAACTGTGGATGAAGTTAGTATGCCATGTTGTATGTGAGCTGAGTGGTTGGGTAAGATCCCTGAGACCTTGGGCAAAAGTGGAGGGGGGGACAGGAGGAAAGAAAGAATGGGGGCCTCCTTCATGTCACCATAGCTACACCTGCCAGAATTTCTTGATCAGAGCCTTGTGACCAAGTGTGAGGAAGTCTTTGCTGGGTTGTAGACCTGGTGTCTCTTTAAGCAGTGTGGGATGGTTGGTGACTATGCAGTATGTATTAACAATGTTTTGGGTGTTTGTGTGTTCTCATAATGCTGAACATGTAAGGAGTATTGACCAAACTTCTGCTTGGGTAGCTGACGTATTCCTGTAAGAGCAGACGATGTTGCCTTCTATTGATTATTCAGCTGCTGTCTGCTTTGGAAATTCTTCATGTGGAGCGCAACTGCAATGGGGTTTAGTCCTGGAGTGGTTATTTTCCATCTGTTGAAAGCTGTTACAGAAGTTAGCAAATTTCCTCTTGTTCGACCATCTTCAGCACCTTATGACAGACTTCTTTCCCTATCTGGAGCTTGGGACACTACCGAACTAACACTTTTGTGTTTGGGGTGGGGGGGGGGGGGAAAGGGGATTCTGGCTTCCTAGGTCTTCATCACTTAAATGACGCTTTTGGCCTTAGTATTCTAGTTCGTTAATGCTGACCCTCCTCTGCTGTACTGATGTTCTGGAGCAAAGTGACATGATTATTAGAAGTAGGGAACAGTCTGTTTTCATATCTGAAGCACCTGAGAGCTCTCTGCAGCCCTGGGGAACAGCAGCCTCTTGGACTACCTATAATACAAAAACTGACTTGCTTGATGTCCTATCTAGCCCACAGCTGTGCACATACAGGAGTTCCTCACCCTGCTGGCAGTGTGTCATACTGTTGTTCCTGAGAGACAAGGAAACAAAATAATCTACCAGGCCTCCTCTCCAGGTTAGTTATTTCTTTCTCTTTTTGGGAAGAAAGGAGCAAGGGAGCAGAAGTAGATTTAAAAAAAAAAGAAAGTTTTGAAAACATTATTAGTTTTAAAAACAAAACATTCTCTGATTTAATTGCTAGCAGTAGATCTGGCATCTTCTGTTGTCAGTGCATGTTGCTTTTGAATGTCCCCTGTAAAACTGCTGACATGCCTGTTGTTTATGTAGAGCTAAACTGGACTCGTGATCCCTTCTACTCTCATGAGGTCTTCTACTCTTGACTCTTTCTGCAGGAGTGACGAGCAAAATTAAGGCTTTCTGTGCCTTGTCTCCCCTACATAGAGATGATCTACAGCAGTAAGGATTTATCTCTGCATAGACAGTTATTGTCTCTAGTTGCTATGCGTGCAAGTTCTTAGCACTTTTTTGTTTCCTCTTGATCTAGCGGCCATGTTGCTTTATGCAGATACACGGCATTGATACAAGACATAGTGCTATGAAGCACCACAGAGGCCCTGAAAGGGTTAAGCAAGGGCCAAAATGCAGAACAGTAGGGCCCTGCTCCCCATCCAATTACCTTCACTAATGAAGATGTTTCTAGAATTGTTGTGGTGATATATTTAGTGATGAAACAGCATCATTTCCTATTTGTGTCCTAATGGAGTGCGTTAGGAGTGGGATGAAGAGCCCATGTGTGACAGCTCTGGTCACAGTGCTGATGCAGGGAAACAGGGGTTGCTGGAACTGGACACTGAATTCACTTGTCTGGTGCTTGTGTTTGCTGCCCCTTGCTCCTTCACAGGCTGCGTAGTTAGCTACTAGAGGTGCTGCCTCTGGTTCCAGCTCAGTTATTTGAGCTTTTAATAACAGTACCTAGTCCACTTTCCAATAGATCATGTTGAATTTCTTTGACAAGAACTTAACATTGTTACGGCAGAAACTGGATTAAAAGTGTGTTACAGGAATATAGAGTAACATAGCTTTGATCTTAGTCGCTTTCACGATTGGTTTTCTTTCCTCTTCTTTTACAAGGAAGAAATAAGTAGGGCTCTTCCTCAACAATAGAGCTTAATGCTTCAGTATTTACAGGATGTTTTATACAGGTTGGGTACAAGTGTGTATATACTTGATCTTATATGGCCTTTACAGGAGTGAAAATGTGAATATTTTTGTGGAAGTGAGCTACTTCAGCAGTCCATTATCTGCTGCAGATGCGGAAGTTCAATTACACGGGGAAGTTGGCTTCTATGTTTTGGCCATGTGGCATATATAGGTACAGGCTTCACCTGCCTCTTCCTCTACCCACCAAATTAAATGCAACTTTTTCTTATATTGGCAGATGAAGGTGCATTAGTGAAAGGAGCAAAAAGACTTGGTTACGTCTTCACAGGAAGGACACCACATTCAGTTATCATTGATGCGGTAAGTAGATGTGCGTTGCACAGTGACTGCCAACCTTATGCAGAGGTTCTCCCAAGTTCCCTGTTATAGAGCCTTTAGGAGGCTACATGCAGGAGGCTTTTGCAGATTGGGAAGGGTTGACTCAGTCTATTTTAGATACAAATTCCTCCCCTGTCCTTCTGTGTGGAATGAACCATAAGAACTTGCAAGCTTATATGGGAAATGTGCTTGAAGAATTTTTCCCTCGTCAGGGAAGCCCAGATGAGCATGCTTTCCTTGGAAGGAAATGCATGGGTCTAGCAGGAGGTCTTCTGTGGTTCTGTTGAATTAGCAGTTATTGTTCTTCTAAACGTTTGAATTCTTGCAGTTGAATAGTATAAGTGAGATGTTCTATATAAGATATATCTGCTTAACAAGTTCTGTGTATTTGTTAACTATGCCCCTTCACACATGAAGGTTAATGCTTATGGGCAATCTCAAACTCATGGGACCACATTCTGACTTAATTTGCAGTCTTAGATGGGTGCAGCTGAGATAAAAACTTACTTTGGAATTCATAATAGGGTACTTAATAGTGCATGTATTTCATCCTTCCTCTCGGGTGCATTCATTTACAAATCTTCAAAAATAACCAGTCTGGTATACTCCCAAACTAAGCACTTAAATAAAATATGCATCTTTTTCAGGTTTCGTCACAAACTTTTCAGGACTTAGCAAAAGGCTGTTACTGTAGTTTAAGAGCAGCTTAGGATCTGTCATCCAGACCTCTGCAGGGTCTTCTCACCTTCTCTGCAGAAAATCAGATTAACTTCACCTAGTGTTATTCCCCTCAGTGGGATGTCAAAGTTCAGAGCATGATCTGTCTATAGACAGTGGTGAAAGATGTTACCCCCAGAGATTTCAGTCTCTTCTCATTTCCTGCAGGCAGTGGCAGTATTTGTAACGTGAATGCCTCAAATGGAGATGGCTTTTGGTCTTCGGGATGTTGCTGAATTAATCTATGCCTCATAGAAATAACTGTGTACTATTACTTCGATGAGATTTCAGTAGAGCCCTTCCTTATGCCATGTGTTACAAATGCCACAGTGTTTCTGAGACTCCAGTAACTTCCACTGCTCCTAGCATATGTTGTACAGCAAGAATGGCAAAGACTAGGGATTTTTACATCTTTTTCCTTCCTCAAATTGCCCGTGCTCAACCCCAGCAAAGGTCGTGCATGGCTTACACTTGCAACGGGACAAAAAAGGTTGCTAGTGATAGCAGGGATTACTCTAACCATTTTGCTGCCAAAAAAATATATACTTGCAGATTAAATTAAAAGAAATATTAAGGCAGTTCAGGAAAAGTGGTTATTATAATACCGAATCTGGACACCCTGTTTGTCTTATCATAGAATGAAGCCCACAGTTTATAATAAATGTCTAGAGAGCCTTTAAAAAGCAAACAAGCGGCTTAATGTTCAGAGCATGCTTATTCTTCTAGAGTAAAAGTTAATTTCCTTGAAACGTTGACTGCAGAGCCATAAAAGAGTTTAAAAAAAAAAAAAGCCACAATCTTAGACTTTCAGACAAGATTGGAGTAGTTCTATTAAATAGGGCTCTACATCACTTTTACCAGGAGAGGGAGCTATTACCATATCTTACTATTTACACTGGGGTTTGGGAATAATAATGCTTTAACCAACTTGCATGTTTACACATGTAAGAATGTCATGCAATATATACTTAAAGTACATGTCTTCTTTCATAGCTGGGAAAAGAAGAAACTTTTGAAATTCTTAATGTGCTGGAGTTTTCCAGGTAAGTTCTCTCTAGCAGGATAATTGTTTTGTAAATATATGTTAGGAATAAAAAGATTCAGCTGATGCAGCAGAAAAGCTGCACTTTAGTTTTGTCCTGTCTCTCCATCCCCGTGGTCCCAGTGTAAGGTTAATACCTTAGCCAATTGCCACCAATTTGTAGTATTGTTGGAGTATGAGCGTGGAGATCTCCCTGCCACTCCAGCGCTGTAGGTTTGCTGTGAAGTGGCTGCCTTGGAAGTGTCATTTGTGCCTCTCTTTACTGGTATGTCAGGAAACAAGTGAGTGTCACTTGTCTACTTCAAGACCATGCTTGAAGTCTGTGCTTTTATAGCACTCTTTTAACTCACTCTTATTTGGGTAGCTGGGATCTCCTAGTGGAGGGTTTTTGGTGCCCTTTCGTAAGAAGCACTCCAACCTTCTAAACACTTGAAAGTAGTCAGGGTGGTTAGGACAGGTACCGCTTGGGTAGCAAGAAGCTTTGTGAAGCAGATTGGGCCTCTAAATCTCTGACAATTGTAGTGGTACTTTCTCCTTCTCAGTGAATACAGTTTTATCAGCTTGGATGGTGCTAGTCAGCAGGCTTTTCTATGTAGTGTTTTTATTTTTCTACTGTAGCTTTGGCTTAAAGACTTGAATTTTTGCTCTTTGCCCTCTTGCAGCTGGCTGATTCTGCTAAAGGAATATGCTAAGTAAAACTAGAGAGGGAAGGCTTGAGTAAATAGTTTTTCTTCTCTTTTGCCTTATTTTGAAGATTCCTCTTGATTTCTTTTCCCCTTTTCATTCTGACATGTGGCTATTTATGCAGCTTCTGAAAATCCATGAAAGGGTGCTAGAAGAATCCTTTGGGGGCTCTGACAAGCCCATCAGTTGCTGCTGCCCTCCACAACCAGGAGGCTCTATAGCCTGCATGCAGCACTCTTCAAAAGGCTGTCTTAGTACCTTGTACTTAGTACCTTAGTACCTTAGTACCAAGTACGCTTGTAGCAACCTTCCCACTTGACCAGTGAGGAACCTCCTGTAATTAGATTTCAAAAGCCCAGAGAAGTTTCCTAGGGTCACTAGCTTGTTCTGGGCATAGTTGATTATGAAGCAAGTCTAGAAGGATGACAAAGTACAGCAGGAAAGATTGTGTTCTGTCTGATCAGACATGCTAAAGGCTTATTTTCTTGTAAATGGTTCTTGAGCCCTGAAAAAGGGTTAAATCTCCCAGAGCAACTTCTGAGGAGGAGGATTTCTACACTCTGATCTGTCTGTATGTATTTGCAAGCGGGGAATGAGGAAGGAGAATGCTTTTCCTCCCATTTTCTCTGCTTCTCAAACGTCCTTTCACTGAGGAAAGGGATTACACTTACAAATGGCTTCTCTTTGGATATAAAACCACAGACCCTCCTGTACTCTCTGGAATGGGGTTGATTTGGTTGCCCCTTGGAAGTTGCATTTTTCTTTTTCTGTAGCCCTTTTAAAGGAGAGGTTGCAAAGTGAGATGCCAAAATTAATCAATTTAAAAAAAAAAAATCCTTAGCTGTCTTCCACTGATAAAAACACTTGTGTACAGTATGATATTATTTACTTTTATTTAAAAAATGTAAACTAAATGCATCCCGAACTTGACTTTGTCTTGATACGCAGCTGTGCTTAGAGGGGTCTGACTTTCTGTTCTATGTTGTCCCAACTATATATCTGATTAGATGAATATAAAGAACCTGCAGGGAAGCTGAGAGCTGCTCTGTATCATATATACGAAAAGGGCAGAGTTAAAGTTGTGTGAGTAAACAATCACTGCCATTTACGTGGGTGGTCTTTGCATCCATGTTCTTATATCATAAGGAAAATGAAGTCTGAAGTTAACTTCGTGCTAGGAAAGCCTGACAATCTTTCAGCTGTCAGATTTCTAGAAGGAAGGGGAGAGTTGCCTACTTATGGAGATGGTATGCGAAGAAAGAATGAGTTAGGCTCATGTTGGAGGAAGCACTCAAAGTGCATCTGACAAAACGTAGCCTGAATTTGTGGTCCTTTCCTTTAAAGTCTAATAACCTGTGTTGGCTTGTACCACAGTTTATCCTAGAGCAGGAAACTTTTTTGCAGAGTTTAAATAAAAGCCTCTTCAAAACTGTCACTTGGTGTTTACAGTGGCATCTCTTCATGGAAGTCTTGCTTACATTTGCTAGTACTAGGTCTTTTTTTCTCAAGACTGTATACCCAGCAGTCCATGACTCTTCCTTTTGACATGTTTCTACGCGTTCTCAATTCTTTCAATTTAGAAAGTCCATGGGTGGCTGTTTCAGAGTCTACTAAGCCTACACCTAATACACATTCAGCTGTAATACTTCCAGTTCTAGGCTGAGAGTTCCCAAAACAATTTCCTTCATGTAAGGAAAAGCTGAGAGCAAACTCCCCTTTCCTTTGAAAGGGATATTTGAGCAGTCTTGTCTTTATCCAAGTTTTTACCTGTTTTTGGATGCAAATCTATATGAGCCCTGTCTGTGAACTTGAGCAAAATCAAATCAGGTTGACTTCTTGTATAAGAAGAACCATAGGACTGAAGCAACGATTTAATATTTCTTTGCTGTCTAGGATTGCTGGGTCTTAAGTTACTACTGTTCCATCTCACCTGATCTGAGGTGCGCTGAGCACATCAGAGAAAATTTACTGACTGGAACAGGATTTACTCTTGATCGATACAACTAATGAGAAAACTAAATATTTTCTTTTCTACAGTAACAGAAAGAGAATGTCAGTAATTGTTCGAACTCCAGCAGGACAACTACGTCTCTACTGCAAAGGGGCTGTAAGTAATTAACTACTTCAATGGAGAACTAACAATACCAGTTATTGTTTCAACAGCCATGGCTTTAAGATGTGAGCATTTCAGGTCTCATACATAATACCTGTTGGCTTTCCGTTTAGGGCCAAATGAGTTAGATCAGTAATTCCTCCTTTGACTCTTTTTGCAGACAAAAGGCTGCTCGGCTTTTTACCACCTGGTTGAAATATTGAAACTAATGTGCATAGTGCCCTTTACTTCAGCAAAGGCGGGATTTCACCCAGCTGTGCAGCAGCAGTTCAGAAGCTAGACTAAATGCTCTTGTTTGAACCTGTAATGCTAAAATCTGCCCTCAAGCATTTGGCTGTTGATTTGGCGCTCTCACATCTCTGCACCTGCTGTTATTTGTCATCATAACTTGCACCACGTTGTGCTTCTGTCTTTGCTGACAAGGGCAATAACTTACAAAAATACAAAAGCTGTAAAACTAGCATTGGCCACAGTCAGTAAGTGGTTCTGATTTCAGTTGGAAATCATGGACATTGTTTTTTGCAACAGGGGAACTGTTTCTGACTTCTGAAGGGATCTGCTTTACTTGACTTGGTCCTGACAGATAGGTCTGGGTGCACTGCTCTGTTGCTTCACTCGAACTCCACTGCTTCAGTAAAGATGTGCCAGCTTCATGTTGGTGCAGTGGAAGTGAATTCGGCCCATTGTCACTGTGCAGTACTGCAAAGCTGTGGGCGCGGGAGGGTCTCATGACTGCCAGTGTGTGGTCTTCAGTCACTGCTCTTACTCTGCTTGTTTCACACAGTAGTTTCTTGGAGTGCCCCACTGGAAGGGAAGGAAAACCAGGAGAGGTTGTAGTCAAAAATTTCAGAATGATCAGGATCAGACCTCAAACAGAGATGTTGTCTTTTATGTTCTGCTGCATCTGACACTCTCATCTAAACTTCTAAGTAAATTGCCTGTTCTACATGAACTCTTACACATCCTGACCATCGCCTCCCATCCTGGCACTTTCATTATAAATCAATTTGGTGGTATGTCTATCTCTATTCAGTGATAGAGGTAGGCCTGTATACTCAGTTTGCTTAAGAGCGCATATTCAAGCAAAAATAGGGTTTCTCATTTTTCATATATGTAGCAACTTCTGGTAGCCACAGAAGAAAATACAGGGACTCTAGGTGGGTAGGTGATGCTACGTTTTCATTACTGCTGTTATCCATGCGGTTACACATTTCAATTGCACTTTGATTTAGTGATAAATAAACAGTTTTGGTGAGAAGAAGCTTATTTCCAAGACAATTCTGTAATGTAACCTGTTTAATGTTTCTTCCTTTTGCTCCTTAATGTCAATGGGAGCCTTATCTAAAAAGGATTGCAAGAAGAAGCCCTTCTTCATGGAACTACAATGAGTACTGAATAAGATCAGACAGCTTTATTGTCTGAAAACAAATATATTCAGTTTAATTATTAATGAAGGAATGTCTCATACTGTTTGATTAGTGGAACCCCTTTATGGAAAGAGGGGAGGAGGGAAGAGTGCTTCTATTGCCCAGTATTTGAAGTGGGAGTATCTCTGCCGTTGTATACAACCCAGATAATGTACTCAAATGTATGTGCCTAAAACCAAATGCATTACTTGTAAATTTAGTTTTGGGTTATGATAGTAGCCGATCCTGTCAGGTTACTTCACTTGAGCTTGTAGATGCACAAGTGGAAACTTCATATATGGACTTACTCTGTTGTAATGAATTTGGTTTTAATAGGATAATGTAATTTTTGAGAGGCTTTCAAAAGATTCCCAGTATATGGAGCAAACACTGTGCCATCTTGAATACTTCGCCACAGAAGGTAAGAGAAACAGCATGTGACAAGAGTTGAATTATCAAATTATTTGCAGTATTTTCGGTATTGTTTAAGCTTTGCAGTGCCAAATAAGATGACTTTGAAGATTATTTCAGAAGTGGTGTGTGATCAGCAAATTAGCAACTCTAGGATAAATTTAGGTCTGAGGAAATGTGTGGCCTACTTCTCCTTCTCTTTGGGTTTCAGTAGGGAAATGGAGTTTGGAAGAAGCAGGTTGGAGCTCTGTACATGGCTGATGGAGGGAAGGAGCCTGAGTTCTGTCTCCCTGAACACCTCAATTGCATTGGAGGTGGTATTTTTACCATTGTAAAACTCAGATGACTCAAAAGTCATGGCTATATGAAGCAGAGAGATAATCTGAACATATTGAGAAACATGAGACATCCAGACTCCAAAGATTATCTGAAAGGGTCCCTTAATTAAGACTTTTATGACTGATGTAACAATCTACATTCACAGGGAGTACTTGGCTTTGTTCCCTCTTCCACAGTAGCATGAAGTGGTGTCATTATAGTAAAAACATGAACTTGAATGGTTATTTTCTTCCTAAACCTGGAACTATTTTATTCATCCTGGAAAAAAAAAGGGGGAGAAGGTTGCAAACTTCCATGGTTTTAGTAATTAAACCTTTATTTTTTTTTATGGCACACCAGTGGAGTCCTGCCTGAATTTCTGCCAGAGTTGTGTGTGTTAATTTTTGTCAGTGGTCTTGTAAGATGGGCATTTTACTTCATGAGACCTTTCTCTACTCATTTGTGCATGTGTAACTCCCATTATTAAAGTGAGTTATGTGCATGCGCTGAAGAAAAAAGCCTTTCTAAAAGGAAATATTGGGCTGAGTAGTGTATTTGGCTCAGTAATAAGTGTCTCCAATCATATATAGCTAGTTCATTGTTTAATTTGATCATCTTTTTTTTAATTAAAAAGGCCAAACTTGCTTCAGACTTTAATGGAAAATAGTAAAGGTGACACTCTTGTTGCTCTAATATGGCTAAATTGCAGCATTGAAAAGGAGGGAGAAGTTTTTGACCTGTAGACTCTATCTCTTGATTTACACCAGCATTAGTGACCTAAATGAGTCACTCTTTTTTTTGAATGTATGAAAACTCAAATGCTTTTAAAATGTACAGAGAGCTGGTCGAGAATCTGGAGTTTAACATTATTTATACATTAAAAGCTTCTGTCCTCTTCAGTGAGAGGACTAAGAGCTTAGCATTCTTTAGCACTTTAATGATGTGCTGAAACTTGGTGTAATTTTACTGTGTGTAATGGCTATATTCTGTTTTGTAGGTCTGAGGACTTTGTGCATTGCTTATGCAGATCTGTCAGACAATACTTACAGAGAGTGGTTGAATGTCTACAATGAAGCCAGTACAATTTTGAAAGACAGAACGCAGAAGCTGGAAGAATGCTATGAGATCATTGAGAAGGTAAAGCATGTCCGTTTCCGAGGGTTGGATGCTGATTCCTTTACATGTGTTTTGCCATGGAATTTAGGCAGTATACCAGTACAACAAAGTGTTAAACTTTGTTGGCTGGGGAGAGGGGGAAAGGCGTTTCTACTTGGGAATGTGTTCAGTCTGTAGACTTCTCAGGTGTTTAGTTTTGAAGTCTTTGAGGCAAACTTCTTTAGAACTGCCATTACTACTTACAGTCTTCTTATTTCTTGTATTTTTTTAATCTTGTTATCTTGCATAAGCTTGAAGTAACTTGATAGAAGATAACCTAGGTCATCAGTGCGTTGTACCATGTTCCTATGGGCTAATATATGAAAAGAACATGATTATATCTACAGTGTCTGAAATAGCATTTAAAAAACCCCGTCTGTGATTTCTCTATGAAAATGAATAATTTGCTCATTGAGGCCTGTAGTCACATAGGCTGAAATAATATTTAAAGCTTCTCTTTTCCCTGCAAACTGCTGAATGGATAATTCTGCAAGGGAAAAGCAGTATCAAAGACACCAGTTTGAAACACTAATCTCACATTGAATGGGATTCACACTGATGATGAAATTTGAACACCATGGGCTTATATTTTTGTGATACTCTTTGGTCTTTATTGCTCTCTGAAATGCCAGCAGTTGCACTTCTGAAATGCGTTCTTTTTTTTTGCTCTTTCTACTCCCTCCTCCTCTTACTTCACTTTGATTTTTGTTTAGTGGTTTCTTTTAAACATTCTTGAGCTTCAATTGCTTTTGTTAATTAATATTAACATTCTGGAGTGCTGTTGGTTGGCTTTTTAAATTAATTGGGGCAGGAGAGAGGAGGAGGCTGAGACTGGGATGGGAGCTAGCTTTCACAGGGGAGCCAAAATGCTCCAAAGAATCTTTCAGTAATAGGCAAAGATCAGGTCTTGCTTTTCAGACTAATGTCTAAAGTCTCATTTTGTGCTCATTGCTTAGTTTCTTTCTGATTCCTGCACTGTGCTTTCATATGACTTTGTTTACACTTAGGTGAAAAACGGTCAGTTCAGTATAGGTTGATTCTCTCAATTTAAGCTGTCTTCTCAGTCCTTGAATAATTTTTGGCTCTCAACTTTCTACCAACTTTCCCATTTCAATATCATCTTGCAAAATGGATTCCACAACCCCTCCAGGTAGGGGCAATTGTTTGGAGTTGGGATTGCAATGTGTACTCTTGTTATCTACAAATTGTGTTAGTACTGGTGGGGCTAACTGTTTATCAGGAGATAATAGGATACTAAAGAAAATGAATTATAGAAGTCTGTTCTATTACCTTTACCAGCTAAGCATCTCATAACAGAAGCTAGATTTTGTTAAGGCCTGTTATTTGTAAGGCTGTGTACGCTGGCATTAATTGTAACCTCTCCTTCAATTTTCACATTTGTTTTGAGTAATTATTGTCCTTACAGAGAATAGAAACTCTTACTTTTTCTGTACGATGCCTGAAATGTTGCTTATAACTGAACTCAAGTTGTATAAATTTATCTTAAACTGAACATCCTTCATTGCCAAAGGAATCATTAAAATACTTCTCAAGTCAAAATTGTCTGACTAGATTGTGTCTTTGCAGGATGCTTATTTCTTAGGTATTTTTGTCTGCCTGATTTTTCTTTTCTGTAACATAGCCAAGTGACTTCAATCAATTGCTCTAGAACTGCGTAAGAGTATGGCTAACTCTGTAATACTAAGTTGTCGTAAGAGACATTCTTATTCTTCTCCGGCAGACATCTGTATGTAGACTAGAGATACTTGGACTGATTAATGTTCATACCACTTCTGTTACATAGATGTCATGATTATGTCCATAAATAGTTGCAATAATTTCTGCTTTGAGTGATTGCATCCGGTCTGTGTATACATTTTATAGGATGGAAATTAGTTTAAATGATGTGATGCCAGGTGACTTTTGTTTTGTGAGCTTAAGAAACACATAAACTGTGACCACTCATCATGTTGCTATGGTGATTAGTGAATGCTCTAATATATATGTTCATCCATAGGCTAGCGCTGGAGCTGTATAACTTCAATGAATTGCCTTTGAAACGCTGCCATCTTTCTGATCAGAAACACGTGGTTCCATTCCATAACTCTTGAAATGTGAATTTTATGCAGAGGAAGTAGAATAGCCACACCAAAAATTTATTGTACTGTATATTGCTTGTCAAAATACTGTATTAGCATTGAGGCACAGCACGTTGTCTTTAATTCCCTTTTTGAGTATGTTCCAAGCAGAGGTTTATCTAAAGAAAACAATCCCTCAAATTCCTCTTTTCAGGACTTACTGCTTCTTGGAGCTACAGCCATTGAAGACCGCCTGCAAGCAGGTGTTCCAGAAACAATAGCAACACTAATGAAGGCAGAAATCAAGATATGGGTTCTGACCGGGGACAAGCAGGAAACAGCTCTCAATATAGGTATCCATTTTTCTGATTACTTTGAACTAGTGTGATATGTAGCAGACTACGTACTAGATCTTTTGCTACCTACAGAAACAGGCCTGCTTTTTATAGAGTGGTTCCTTGGTAACGGACAGGTACGTGGTAGCCTTTAATTTAGAGAACTGGAATTTTTGGAGGAAAACCTTTGCTCAGTGTCAGACTGTATTCTGCTCATTTTAAGGAAAAATGAACACTTTACTAGCTTCTGGATTAAATAAAATTCTTGTATGGAGGTAGTAAATTTTGAGGCCCTTCAGTTTTCATCAAGATGTCAACCCAGTTGTAATGTTTCAGTTTTACTGTGCATTACGTTTTATAATTGTCTTACAATTTTCCCTGTCCATCATATTCTTACACTGGTGGCCTATTGTCGATTTTAATAGAGTTTGGGATATGCAAAGCATATAGCTTACAACTTGTGGGCCTTGTTTGTGACAGTGGGTGAATGCTTGAATAACTATTTTCATTGTCACCTTATATGACACATATATGTTTGTCATATATATGTCATGTTTGTTATCTTGATGGAATGTGGTGCTGCTGTTCTTGAGTATATGAATGAAGTTCAATATGGGTTTTTTTTGTCAAGGCGCAGGGTGGATATCCTTATGTCTCAAACTTGTTCATGCATCTTAGCTGACAAACTACATTATTTACATTATTTACAATGCAAAAAACTTGCGAAGATATGAACAAAAAGTACACGTTTGTATAGTGTCTTCTGAAGTCTGGAACATTCTGCTTATCCCAGCTGCTTCAAATTCACCCATATAAAGTACAATCCACAATTGCCTTCAGATTTGCAGATTAGTTCATTTACATGCACATGTGTAGGATATAAGACTCCTGAACAGCATAGCCTGCCTTCTGCTTCTGCTGTTTCTTTAGCCTGCCTCAGTTAATGTTGACTTGAAGATTCTCTAACTGTATGAACAAAGATGACCAGTGAAGCTTTTTATATATAGAATTGCATGTAGATAGATCTGGAGCTTTTCTCTTGGAAAAGCTCTGATGCTTTATAAGTGAATTTACATGACCTTTTAGCAAGATTTAGGCCTTGCTGATTTGGAGGGTGGTGTTTTAGTGTCCCCTGCTGTTCTCCCTGTTCCATTTTGCAAAACATCTTTCTCAAGCATGACTTATGGCCTCAACTCAATTTCTAGCTGCTGACATTGTCCTTAGCCAGTCTCTGCAAGCAGTTTCTGGAAGGTTTAGCAGTGTTCTTGCATCTTGATCATTCTCTTAAAATGATTTGCAGACTATGGGTCTCCTTTGCTTTTCAATGAGGCTGTCACTCTACTAAGACTATGACAGGTTCTGCTTGCTGCTATCCTTGTGCTTAGCAGAGTTGCAGGATATCTGAACTGACGTGTTTTTAGCCAATAACTTCTCTAGTAACAGTTTGCGTTCTAGGAATGGGAATCAAGTGTTTAGTGGTGTGTATCTCTTCAATTCAACAGGGAATCAATCCCTTCAGTTCAGCTTTTTACCTAGAGCTGCATTCATAAGCACGAGAACTGCCTTCTGCTGTACGTTTAACTGAGGAATTTGTGATACTCAGAGCTTCTAGACACCCTGTCAGCTTCTAGAGTGTCCCTGCAAGAGGCCCAGGATATGGCTAACTGCAGCAGAGATCAGCCTCTTTGGAGGCCCCAAACTTCATACTTTCAGAGTAATATGCAGCCTGAAAGAAATTAGTATTGCAACAATAGTTGGACCTCCAAACTGTGTCAGTGACTAAAATAATTTCTCAGATTAGCCCACTGTAGACAACAGCTTTCCTGTTTAGTCATCCACTTAGTGACAGCTCTAGTAATCAACTCTTTAGGCATAGATTACCCTGTTTGCTCCTCCTGCCCTTCCCTTCAGGGCCAAACTTGCTCTGTGCTACCGAATGTGTTGATTATCACGCTGGAGTTCTGGATCTCTAAAGCTGTAACCAGAGCACAAAATTCTGTGGCTTGTTCTCCTGCTCTTCTGCCTCTGCATCTTGAGCATTTTCAGGGACTCCACTCATGACTGTGCTTAGCCAGACAATACTCTGGGTTTTGGACATGTTCTGAAGAAGGTGTTTAAAGCTGAATCCCAGAGACTGGAAAAAGTGGATCCTAAGGCTGATATATTCTTCTCCCTCTCCACCTCCCGCCCTCCCCCCTGACAAGAGATAACTAGCAGATAAAATGGGTAGTAGAGGTAGCAGCCTAATTCTGTGAAATGAGGATGTATGCATCACTGGAACACTGTCAGATCGGTCCTTCAGGAAAGGAGGCACTCTAGTGAACCCCCACCTAAGAATGTATTGCTACTCTACTTCTATGTCCGAATATAGGAGTAATATAAACCTTTCTCTTGCCTTTTCTGAGAGGCACGACTTGGCCAGGACTAAAGCTCCTCTTGTTGTCGGCTCCTCTTGAGGATATACTGTGGTGGTTGACTTTGCTACTTGAGTCTTTTTGGGACCATCTCCTTGAGCCCTTAGTGACTGGTCAACCTTATGCTGGTAGCCAGCCAGCCAGAACTTTTTAAGGTCAAGGTTCTCTTTGATACCTTCAGGATCAGCAGGGCTGTTTACATGAACAAATGTAGGCTCATCAAATAATTCTTGGGCTGTTGAAGAAGACAGCCAGCTTTATTCTGAGGTAGTTAAAATACATGTCAGGGTTTGCAAGAATACTGCCCCTTGTCTATTGTTGAAGCCTACTTCGAGATGGTAGGCTGCTAGTGTCCTTGCAAGTATACTTGCTTTTCTATATCTCCTGAGCAGCAGCAGAGGACAGGTGTCAATACCTCAACACGTAAAGCTATTGCCAAGTTACTGAAGGCACTTGCGCTAACAGCAGTTGTACATACCAAATAGTATAAAATCTTCCTTCTTGGAAATCCTGAGCTTGGAGTTACCTGTCATATCTATACATATACTTATCTTGACTCTGTATCTTCACAGGATAGTATATTTGTACCTGGTGATAACTCAAATCCACATGTACAGCTGCTTTCTATTCTCCTTCTCTTCATCAGGCATCTTCTGGAACACTTCTGTTCTGGAGAACCATCACTTAGAGTTGAGGAAATTGAGGTGGTGCCATTGTGCTTTGCTGTATCCCTAGTGAAGCTTGAGCAGGGCCTAAGCGCTATGTGTAAACTGGGAGGATAAGCAGTTTGCCTCACACGATGGCTTCTGTATGTCTGCAGTGTGAATGTGCCTGTGGAATGATCTTGAACTCTGATGCAAGCAGCAATCCTTCTCCCAGGGCCCTTGAAGGGAAATATATCCCAAAAGTACCTGATTCATCTGCTTCCTGGTCTTTTAGTCAGACTTTTAAATTGAAGACCTAGACATCAGTTTACAAGAGTGGATTGACATTTTATGTCTGGCTTTGAGCCAGCAGTTGATCTCATTCTAGTCAAAGGCATTGACAAAAATATGCACTGATCTTAAAGTCTGTGTTTTCAATTGCTGTTAGTACTGCCAGAAGTAACTATAAGACTTTGTGTATAAAGTATAACTACAAACTTGACTTGTAACTTTACAGTTGCCAGTTACCTTATTTTACACTAGGGCTAGGTTTTAAAACCTTCATAGTCCTAAAACTGTACATGATATATAAATATCCTAAAAAATGGTGGTAGACTTATACCCTCCTATTCTAAACTCAATCTCATGATAAAACATGAAATGACCTCAAGTTGCAGGATGGGTTTCTTCTGACTCTCATTTCCAAAACACACCACAGAGCTACGCTACTTAGCATTTTCCACAGAATGTTTTTATCCAGCTCCAGTTGTCAAATGGATTCTTGCTTGATTTGAAAGATACAAAATGAAACAGTGAGCAGCAGTTTAGAAATTATAGCTAGCTGTTGCAGCTGCTGTTCCAATCAAATGCTACTAGAAAATCCTTTTGAATTAGTTATGCTGTATTTGTAACAGCTTACTGCACAAAGCTGCTGCCATTCCCTCGGGACAGAATAGCCCTGGCATGGAGGGAAATGATTAAGTTTGTAATATCCTCTTCTCCCCAGTAAGAAGAAGAAAGTGGTTCTTCACTCTGGGACTAATTTTAAACAGTGGCAAACTTTGACTTGACTTTTTTCTGGAGTCAGTGTGTTGTATGTACCTGTTGAGGCTTCATTACTCAATTTTGTACCATGTCACTTAAAGACTTGTTAGCTGGCAGAAGTCATAGAAGTCTCCACAGCTTTCCTGTTATAGGCTGCATTTTATTAGAATATATTTCAAAACTTTCTCAACAGCTGTATATGAGTTGAACATCATTCATTATCCTCCTCTAAAGCAGAAAGTAAACTGTAGCTTATTAACATAAAGAAGATCAAAATGTTTCTGCAAGGTTGCTTCTGATACAGTCATACTCCCCATCAGCTGTGAAAATAAGCAGAAACAAAACTTCTGCAAGTAATCAAGCTTATTATCTGAAGGTGCTTCACTGTGTGATGTAGGTATATCTTCTGCCAACAAATAAAATCCCCCGTCTTTCTTGGCAGAAGTCATTCAAGCATTTGTGTTGATCCTGGAAAATACATATAAAACTAGACTGATTATAAAAATTCTATAGCCTGAGGGAATGATTTATACAGCCGTTGATGAACCTATGTGGCATTCCGAAGGAACCAAATATCCCACAGAAAACAAATTCATGCTACAGTTGTAGTCTTGCTATTGTGACGTATGGAGAGAGACTTAATGTTGTTGCCTTACTGTACTCTTGTTTTATTTTTGAACTTATCAGTTCTGCAGTGGTTCACCACTGGGACATTACTTTCATAGTGTAATGGGCTCCAGACCCACTGTAGCAGCAGTAAATAGGCAAATAGACTTCATGAGGCCTCATCTTAGGACGATCAGTTCTTAGGCTTACCATGAACGTTACCTGATTTCATTCACACAAGAGCACAGTAGGAATGCAAAATACTTTCATTGTATTTCCTTTTCCATTAATTTGCATCAGCTATAAAAGGCATGCACGTTCATCACTTCAATAGATGCATTCTCTGTTGCTTTGTGAAGCCACATGACTGTACCACTCCTAAGAGAACTCGCATGAGCTTTTAGAAGGATGCACTAGGGTCAGTCTGGCAAGAGTTATGACTTGCCCCTTGCCATAATATGAGCTGGAAAGTAAAGCGTTTATCCTATAAGTGCCAAGTGTTTCTTGCATGTCACTTTATCTCATGTCAATGACAATCTTGTGGTAGAAGTATTGCTAGTTTAATAGTATTGAGCAGTACTGCAGTCACTGTTTCTTGCTGCTTAAAAAAAAAAAGGCTTTTCTGTTGTCAGCATTTTTTATTTGAATTTTACTCTCCTAATGAAAGTATGCAACTGCCTGCTGAGTGCTTGCTCTAGTCCATGGCAAATTAGTCTTGTAATCTTTCTTGCCCCAGCCCTACGCTAAGGACAATGCAGTACAACTACAGGATGCTTATAGGAGTTGATGGGGGCTATGCGCATGTTGTCAGTCTGTAGCTCTTGATAAAGCTTAGGACTTTCACAATAATCTCGCGGCAGTGAAAATGTTTGTATAGTAGCAAACATTTAGCAAACAAACATATTGGAACAAATGTGGGGCCAGGAGGACTGGGGGTAGCACCAGCTGATGCAATGTGTGTGCTCTCAGCCATGTGACATAGCTGCAGTTGCGTGCTCAGGTCTCGTCCTGTGAAGCACAGAAACTCTGCCTTCATGTAGGTAGAAACAAAGTTGTAGGTATACAGATGATTACTTTTGCTCTAGAGGCATACCACATATTTACTATATCTAGTTAATACTGGTTTTCTTCAGCTTAAACTTATTAAAAGCTGTGTATTTGGAACTGCAGATAGAAATGCAGCCTCTGTTGCTAGTAAATGTGTCAAGTTGGAATGCGTCCTACACACCAACGCTTCCAAAAGCCTGCCTGATGGGAGTAACTGCTCAAAATATATTTCCTGATCTGACCTATAGATGCCCCTTTTGAGGTTTAGCTCAAGTGTAATATCCTTTTAAAAAAAGAAATCCTTCTTTTTCTTTTACAGGATACTCTTGCAGACTCATTTCACAGAGCATGTCTCTCATCCTGGTCAATGAAGATTCTTTAGATGTAAGTAACTGAGCAAATTCCGGTGTAATTCTTGGCAGAAGGAGATGTTGCTGACAAAAGCAAAACCTTTTGAGCTTTCCCATTTTGTTTCTTTCCTTTTGCTTTAGGGGTAGCAAGGTAAACAACTTGTTTTAGGAACCCATTGCTCATCACATTTCAGGCAAGCTAAAGAGGTGGATTGTGCAAAATATTTCTATGGTCTCTGATTATCAAACTAAAATTTAAGTATCAGAGCAAGCAACTGGTTATGGGTCCATGGATCAGAATTTGCTGCAAACTACTGAAACCTGCAATATACTATCAGGAATATGGTTAGAATTTATATTTTATATATATATACACGCGCACACACAAACACACACATATGTATAGATATATATGTAGGAGTAGCATCTTTGAAAAGGGAAAAACAAGCTAAAGGAATCCTTATTTTGAAGTGAGTCTCACTGCAGCTGTTCCAAACAATGCTGAAGACAGAGCTTTTGCCTAATCAAAGTGTATTGTGAACTCATTTGCATGTAGCTTTTAAGATCTAAAAATTGCATTAAAAATTATCTCTCAGCGGTAGCCATTTTCCTCAGATATGTGCAAAAATAACCTAGAAAAATCTTATGTTGTTTTATGAAGGGAAGATGCATGTGCTTCTTCAGTTTGCCTGTTTCAACATCAATGTCAGCCCTTGATATCACTTAAAACATCCGATTGCTATTAGTGGTGTTTCTAGGACAGGTTAAAAGACCTATAAGAGAGGGCACCTGGTACTTGCTTTTAGAATTGACAATTCATCCTACTTGACAGGATGGGAGATGCAGAACCTTTGTCCTAGTATCAGGGGGGGTTACTGGATAGCTGAAAATGTGGTAGAACAGGGATACTGTTGCGGTGTAGCGGTCAGCTGGTAAGCTGTGGATTTCCAGTTGCTTCTATGTGACTTAGTCAACAGTAGCCTTGACAGTGTGTTCAGCTCGGACTCGCAAGTTCTTCATATGTGGTTCTGGCATCTCATGGCCTGGTATTCTAATCCACTGGGTCTCGGGAGATCCCAGTGAGTTAAAGGGGAGATCTCACTCCAGAGGAGGAAAGGCTGCCTTACTGGCTGGTAGGGGCTGTCTCATTGCTGCATTCTAGCAACAAAGATGACGGAGTTAATTCTGTCTTGGAAGCTAACAGTCTTTTGTGTTACTGTGTAGTTAGGGACCTATGTTTGGATCCTTCAGGCATAATAGGGACATCACAAAATTGTTCTTAACTGTTACTGCCTTAAATGTGACTAGATTGGAATATGTAAATTCTTATATTTCGAGCAAATATCTGATCACTTTGCTGAAACACTCCTGAGTCATCACGTTCTCCCACTTTTTCCACTTCTGAATTGCCCTTTTTAAGGTGGTAGTGCCCTTTTCATGGGATCAAAATACTGTGATCTTGATAAGCTTTCTGCCCCACTTGGCTGACTGGACTTTTAAGCCTGAAGAACGATGTAGAACCTCAAAGGGAAATGAGTCTCCTTAGGCAAACAGGGGAGGGTAGGCAGGCTAGGTAAACAGGTTAGGCAGAAGCACTTAAATTGACAGTTGAGATCCCTGTGGAAAGGAATTCATTAAATAGTTGGAAGCTAAATATTCTTTCCTCCGTCAGAAGCAGGGGGTGAAAAGAGAAGAGGAGGGGGAGGATCAAGTGGAGAGTAGTAGGACAAGCAATTACGTATGAGCTTAAATTATGGAAGTGTAAGTATAGTGCTTCAGTTTTGGGATATGCTGCTAACCAGTACAGCAGTATGTAGATGCCTCTGAAAATTTGAATGCAGAACTATATACTACCAAAAATTAAAAGCTAATCTTACAGGTCTTAACCTAGCTTTACTTGCAAAGAGAAATGAGACCTCTTAAGCAGCTGTACTAGAAAAGAGAAAATGGGTACTGATTAAAAAGAGGGAGGGGGAGGAAAAGAAAAAAGGCAAACAGGGTAATAACTGGGAAGCTTAATGGACTGAGGTGTCTGGAAGGATTTCAAGCCATATTAGACTTCATAATATGGTTTAATATATTTCTGATAAATTAGAAGAATTTATTTTTTATAAAATTTTAAATAAAAGTCTATTCTCTTAAAGTTGTTGCAAAAACCTATGTGGAAGTGTTAGCAGATTTATTTAGCAAGCAGTCTCAGTTATGAACCCACACCAATCGGGGTATGTTGACAGACAAATTTCATGATGGTAGGAGTGTCCTTTCTCACGTGTGAAATACATGAAAATATTACTGGGGTCTCCTGCTTTCCCAGTGCAGGAAAATACTGAACAGATGATTGAGTAGATGGGCATACTGGGCCTCTTTTAAAAGAAAAAAATGAGGGCTCTATATTGCTCTTCAAAGAGCAAACAGGGATCAGAGTGCCTGACTACACAAAATATTGTCCATTAAAAAGGATCTGTTCCTCAAATAAGAACAGTTTATCACACCTATAAAGTATGAGGTATTGTGGATAAGCCTGTCCGTAATATGGGGCATTTTGCCTCTTATTTCACAGGTCAGCTGGAGAGTAAAGTAGAAAAAGAAATGTTAATCAGATATGGATTAGTGTAGAATGAAACCTCTCCCTTCCCTTTTCTTATTTTGCCTGGTGTCTACCGGCATACCAAAGAAACTTGCAATCAACTCAATCAGGGCTATTTTAAAATCCCTAGATAAAAAAGGGAAACCACTCTGACCCTCACTTCCCAGCCAATGCCTTCCATTACGTAACTGAGCGAGGAGTTGTGTGGCATACTGAGAGCACAGCAGCTGCTCTTAGCTTTTTGGGTTTCGTTTGGCTTTGTGGCATTGCTTAGAGCTCATGCTGAGTACCTTAAATCCTGAGTTGGGTTTCACTGTGTAAGATGATATGACTTTTGATGCTTGGTCAGAGTACACTTGCTTAAGGATTCACTCTTGCAAAGTGTTCAAGATACTTTGCAGAACTCTATGCTGAAGATTTACCTTGGCAAATTGATGTTATATGGTGTCTGGTGCACATGATAATATGGTGGTGGGAGAACGGGGAGTGGGAAGAAACAAGAGAGGTTCAATCTGTGCATAGCAATATATCTTCCTCACCTTCTAATTTTAGCCAATTTCTTCTGGTTTCCCTTTCATGAGCCAAAAATATGTGAGCTAACACTACAGCAGCTCTAAAAAGCCTAAAAGATGGGGGTCTTTACACAAAGGAAAAGTTTGAAAACTAGCCTTACGTCTCTGAAATAACATCACCTAAAGTTTGTAATTACAAATAGTTGTTAACCTCTCTCTTCTGGTCCTGTAACTTTAGATAAATCAGAGTTGGAGATGACAAACTTAATCTCAGCTGTACATGTCTTTGGCTGAGGTTCTAAGAAAGGGGTCATGACTGCTCTTGGAGTGATTTGAGTTTGGAAAATGATAGTTGTTAAACAACTTTCCCCTGCGCAAAGTTGAGAATTTACTTCAGTTATACCACACATCAATATTCTTGGAACATTTCAGCAGTAAGTACCAAATTTTATACTTGGACTAGCCTGTAAAACATAACCACAGTTGGTGTATGTTGAGGAATGCAGAGTACTTTACAAGACACTAAGTGGATAAGTTTTAGCAAAAGCTATAGATAAAATAGTAGGTAACGTTAAAATTTCTTTCAGTTCCAGCTACACGCTATGTAAAAAGTGCTTTCTGAAAAATGAGTGCTATATGTTCTAATTTTCTTCTTATCAGGTAGATATTTAAAGAATTAATTATGTAGGAGACTGTTATTATGTAGGAGACTGTTCATGAAATCTAGCCATAAACTGAGGCATTATCAGAAGTCCTTTAGTAAACACTGAGACTAATGAAGCGCTTAGTGAGGGAGTGGGGGGAAACCCAACACCCAAAAACCCCCTCCAGGGAAACAGAAAACCGTGTCTTGTCAGATGACCTCCAAAACCATTGATAGATAGCTGCTGGTCCTCTAAGTGAAAAAAATTGGTGATTACATGGTACATCATGAAGACAGCCCTAATATTGAAGGTGACTGTGACGCTTTAGCTCCGATAACAAGCTGCTTTTCCAAAACAGCAGAGCAAACTTACGGAGCTTCTGAACTGATGTACCAGAAATGCTTTCTCTTACACTGTAATCTTACTTTTTAAACTAAAATAATTCTATGATTTTTCTCATGGTCAAGCACTTATCACCAATTATTAGTTAATGTAGAATAAAACTTTCTATAAATCTAAAAGCTTGTTACATTTCTTTGTTTTGTAATAATTAGTGCTGATTCTTTTAATTTTCAAGTATTTATCTTTAGTTAATTATTGGAAAATTAGCAATTTGGGCTTCTCCATAGTAATATTTACTTTGTAGGTTACATCTGTACCAGAAATGATTACTTTTCCCAGCTTAGCGTAAAATATATCAATGCTAGGTTCTCACACTGAAATTCTGTAGTACTATATTTAATGCATTCCACCTCTGAAATTCATTAATGCTAAAACTGAATTCTTACAAGGTCCAGCTTGAGTTCAGAGCCTTTAAATATTGATACCCTTTCCCCTTGGTGTGACTCTTTTTTTTCCCCTTCTGCTCCTTGGCATGCAGCAGCAGGTGAGATCTGATCGAACAACTGTCTGTGCTTGTTTTTGAGAGTTAAATTTTTTCTAAATCATGCGGTTGAGGGGAAAAATCAATCAATTCTGTTCTCTTCAGAGAACTACTGGGAATAGAGAACAGTAATCCCTAGCTTGATTCAACTGAACTCCAAGAACTTAGCATAATAATCTGCAAATGTTTATCCCTTATAGACTTAAAACTACATGTGCACACGTGCTCACTTGTTTTTTCTTTCCTTCTCTTAATAAAGCTTTTTAGTGAAAATATTTCAGGTACTGGATTTAATTTGAGTGTAATTCTTGGATTCTGCGTCTGTTTAGTTTAATTTGGAACACCATGAAGTCTTATTGTGCTGCTCTTAACCTGGACAAATTTATTTTGTTGGTGTCTCATAGATGTTGTATTGTGTGAGAGCAGTGGGAGGGAAAGCTAAAGGAGCAATGTCAGATGACCCAAGGAGAGGCCCTGGAAAGCCTGAGATAAGAGTACTGGATGTTATGGCTCAGAAATGGTTTTCCCCCTTGCTGTAGAAGGGAGAGCTGGAAACTGTCAATTGGTTCTTACGTTGAGTTTGTGATGAAACAGTGATGAAACAGTAATGGAAGAGCAAAACTAGAGGGGATCCACTTCTGATGGGTAGACTTTTGCTGTAAAGTAGTTCTGTTAACATGAACGAAGCTCTTCGGGTGAATAAGTGTCCTGCAGAATCCGTGTGCAGCTCCAAACTAGTGTTTTATTAGTGATTATGAAGATCTAAAGAACAACTAAATGAGCATATCAGTGGAACTGTGTGGGGCACCTGCTTATAGCTAGAGGCCTGTGGACAGTGTTACTACCTTGGTGTCACTCTTGGCTGCTGATGCTTCCTCTATTGCACATACTTTTATTTATTTATTTATTTATTTTGGATTGTTAACAACGTGTATCTGTAAAAGGAGACCTGCTTTATGCTGCTTTATATCTATTATCTCTGGTAAGCATGAGAAGGTAGAAAAGAGCAGTATCCAGAAATACTTTCTGTGATGTGAGGAAATGCAAGAAAGGCAGAGGAAAGTAATACTTGCAGATTACTTGTGTCCTCAGGAGATTACTCATTAACCCACAATTGTGATGGGACAGGGAGCATGAGAAACAAAGAAGGCACCCTGGGATAGTGAAAGCCCAGTACAGAGGCTTTGCTTCAGGGCTGGGTGGCTGAGGATCACAGATATAATTAGTTTCAAGCAGACGTTACTGTTTTGACCTGTACTAAAGATAAAGGCTGCTAAACTGCTGACAACTGAGAACACTAAAAGTTGCGGTGATTAAATCTGTTTTGAACGTGAGTCGAGACTCGTGGATATCCAGTTAAAATTAGGTAAATGTCTATAACTTATTTAATAAATATTCTAATCACTAGTTCTGCTAGTTAAAAATGAGGCTTAAACAATCATGTAAAGTTGACCTGTTAGTTCAGATATTTCTTATAGTTGTTGAAGCTTCTGTTTATCATTCATACCCAAGTGAATTGGCAAAATAACCAATGTTATGACATTGTTTTTTATGCAAATAATTCAGATCTTTAGTGTGCAGATAGCTTTCTCCATAAACATGTCAATATCTTTGAAGATAAAAAGCAGACCAAAAAATCAATCAAATGACTTTGTGTGAAATGGAGCAGCAGTTTTAAATTTCTCTGCATTTCTGTAGGAAGTCAGGACTTGTAATAAATGCAGCTTATTCCAAGGTGAACAAGAAAGGCAGGTAAGTTTTTTGGGGATGTTTCTGCTGCTGAGGAAAATCCCAAAACTCTATATCGAAATGTGATCCTAATCCTTGCAGTAGGATGAGACAGGGACTGCTTTGTATATATATTCTGAAGGAAAAAGCAGTAGGAGATGGAGAAGAAGTTCTATAGAAAAGTAGTGCATGTCAAAAGAGTGTCTGTGCGAATAACTGTGCATGTCTGAACAGGGAATATGCAGACTTTGACCTTACCTGGATTAGGAAATTGTATGCAAGTGTTATTAAGCTATCCCCATTTGAAGGGCTACTTTGGGTATAGTGTGGATTCTGCTTGGTGGTTAAAAGCTAGGCTAGTTTATCAGGACTTACTCATTCTGTTGTGAAGATCTGCGCGTAAAGAAGGAAGCTTTTAATCTGGGAAACCCATTAGTACTTTTGGGTTTTTGATTGTAGTCTTGCAAAAATGCATTTGAAACCATTGAGTTTCCTCATGTCAGTCAAATGTGCGCAAATGACTTTTAAAGGTTGATTGCTCTTTTGTATAACTAGGTGTGTGTGTTAGAATAAAATGTATTAAGTAGTGCATCTGTTTGTATTTGTCTTGTGTTCTCACTCTTTTATATCGGGATGAATAAGAGGAATTGTAAATGGTTTGCTAATAATACTTCACTACAAACTTCAGCACTGTAGCATGTATGTGTTGAAACGTAGGCAGTACTTGATCAGTTTATTTAAAAAAAAAAAAAAAGAAAAAGTTGTGTATAACAGGAGGAGACTGGACCCTGACACAGTCAATATCCTCCGTTCCTGTATAATGT